>NC_142502.1:148005000-148330000 GCF_057876585.1 Rhinolophus sinicus | reverse complement strand
AAACTAATGAAAGAAGCAGGCTTTCTAAGTGGAGGGAGGGGAAGGTCACGGTGAAAGTGACCGTGCCCTACAAGAGTGCTGCCTGGAACTACACGTAGCAATGAGATTTACCCTGTACCCATCACCCTTCGGCAGTATTTTCTGCCACCCTGATTGGAGCCACAGTGGATAGGACAGAGTAAAAAAGTGGGGCCAGCCTTAAATGGGGACTGTCTTCTCTAAACTGGCCAGGCATTTTCCCCTGATACACAGCCACCCAGTGAGGGACCATCACGGAGCAGGGAAACATAGGCTTTGGAGTCAGAAGAGTTAGTTCATATCTATGAGCCTTGGTGTTTTTTTTTTTCATCTTTAATATGGGTAGAATTCTTACTCTGCAGAGTTATGATGAGGCAAATGAGAAAATAAAAGTTCCTGTACATGGCAAAGTATGTGGGGACATAAGAGGTGTCCAATAAATGTTTCCCTTCTTTCCCTCCCATCCTTCCTTCCTTCCTTCCTTCCTTCCTTCCTTCCTTCCTTCCTTCCTTCCTTCCTTCCTTCCTTCCTTTCCTTCCTTCTAATGGCAAATCACTTCAGCCACGTTTTCTCTCTAAGAACATAAAAGGGCTCTTTATCTTCCACTGGACACAAAGCAAATGCCCCCTTATCCCCAAATAATAATATTTGGATCAGATTCGTACAGGAACCAGCTTCTGTTGCTTCAAATGGGAAAGGCTAAATAGATAGGGTCTGCCTGCATCATTTCCATAAAGCCTCACCACAGTTCTAGGACCACACTGCCTCTACAAACCTAGACTAAGGAGACAAAAATGGCATGTTCTAATGAATGTTGGGCTGTCACAAAGATGGTCATGTAAACTCTAGCCAGGTTCCTGCTACTGGGCAGGTTGGGAGCCCCAGATAAGGTGCCAAAGATTGGACATGGAAGTGGCAAAGCCCCGGACCCAGCTGTACATGAAGTGCTGTGCAGGGCCCTGGGCCTCATGCCTGACCTCCCTATCCCCAGGCTCTGGTTTGTCCACGCTCCTGACTGATGGGTCTTGAGAAAGCACCCTCTGTTCCTCTGTTCCTGGCTCTCTTTTGCTCAGACATCTTCCCTTGATCCCTATTGCCCACCAAAGGAAACAGAAGTTTTCTGCCTGGCATCTGAGGCCCTCTGCAATACCATACATGAGTCTGTCTGGCTTCTCCTCTGTGAACCTCAGACCCTAGTCAAGTGCTTCGATCCACGTCACCGAAAGTGCCCTCTGCCAATCCCTAAGGCCTGCTCCCCAAGCCACCTCCTGCATGACACTTTGTCCTGGGACTGCCACCTGTACCCCAATCAGATGAGATCACCGCATGTTCTTGGTATTTCCATCGGACAGCATCTCATGGGGCGCTCCACAAACTTTTTAGGATAGTTAGCCATGCTCTTTCTCTCTTCTACCCGAAACATCCACACACATCCACACACATGTACAAACACAAGATCATTCAGCCTTCGAGGCCAGGGACTGTCCCTCCCCTTGCACCCAGTAGAGACTCAACAAATGCCTGCTGAGGCAAATGTTTAAACGCATACTGACACTCATAAGAACAGCCAATCCACTCCTATCAGCACATGGTAAGTAGAGTGCTAACAAATTCAGGAGTTCTAAAGGAGGACATATTCGACAACAGTGATTATAATTTAGTAATAATAAAGGCCACCAACCACCAGGATGGCACTGGTCCAAAATACTTGACAGGCACGGTCCTAAGTTTCCCAGTATTAACTTGTTTAATCCTCAGAACAACCAAATGAGGTAGCTATTTTCAGAGGCACCATATTACAGATCGGGAAATGAGCCCGGAAAGCTCAGTAACTGGCCTAAGGTCACATACCAAAGAGCCAAGCCAGGACCAGCCCTGGGCAGGCTGGCCTCAAAGCCAGTGTACTTAACCAGCTCATTGCATGGGCTCTTGTAAGACACCTGATTACCAAATAGATGCTAGGTAAGAATCTCTTCTCTAAATAAAACTCCTAAGTACACTGTCGGCTCAGAAGGAGAGGGAAACATCACTGGGTAAAATCCCAAACTGTCCACACCCACTGCATAGCAGATGAAAAATGGAGCTGGGTTTTCTGTTTAAACTTATTTGGTAAAAATGAGACAGCATTTGCCCTGGCCTAGGTCACTGCCTGCCCTGAATTTTCTCTTTGAAGATAATAGATCTGGTCAATTTAAAAGGGCCAAAGGTGAGGTGAGAAACCAATAAACCCCTTAAAGTTTGTCTGCCTAACTAATCGGTGAATTATGTGCTCATCAATGAATCATAGAAATGAGAGATAGCGGAGGCCCCCGTGGGTCACAAGCCCATCCCCCAGCGTGGGGCATTTTCTTTGCAGCATTCTCTGGGAGTGCTTCTCCACTCTAATTAGAAATGACCAAGCAATGGGGTTCCCACCATTGCCTCTTGGGGAGCTATTCTGCCATCTAAGAGACCTAATTATTAGAAAATTGATCATTATATTCATACTAAATTCTTCTCCTCACAGTTGTATCACATCGCTTCTTAATTGTTCTCCTTTTGACCCTGCCTCCTCCTTCCCCAAACAATTCCTCTTAAGTACTTCAATTACTTTTTCCCTCCGCTGATTCCCAGATGGCCCACCAGGGAAGGAAGTCAAGAGGAAAGACAGAAATGAGCGATGGAGGAGGAAGGAACAGAGGCCTGGCAGCCCAGGAAGGTCACTGAGTCTACTAGAAGTCCTTCCTGTCACTCACAGGCTTCCTCCTACCTGCCAGAACCCATAGCAGACAGCGGGACGCTGAGCGCCAACTCCATTCCAGTCCCTGATCACTTAGCAGCCCCTCCCTTGGCCAGCCCTAGGCCTGTTACGGTGTCCAGCAGAGCAAAAGGTATGGCCCAGGTTCTGGAACTTTCCTGGGCACACTCCACTACCACTGCAGCAATAAGTCCTAGACAGGCTAAAGTCAGTCAGGCAGAGCAGATGTATTGGGGTGGGGGTGGGGGCAATAGTGAGGTGTGGGTTCTATTACCAGCATCATCCCCTTTAGCATAAGAATGCTGGCCCAGAATCCATAAATCCTACCATTTCACTTTAGGCAGGAAGGAAGGAAAAGTCAAGAAAAATTGAACCAAACTTGCACATGTCTGGCCAGCCCCACTCTAACTGAAACAGTATCTTGGAACCCACACCCCAACCTATGATCCTCATGGAGTGTCTGGGCATTATGGTGCCAGTGGCCCTCACTTCATCCTCTCTAAAACCCTGACTGGGGAAGGAAACTAGGAGCAGCACCTCTATATGAAGTTGTGAGGGTTTTGCTGAGAACAGGCCTGGCCAGTGGAGAGTGGAGACTGGAAATCCAGTCCACACTCCATTATACAGAGGACTATAGACCTGATTTTGTAATACACACAAAAAAACTGTATGCGCTACTGGCTGCCCTGGCCAAGAAGCTATCCATCTAGCCCCCAAACACTGTGTTTCTTCTCATTATAGATAACATCTAACAGTCATTAAAACATTCTTGTAACTATATACCTATAGTTCTTACAGACTTGAGATTCAGCAGGGACACACTTCTTACCTTATTCTTTCGTCCTTAATGCTTTTCTCATTTTATCTTTTTTACTTGACATACCTCTTCTTGCTTCCCCCACAAGTTGCTTCTCTGCAGTATGTCCACAGATTTCTGATATAAACTTCATCTATACATCCCCTAGTGGCCTCTCAGGCACCTCTAAAATCTAACAGATGCCAGCACAGAATGACAAAAACGTAGAGAACTTTGAGACCCTCTACTCCAATTCTTACAGAGGAGAAAACAGAGGCCAAGCAAGAGAAGCAACTGCCCAAAATGATACTTTAAGTTGGCTTCAGAGCAGGAACAATTATTTTTTTCAAGAAACATGCGGGAATACCCACTATACATAAAGTTCCCTGTTAGAATCAAGGGTTGCTAATATGACTAAGACTTAACTCCTGAAATAAGAAGGTCATAGCCTAGTGGAATAAATTGAGATGTATACTGCTATCTCCAATGCAATAATACATGCTTTGATTGAAGATTGACTAAAGCTCTTACAAGGCAGGGGAAAGAAAGAGAGAGAGAGACAAAGGAAGCCTCTTGAGAGAGATGACATTTGAGCCAGGTCTTAAAGGATAAATAAGAGGTGACTAGAAACAGAAGGTTGGAGAGACATTTTAGGGCATGAAAACATGTTCAGAAAGCAGCTAGTAAGCAGTGAGGCTGGAGTCGCAGAGAGCATATGGTTAAAAAGGAGGAGGTAGGAAAGGAGCTGGGAGAGGTGGACTGTGAAAGATGTTGGATACCACACTAAGGCATTTGGATCTGAGTTCCATGTAGTCAATGGAAAGTCACCAAAGGTACTGAGCAGGGAAATGACAATACCAAACCTGGTATTTTAGAAAAATATAAAGGAAGAGACTATAGGCAAGGCTATCAGTTAGGGCTTACTGAATTAGTTCAGACAAGCAATAATAAGGGGTTACACTAAGGGTATAAAAAGGGTCGATGTGAAGGAATATTTTGATGATTGATTCAAATGATTGGCTATGAAGGGAATAAAAAAGAAAAATTCAAAACTAATTTTGAGATTTTTAACTTGGTTAGCCAGGTAAATAACTATGCCTTCATGAAGAAGAGAAACACACACACACACACACACACACACACACACAAATGGGTTTAGGGAAAAAAGATCATTTTGTTTTGGAACTACTGAGCTAAAAGCACAGGATCAGGAGTTCAACAGAGAAATCTCAGCTACAAATAATGATGTGGGTTTCATCAGGGGATGTACAGGTGGTAGCTGACACCACAGGAGTAAGTAGTCGCTCATGGGAAGAGTGTGGTATAAGATGAGAAGAAGACCAGTATGAAACTTGAGAGCCAGCTGCATGTAAGGACCAGACTAGTGAGACATATCAGAAAACTGAGGAAGAGGCACCACAGAAGTGAGCAGAGAACTGCAGCAGAATGTCTCAGACACCAGGGAGAGCAGCGTCAGAGTGACAGTGCTACAGAGAGGCTGAAGAAGACGAAGACGTAAAAGAACCAATCAATGTGGCCACTGGGAGATCACCAGGAACTTTAAGAGAAAACACAATATAGTGATGGCAGCAGAAGTCGATAAAAGATTAGATTGTAGGATGAGGAAGAGTGTAGACCATTCTTCACATACATTGGAGGTTAGGACTAGCTCCAAAGAATGGCATGGTTGCGAAAAAAACTATGTTTTTAGTAAAGGAGAGACTCGATAATATTTACAAGGAGCCAGTGCAAGAGAAGAAGAGGATAATTGGGGGGGGGTGAAGATTCTAGAGGGTTTGTGATGTGATGTGACCAAGAACAAAGGTGGAAGAGTGTGGAACATCTCTTAAGGCAAAGGGAATGAAAGAAGGTAGTTGAAGAAGTGGCAGGATGAAAGTAAGTTAAGGAAATTCAAATCTGGTGACCAGTGTATTTCATTGAAATAGGAAAAACCATCTTCTATGTGGGGGTGAACAAGTAGGTTGAGGACAGTGATAAAGGTTAGAATGGTTACACCTAGTGGCACATAAAAGAGGTAACTAAAGATGAGTAAATGTCATGGGTCAGGAGAGTGACGGAGGCCAGTAAGGTACCTAGGGCACAAAATTTAAAGGGGCACTCATTCTCAGGGTCCAAGCAAATGCAGGGTCAGCTCCAAGAATGAGCACCTCTTTAAATTTTGCCTTCTGGGCACCCTACTTGCCGTACCCTAGTCCTGGACCTGGGACTACTAAACAGATTCGTCAACTGAATGAGGTTGGAAATCAATGGATTTTTAATGAGGTAGATCATCCTGATTAGGAAATTTTCTTCCATGAAGCTTGGGACAAAAATGGGGAGGGTGGGAAGAAGGTAGGAGAGGAAAGAGAGAGTAAGCTGAGGGGAGAGGGCGGGAGAGCGAAAAGGAGAGAGAAAAAATTATTAGCCAGAGATTGGAAAGACAGATAAAACAACAAGTCAAAGGAGTGAGAGAACTGAACATGCTTATAAGAGTAGAGTTGAAATAGTTGTACAAACAAGGTAGGAATAGGAATGGAGTTAGGAGGGAGTGATAACTGCTAACATAAGGAAAGGTCAAAAGCTCGAGAGTCCCAATGAGACCAAAGAACATATTTCAAGGGCATGAAAGAGTGGGGACTGATAGAAGGATCAGAGGTTGTGGTCAGAAAGGAGAATTTCAGAGTTCAGGATTTCAAAAATGGAGCAACTCCAGTTGATGACAAGGTCTAATAGTTGCTATGGGAGCAACTGCTAAAATGAAGTTGAGGTGGAGGTTGTTGGAGAAAGAGGTGTCACGAGCTATTAGGCTAAAGCATTGGACGGGGTCCTCCATGAGAATGTGGCTGCAATAGTTGGGAAAAGAAATCACTTTACTGTACAAACACATGGTTTTAACATAACCAGAGGGGATAAAGACTATTCTTCCCATCCACCCATCTGTCCTTGTTCCCCAAGTCAAAGCAGTTTTACTAGCATAAAATACAGTGGACTTCTGCTCTCACATTAGTTTGTGGCTTTCTAGAGCAACTCTTCCATATTAAGCTTTTACTAGACATCATTACATATCTTGGAATGATGTATGACTCAAAGGTTACATAAAGCTGTGCAGTAAGATGAATATAATTAAGTTCTATTGTAATATCAAGAACAAAGCTTCTTCTATCTTCCACAGCTAAAAACTTTCTTTTATGCTTCAGTAAAGCTTATATGTAGAAAAGGAACATTTCTATTTCCTATATTTTCTGCTCTAGCATATGAAAAGGTTTTTTGTTTTTTTTCTGTCCTGATTCCTATTTTCCATCAATTCACATTGAAGTACTTAATGAATAAAGAAAACCATCTGATCTAGCAACCTAGCAAGACTTAACTTTTAAAATGATAGCAGGTGAATTCCAGCCATTTTTACTGGAACAAAAACACAATCCAGCATTTAAAGACCTAATGACCTGGGCCTGAAGTAAGCACAGAGTTAACCTAAGAGTTTGGAAGGAGGTCATTTAATGTGGTGATAATCCAGCTGACCCAAGCTAATGAACACTTTTACAAGACTCTACCCATTAAAGAGTCGATGCCAGTGTTGGCCCCATTCATTTTGGCTACTCTGTTCCAGGGGAAGTTTTAAGAACATCTCCAAATTCATTTCTATAGACTTTATAAGACTCTTTACATAGAAGAACACCAAGAATTTAAAAGTACTGCCAAACAGCATTGGAAAACCCAAGCATGCAAGTGCCATCATGGGAATAAAGGTTACCATTTGTCCAAGTGTCTACTACTGAAGTATCCGGCAGACATTTAATAATTTTGACTTCATCATTACAAGCTCAATTGGCTCCTTCTACCTTCATGTAGAAAATGTTAAGAATGTTTCAACCAAATGTCAACATTTTGGATGGCCTGGGTTAAGGGAGCATATATCTTTGTACTATTGGGGAAATCCATCACAGGTTTAAGAAGGATGATAGATTTCTAAGAACAATGACATTCAATAAGTCCTTTAGGACCCTATCTCTGAGCTAGTCCTTTAGGACCCCATCTCTTTCTACTATCTCTCTCAAAAAGATATACAAGAATCTCTCCTTTGCCCCAAACTATTCCTGTCCTTCAAGTACCAAGTCAAATGCCACCTCCTCTAGGAAGCCTTTCCTAGTATTCTAAGCATTGGCACCTCTCCTTTCTGAAGGAAAAAAAAAGAGTTTGCATGGTTTGGGGACCCATGTGTGAAGTGAGCAGCATTTATTCAGACTTTAAACATATCCATGTAAATAAACTAATATTCCCCAATTCCAGCATAGACTAAATGGATGTAAATAACAAGTAAACAAAATGGAAAAAGAATGAAAGTGTTGTATAATTGTGTCACCTACGAGAATCTATACTGCCTTTTGATCTTAACCAAAATAGTACTCACTGTTTAGTACTCATGTACTCTTTTTAATGATGTTGACCTATATTAACCTTGAGGAAAAGATATCACATATTTCTTTGTATATCCAACAGGATGTTATGTACATAAAAGGTACATATTAGAAAGGGAAAAGTTACATACAGCACTTAGTTCCTAAAAAGTAAAGGTTTCTAACACCATTCTCCAATAAAAGGAACCAGGGCTCTTTGGAGAAATGGTTGGTTCTAGGGCTAGGGCAGGGAACACAGTATGAGCACAAAGCATTATACAGTGTCACAAAGTGAAGGAAGTACTCACGAAATGAAACAAAGGGGACGTGTGAAAGAGACATAGAAGCCAACTTGAAAGAGCTCCTAATGGCCAAAACTGTAACAATTTGAAGAATAAAATAAAGAACATAGTGTGTATTATAATCCAATATTTAATATATATGTATATGTATATATATACATATATATTAATATATATGTATATATACACACATATACATATATATGTGTGTGTGTATATATATATATATATATATATATATATATATGTCAATTATATCTCAATAAAACTGGAAATATAAAATAAAATACATATCCACCAGATTATACTGATATAAATGACTGAGTAAAGAGATAAATCTCCCTTACAGAAGTATCCCAAATAATTTATATAGACACTCCCCCACCAGGAGGTGGAGCTTGAACCCCCGACCCCGATTCTGCCCCACCTTGATTTGGGCTGCACTTAGTGCCTTGCTTCCCAGAGTACAGTATGGAAGGGGAGTGGGAAGACTTTCCAGTAGAGAAATATGGCAAACACAACCTGGGCCAGGTGATCAAAGTTAACAATATCTGTTGATAGCATGTACCACTGATATGATGTGATGAGAATGGCACTTCACTTCTGAGGTCTTCCTCCCAAAAACCCATAATCCTAGTGTAACCAAGAGAAAAACAAAGTCAAATCTAGACTGAGACATTCTACGAAATACCTGACAAGTACTCCTCAAAACTGTCAAGGTCAACAGAAACAAGAAACATCTGCAAAACTGTCACAGACCATAGAAACCTGAGACAAGACAAATTAATGGCATCCTGAATGAGATTCTGTAATGCAAAAAGGACATTAGAAGACTAGTGAAATCTGAATAGAACTGTAGACTTGAGTTAATAGTAATGTATCAAAGCTGGTTCCTTAGTTATAACAAATGTACCATAGTCATGGAAAACAATATGCATAGGGGAAAAGGGAAGAAGGACAAACATGAACACTCTGTGCTGTCTTGGCAACTTTTTTGCAAATCTAAACCTACCATGTTTCCCCAAAACTCAGACCGGGTCTTATATTAAGTTTTGCTCCAAAACACGCATTAGGGCTTATGTTCAGCGGATGTCATCCTGAAAAATCATGCTAGAGTTTATTTTCTGGTTAGGTCTTATTCTCAGGGAAACATGGTATTCTAAATTTAAAACGTTTATTTTAACATGGAAAGAATAGGAACAGAATTGGTACAGAATGTTATCACTTGAAGGAATCTTTGAGAACACCTAGCCCAAACGCCCTCTCCATGCAGAAGCTGAAGCCCAGAAGTGTTCAAGGTTACACAGTGAGGAGAAGAACCAGAACCGAAGCCAGGGGCTCTTCAATCTCAGTGCAGGACTCTCCTCACTACGCCACGCTAAGAAAGGGTAGGTGAGAACCCTCCAAACGGAGATGAAGGTTAGCTCTGGAAGGCAACACTCCCGTTTGAACTGAACAGTACATCCTTTAGGGAAGGAGCATGAGGAAGGCGGGCGGGCGAGTCCTCCGTGCCTGGTGTGCTGGGGCATCACAGCAGGCAGAGGCAGGGGCTCCGAAACCACTCCCTGGGCAGATCCCCTCTGCATTTGTCATTAGCATCAGAGGCTAAGGACATCTTGCTTTGTTTGTTGTGCCTGTTTTCCTCTGGTGGGAAAAAAAATAGCACCTTAGTTCAAAAATTAGTTGAGAGCCAGCAAAAATGAATAGCAATGATGCTATTTGTATCAAAATAACTTCACTACCATGCCAGTGTCTGATAAAAACGAAATGCTCAATTCTCTCTCGCAAGAAAAGTGCTGAAGGCAGCGTCCCCGTACCTTTGGGGAAGAAAGAACCCACAGTTTAAACATTTTAAAGACCTCTTCATTCATATATACTCATTTCTGATTGAGCCAAATTGGGATACACATTTTCTCCAGGACAATTTTGAAATCATCTAAGGAGATAATAAGATAGCTCTAGTCTTGGCCTTTTTTTTTTCTTTCTTTTTGGTTTGATTTTATTTTTAAAAAAAAAGCACATGCACTTGAGAATGGCATAAAAATTTGCCCTAATTCTTGTAGGGTGAAATACTGTTAAAGATTTCAAAAGCTAGTATGTCTTGGCCATGGACCAGTCTTCAAGGACTATTAAAATTTTCCTAGATATTTGTCATGCACACGCGAGTAGAGACTGTTCACTAAACGTGGTAAAGAAGAGTCTGTCAGCAAACCAGCCTCTGCTGCCCTGGTGTACACCTGGGTCCTAAATGAAGTCAGAATCTGGTTCTTCATGTCCATCTGATCTCAAGTATCTCTACCCCCAGAACTCACATTTGATAAGGCTAAAAACTTCCTTGAGCTGGTTTCTATTTATTTGGGCATTAACTTTTCATTCTTCCTTTCCACCACTCATTATAACCTGTAATCAAGCCCAATGGAAAGCATCTCAGAAACCATAGGAAACAAACTCCAGTGCAAAGTTCTCCGGTGAGCCTTGTCATTTTCACAGGACGTATTTGTTTTGTCCAAAAAAGGAATGAATGGGCCAAACTCTGGATTGGTAAGTCATGAGTCACTCATCTGTTCCACCTGCCCCTTCCCCACATGGAAGCATTCCAGAAGTTGCTCACTTGGCCCCAGAGTCACAGCTGTCCAACTATCTACTTTGTCAATCCAGGAACAGTTAAACTCAATGATCGCTTTCCACTAGATAATAAACCTTTCCCTTTACACACCTTGAAAGTTCTGATTATTCGTTTTTAAGCCAGAAACTCCAGGCAGGGCGAGTAGAGCACATCATTTGTAAACTCGACTTGCCAAGGCTGGAGGACTGGGGGGCTCCCCAAATTGCTGCTACGGACAGAGCCTTTTAACACTGAACAGTGTAAATTGTCCATCAGGGATGACTTGAAATACCTCCGCAACGCACAGTGCCTGGTGCCCCGAGCCTGGCTCCAGCGCAGTTTCTACCACTTACCAAGGACTCTTACAAAACAATCTTATGGACCCTCTCTGGTTTTAGTAAAAGAGGCAGCTTCAAATAAATTAGGGAAAATTCAAGATGGGGAGACAAAAGAATGGGAATCTTCTTTTGGAAATTTGAGTCACTTGCCCCTGAGCAAGATACTATTATCTTGCTAAACACAGACAGACAGACAGACAGACAGACACACACACACACACACACACACACACACACACACACACACACACACAGAGCTACTGAAAGCAAATCCACTTGTTAATGTTCAACTCTCCTATCTGGTTATGAAACAGGCTAGCAATAAAGGGCAGATAGATCAGTTCTTTTAGGCGGTCACACCACCGATAAATCAGAAACAATAAAGCTGGAGACAGGCTTGCTGGGCCCCAGCTGGTATTGCTTATATCTGTCCTAAGCAATCAGGAATCATGAAGAAACTTCTTTTTGGAACGCCTAACCGCAAGACTTCACAGTGACCGCCTCAATCCCACATGCCCATGTGCTGAAGGGGGGTGCCGGGGACTGGATACCTTTATTCTTTTTGACAAGATCAATCAGTCTCTCTGGAATCTCTGTGGCCCACTTCTGCCTGGCCTGCTCCCATCCTCCACTCCAGTCCACGTCCAAGAAAGAAGCAATAAAACAATGAGGCATGGCTTCCCTCCTTCGCCGTTGTCAGAGCCTAGCCAACTCTTGGTATGCCCTGATCCCAAGCACACCTCAAGACAGGGAGCACAGTCACCCCAAGAGAGTAAACAGGCATTGCACCCTGAAATCCAGAAATTGGAAAATCACACCCAGCAAACCCTAGTCCTCAAACAACGAGGTCCTGTCCTCCCACCAGGCCAACTAACTAAAATGACAGCAAGGTATGGGGGTTAGTGATGCATGATCAGCCGGGGCGATGCGCAATCTCAGTTGCCACTGCAGCCCCGGGAACGATGGCACTTCTCTGGCTAGACCAAGCCCTCGCTCCTACCATGTCATTTCTCTCACACCTGTGCACACGCAGAGACGTGTGCCCAGCCAGTCCTGATCTAGAAACACACTCTGGGCACATCTAAGCCTTTACAAATAGACTGGCTTCTCCTCCATCCTTGCATTGTGGGGGCCACAAATGGTGTCTCATTTTCATTAATTACTGCAGCCTCTACCTATTGTCAGTCATCAGAACCGGCCATATGGTTGCCATCAGGTGCGCTCATGTTCCTATTATGTGGCATTCCCGGATGCCCTAAATAGATATTGCAGAATCTGTTTGTATTTTTACAGGGCCACTTATATTTCAAAGAAGCTCAGTCTGCTTCAAGTGATTGCTAAGGGGGGCCTCTCTGTTCAGCACTGTGCCCTACTGAAAAAATCCCAGTGCTTCCTCATGACTGTAGCTCTCCTTCTCCACTACACCACTGCCATGCAATGGGGAGCATCCCGTGCACTGTTGCCTTTGGGGGAGATAATTTACAGTGTTTTTCTATAATTTTAGGCAGGAGAAACACTCGGTAGGATGCCAGGAAGATTGGTGAAGGGTATATCCCCTCTCCATCAAAACTAGATACCTAAGGAACAAGAATAACCCAAAAGAGCCCCCAGAGAAATCATGTCAATAAACTACGTCACACCTTGTATGACTATGAAGAAATCCTTTAAAAATATTTTTGTATCTGCCACTGATCAAACCACAAGTGGCATCCATCTTTGTGCTTTCAAGGATACTGTAAGAATGACACTTCAATAGAAACACCCAAACGACATAAGGAACAGCCTCGTCCTTCCTGTCCACATAAGTTTATTGTTGTCTGACCCTTAAGTATCTCCCTTTTTTCCAACCATCACAGGTATAATCGAGGTGGACAATTCCTCCATGGATGCTGACATTTTGAATGAGGTAGAGGGTCATGTGGCCTGAGTAGATGAAGCCCTGTGTTAAATCCTGAAAAGAACTTGGCATCTGGTTGGGCATGATCCACTGGCAGTTGCAGTCGCTTCTGAGTTACTGGCCTTATTCCTAGTGGTTGCAAAGAGCCTGCAGGACCAGATTGATGCTGGAGTTTATAATTTTATGATAGCATTACCATCAGTAGACCACTTCTAGAAAATTACTCCAAAACATAATTTTGTCAATTGATTTATAGAAACCCATGTATTTCAATGTCTATGTTGAACTTGGTTTATAAATATAAACATTTCCTGTTCCTGGGTTCAACTTGAACTCACACTATACAGGACCTGGGAGCCCAAGAGAGTGAACCAGTAACTCTGCATAGAGGTCCAGCAGTGTGCACTCACATACATACACACACTTTTCCACAGCAATTAGGAGAATGGAAATATGATAAAGTGCAGAATTCCAGCTTAAATTCCAAGGTTGTCTGTTTCAAATTATTTCCTATTATCCAAAGATTTTCAGAAATGCCCAGTATCTTCCCAGGATAAATTAAACTCTCTTTTCCAGCCTGAGGAAAAAAAGGGTCATTGGAACAAGGCATCTTCTGTCTTCCTATAGACATAGCCTTCTTTAAGGAATAAGTGTGACAGGAGCATATTGTATTTGTTTGCCCTTTTTTGTAGACAAACTTGTGTGTGACAAAGGATGGCTACACTTCTGGCAGGAAGGTTGCAAATGCATCCAGTGATTTCTCTGCTTTAGGTGAGGGGAGTGCCTACGTCTATAATGGTGGTGTCCAGACTGGTCACCATAGCCTTACAACCATTTCACAAATAGAAACTAACCCCATTAAGGAAAAAATGAGTCACCAGAATGAAAGAGCAGGTCAGTATCCAGGGCTCAAAGTCACATTTCTACAAACACCTGCTTGTTCTCAGATAACACCTGCTCAGAATCTCAAACGAAAAAGGGCAGGACTCTTACCGATAAAGTCTTCTGCTCCAAGCTGCAAAGGAAGGCACAACACTCCTGGTGTGGTTAAATGGAAATAATAGGTGGGGAAATCCCCAGAGTGACCCAAAGTATTGCTTTCCCCAGCATGGAGATTGGTTGACAGTCATGGTAGTTTTTAGGTGCCCCCATAGCCTATGCTAAGATATGTGTTCGGAATGTCTACAGCACTGACCCAAAGGGTAGGTTGTGTCAACTGGATAGAACAAGTCCTTAGTTGGGAACATAGCTGGAGGAAATTACCATTAAATATACAGTACTGTCTTTTCTCTGTTATTCTCACACACCAAACAGCTATTATAGATTTCAAACTCCAAAGGCCTATATATGAAGAGAGTGTGGATAAAAAGGAGAGACCCAGAAGACATCTCTGAGTGCCCTACCTTCTCTTGTTTACATACTGGGTTTCTGAATGTGATTTTATTCTCAGCGAGGTGCAGTAGATTAAAGATGGCCACAAATCTTTGCTACTCTTCCCATTGACAGGTAAAAATATAATGCCCTCCACTCTGAAACTGGCAGAATCTGTGGCCATGGCAACCAAGAGAGTATGGAAAAAGTGACACTGAGTCAGTTTTCTAGGCCAGGGCTTAAGAGAGTGGCAACTCCATTTCCTCTCCCATATAACACTTGCTCCTGGAGTCTTCAGTCAGGTTTTGACTAGGGCATTGCCACCTTCCCCTGGTGTAGCTGATTCTACGTGGGCAACAACATCCCCCAAGCTTCTCAAAGCCAGAGCTACAAAAATGGTGCTTTGAGAAACCCTCTAGGATACACTAAAAGCAGAAATTGCCAAGAGTCTGAGACCTTCACAGACTGCAGGACATGGCACATCTACTCTTGGCAGCCTGCCTTTATTGTCCTTGAGCTGATTTCCATATGATTGTCGAGAGGAGATAAACTAGACCACACTGAGGGGCTGAACTGAGTGATACAGATCATTAGGAAGCTGGGAAGGGGTCAGAGCCCCATGGCTGGTGGTCTGGAAGGGTTTCTTGAAGGAGGCGAATATGCGGGTCGTCTTGGGGAGGTTGGGCAAGAGGGAAATGAGTAAAGACATGCCGCTAAGAGTAGATGTGGCTTATCCTCTTCTTTCTTCATTCTTGATGAACAAACCTAACAGCACAGTACCAAATACATAGTAGGTATGCAAGAAATGTGACTTGAATCTGGAATTGGAATTGAACTGAAATAAATAGGAATAGAGCCCTCCTCAATTAATAATAAGCCTGAAATCCTGACCACAATTAAGTGGAGGACCAGGTCTTTCTGCCAATCCATGAGAGGATCCATTAAACATACATAATGGCCTCCAGTCTGCCCTGCAAGGTACTTTCATCAGGGCAAACTGAGGTTGAGTCACTTGAAGGCCAAGCTGGGAACATGGGGAAAGTGATTCTTGGACCCTCCCTTCCTACACTCCCCTCCCAAGGCTGCCTTCTCTATCTGGACCTATATGCCCTCCTCGTCTGTCTTCCCAGAGATTGCATCCACCCTTTTTACAACTTCATTCTCACATCTATTTCAAAGCTCCTCCTCCCCTTCCCTCAAGGCCTAGACTGGAGCTCAATTCCAAAGTACAGAACAGAGAGAGGGTCTGGCATGGCCTTTAGAAACATGGCCCACCCCTTCTTCTTCTGTGTGACATCACCTACACTGTGGGGGAGTGAAGAGGGAGAAGGACAGTACACTCCCAATTTGGCTGAAATACTTTACAGTCTCCTCCTTGTTGTTCACAACTGTTATTCTAACTCGTGTCTGGACTCACAGAGGTTGGACGAGGGCATCAACCTACCTAACTGATGCAAGTAGCCCCCAAACAGCAATCCTGGGTACCATTACCACGTAACTGGGACATACTTACTGACTAACATCAACCACACTCCTCCAATGCAGCAGTGTCTGGAAGTTAGTACCTTCCATTGTACTCAACCAGCCATGGACAGCCAGGAGACCCATGGGCAAAGGCAGGATCCATCCTCTCTAGCTCTTAGAGACGGTGAGGGGGACCTTTGTGCACATTGTCTCTTCCCACAGCCACCCTTGCTCTCCTGGCTCTTACACTGGGGAAGCAGTGTGATCAGGTTTGTGCTCTGAGCTGGCATCTTCCTGGAAACCCTGTGGGGAGGTAGCTGCCTATGATTGCATTTTGTCCTCAGCTTTCAGCCCAGGCTACAACTCTAGAACCACAGACAAAAACACATTGGTCATTCTTTGACATTTATCTTACATACTGAGTTCCAAAATTTTATCTGAAGAATCCCTCAGCTTAAAAAGTTTGAAAACCACTGCTCTCATCCATAAAGCCCAGCACTTGATCCCAGGGACTCTTGTCTGGTTTCTCACAATTTCAGTTAAGGTATACTACCCCGTACTCTAGAGAAGGGCCCGATCTTACTCATCCTGCCCCAGACTGCACCCCTGTCACATGCCTGGCACACCACTGGCCAGGGATGAACAAAGCCATGAGTGGCCATGCTGCTTGCCACCCGGGATCTGCCCCGAGGGAGCTCTACACATTCTATGGATCTCAACAGGGTCTTGCTAACAGCATATTGGAAATGCAGCTTTCCTGGCCCACATGGACAGGTTTTTGTCTATTTTCATCCTTTGCCTGCTCTGTTTAAATATGGTGTCTGTGATTGAGTTTCGTGTTCCGGAGGCACGCGGTCCAGAGGGAGGAAGCCAGAGTTGCTTCTCTGCCTTGGCGCTTAGGAAAGAGCAAATGGGGCTGCCACCTGCCCGGTCTGGGGATGGTTCCAGAATGGCTCAGGTTATTCACAGCACAGATCCACCCGGAGTAAAAATACCATCGCAGAAGGACTCTCCTTCTAGCCACAAAAATACCTATGTCAGTATAGAGAGAGACTCATAAAAATGACACAAGGTTTAGGAGAAATCATCCCCTTGGAAAAGAACTAAAGTAATTAGTATTGGTCTTACAAGAGAGAAGAAAAGGGGATCCAGTAGGGAAGAATGAGGGCAACATAAGAAGGACATGAACTGAAGATATAGCAAGAGACTAAGGTTTAGACTGTGGGGAGAACTCCCTGACTACGAGACATAAGGAAACCTTAACAAGGTGTCTCCTTGGGAAACGGAGAATAGAAGACGAGATCAGCTCTCCATGGTGAGGTCTGATCTGAAGCAGAGGGTTAAACTGGGCAATTTTACTAAGTTCCCTCCAGCCTTGGACATTTACAGTACATTTTAGAGAAGGGCCGACTTCTTCAGTAGAAGAGTTTATCCTCTGCAAGCTCTTTGGCTACATATCCCCTTACGAGCTTCACCCTTCCGATTACAAACTCATTTATATATATGATCACTGTGCCCTACCCATGAGGGCCCAGGGGTGCATGAAATGAAGATTCCTTGGTCTTATGCTTCACCACCGGGGTCCAAATCCCTCCTATCCACCTTTTTGTACCTGCCTTAAAACCAGTCTCACACTGAGCTGGCCTCATTCTAGACCTCGAGTGCCATAAAAGGTAGTGGCTCCACATTTCACATCCCAGCTTTGGAAGTGGATATTCCTAAGAGCTCATTACAAACTCTGTATTGCCTTTGCCTTGGACTTGTCCCCAGGGAAAGAGAATTTATCCTTAAAAGTCAAAGAATAAGTGATCACCCACATGGCTGTATTTGCAAGTCACTTCTTTAGGGTGCTAGTCCTTTGAGATGCTGGCCATCCTGCATCTGTTATCAGCAATATATCCTCTTCTGTTCTCCAAAGTTATTCTGAATCGCCATATAAATCCGGGGGAAAGAATGAAGAATTGCCCACATTCTCAAAGAGATAGTAGAAAACAACCAATGTGCTAAAATCCAAAAACAAATGACTGTACCACTGGGTGGTTAATGTTTAAAGTAAACTAAAGCATCCCCTCCATGCCAGGCTGAGAAGCAGCTCTGGCTCCTTCCCTTGGACTGCATGCCTCAGGGACATGAAACACAATCCAGAAACCATATTGAAGCAGAGCATGAAAAGGATAAACATAGACAAAAACCTGCCCGTGTAGGAAAGGAGCATTGCATGGAACATGTATAGTATGAACCTACTAATTATTCAGAAATGCTTCCATCGTGCATTCCAAGGTGTGTTCATTTCTCAGACTGGAATTTTATGATATTTTCATTTCTTTTGAACACATGCTTGTCTCTTGATTGATGTTATACAATGCAAAAATCTGAGTGCCAAACAACAGAAAAGGGAACCACTTAAGCCATTAAAACCTAGAAAGCACTCAGGCTCAAAGCACACGTGTTTCAAGAATACATTCTTATAGTAGGTAGAGGTGACTCTGTGAACTGCAGCTTAAGGTGATGTAACTGTCCAAATGAAGGAGACAGGGAGGGAATAGCTCCAGCTCCCAAAAATCAATAAATGAAAATACGGCCACGTGGTGAAATGCACTGGGTTCTATTGTTGTGAAAAGCTCTGTGGTTCTTCCTCTTTTTGTTCCATCTGAGAAATGAATTCTAGAATAAAGTATTTCAAATATCAAACTAACTAGAACAGCTATTGCCACTTCCTCTGCTTTGGTACCCACCCCCCCCCCGCCATCAAATTCCAGTTCCAAATCAACATAAGACAATTCTCTGGCAACATCTTAGGATGATTCCCATGAACGTTAGTAAATAAAAACAATCATAATAACAAAACTAATAAAAGCTAATACTACAGTGTTTGCTATGTGCCAGATGCTGTCCTAAGTGCCTTACACTGGATTCTTACAACAAAGCAATGATGTAGGTGCTACCACAACTACCATTACTCAGAGAGGGAAACAGACCCTTTGGCTGAAGGAAACTGTGAGCTCCCGGAGAAAAGTGTGTATCTCTTCCCACCTTCTGCCCTTCTGTAATAGCAACAATAGCTAAAATTTATTGAACATCAAATGTATCAGAAACTGTACAATCAGTCCTTACAATAAACATAAAAGCTAGACGTTGTTCCTATTTTACCCAGTAGGCAACCTGGACTCAAAGAGGATTTTTTGTAAAAAAAAAAAATTGTCCAAAGTAACAAAGCTAGAATGTGGCAGACCTTGGACCTGAACTCAGTCTCATTCCAAAATCCTGGCTCCTAAGTCCTACTCTACTCTCCCTCCTGGTTACTTCCCATCTCTAAGACACTTGCAGTTGCCACCGAAACCCAGCCTCAGGTTATTTTCATCAAGTTTAAAAGTCCTTCCTGAGGCTGAAGACGGCCCAGCGGATTGCTCCCAGAGAGCCCAGTGGCACCGTTGCCATCCGTTGGCCTCAGCCACAGCTGTGGTTTCCAAAGGAAATAACTCATGCAGCCGTTGGTCGCACCTGTCACTCACTGGAGCCAGGACTTGCATCAGAACACGGGGCCCCACAGGGAGAGAACAGCAGCTGAGTCAGATGGGCATCAACACGGGTCGCTGTGGGATTTGTGAGCCTACTTTCCTCCATCCGAGATCAGCTCCACTCTGATCCATGGTCCCTGCTTCTGAAGGTCAGAGAGAACCCCACTAGACCTAGGACATTCTAGATCTGAGACAGCCCTTCCAGTGCCCTGGACAAACAGGTGTTGGCAAATCAGCATGCATGGTCTAAATTAGGTTAAGCGCCTTCAATCTTCCTTTGATTAAAAAAGAGAGGTGCTGGGAGCTAATGCTAAAGACAATAATCTAAATAATAAAGACCAACAAATGGCCTTAAGAACTGGGGTCCTTCCCACCATCTCAGAAAGAGAAAAGGGCATGTAAACCTTCAGCCTTGTGAAGCAACAGGAGTTTGACAAGGACACAAGAAAAGAGAAATATCAGGGTAGTATGTGATGGTGGCAAATTCATAGGAAACTAGAGTGAAAAATGTCCATTTGATTCAGTTGAATGCAAAATTCTGTCAATATTAATGGAGCATTGGCTAATTGTTTCCACCTAAATGTAGGGACTACGAACAAGTTATTGTACCTGCATCTTCTTATACTCTTACCAAGGAGCCAAGGCATATGTGCTTGGCACCCTTAAATAACAGGAAATGTTGGTATGTGAGTAAGTGCAAGGGTGAGTGGTAGGTTCTGTGAAAATCAGAGGATGGAGGTATGTATGTACTTAGATGGACAGAAAACTCTTTGTGGGTGATGTAGGATTTGGTCTGGGGCCCAGAATTGATTCTGTAGAATCTAGCACTCAAATCTTCTCTCATTAACCACAGACACTAAATTTACCTGTGTAGGTGTCTGGGAGAACAAATAGCTATAGTGTAATTCCGAATTATTTCTGTTCTGTGACAGGTGGTTTCCAACATCACCTTCTTATGGATCTTTGAATCCCTCCCAGGACTCAGCCTTCCCTTGTGGATACAGAAAATCTTTAGTCCTGCACCCTACTAGCTGCATTAGCTGGTTTGCCATCTGATGGTTTTCTGGGGGTCAGAACTCAGAAGGAGGGGAGAAAGGCCTGGGTAATTGAGTTACCAGGATGTCAATTCTTTTCAGTTGGGGAATTTTCCAAAACGAAAGTAAAACTACATACAAAAAAAAAAAAAAAAAAGAAACTTCATTTCTTATCTTGAAAATATAACCATTAAGGTGGATTTAGCCAAGGTAGCAATGCACAAATGTCTTGTCTACCTTTGTGCTATTCAAACTATAGAGAAGACAAAGTGACTTTGAAACCCTTCTTAGAAAAACAAATGGCATGGGGATCCCAATAATCCAATATCTTCCTGTATTGAGTCAAAGACTACCCTCCATCGTCCTTGATGAAGATGAGAATGCACAGCACTTGAAGATGAAAATGTCTAATGATTTTAGAAATACTGGGTTAAAATGTCTTCCCTAATAATCTCTTCTTTGTTCTACACATTTAAAAATTATCTTTATTCTACTGCATTGCCTATATGGATCCAAAGAACCTAAAAATATTCTCATGCATCTCACCCTAAAATGTTTTCTGGAGATGCTCTGAAGCTACCTGAGAAAAGCAACACATCTGACTGAAAAATCCAATGTGTTGGTTTCTCCCAAAAGGCAACAGGGTTTTATTAGTGTCCCCTGAGCATCTGATTATCTTTTTCTTGAAAGAGTGTGGTGGTCTGATTGTCTGTAGAATATCAGCTCCTCAAGGACAAACTCATCCTCAAGGTCTTCTCCGTTTGTGTCCTCTAGCACCAAGGGCAGTGCCTGACACATTATAAGTGCTTCATACATTTATGTTGAACTAAACACATCATCATAGCAGAACCAGAAAGCAAGGCTCAGGTTCTGGGAGAGGGTTTAGGTTAGGAAATAGGCAATAGGCAGGGCCAGATATGCTGGGGGTCTTTCTAATGTTGGATTCTCTGTCTCCCTGTCAAGCCCTCCCTGATCAATAATCCAACTTTGGGATTCAATCAAGATGAACTGAAATGCCAGCAAGCTAATAGAAGACTGTAATCTCCTTCCTATTTCCCCAAAGCATAGCACCATACTGGACATTTTGTAGAAGTTCAACAACGTTTATTGAACAGAATTGAAAAAATTCACTTAAATTTTTCAGAGGCATAAAAGCCAAGGAAAATAACTTATGCTAAAGAATAGGCAGACTCTTACCATTGGATGTTCTGTGGCTTTTTCTGGAATGTAAAAAGTTAGTGTGAATGTGCCAAAGCCTTCCCTTCACAAACCACTGTGATACACAGACACCAAATCCTATGGACAAGCCAACTATACAAGTGCAGAGCCAACTACAGTTCAACTCCTCAGCCTCCATTTTTGCTCCTATCTCAGGCCTGGACTTTCTTTCTGAAAGGCCTGATGCCAAAGAGGAGCTCTAACGGTGAATCCTCGGAGTCTTCTAAAACACAAAGCAAGATTCTCTTATAGGGCACTTTGCTCAGGGGGTTCTTTCGCTGGAGGCCATCACGTGCTTCAGAGGGCCCATGAACTCTCTGAAATTATTTGATGTGTACATGCATTTTCCTGGGAAGAGCCATACCTTGCATGGGTTTCACAAAGGGACCTATAAACTGTGTAAAAGTTTAAAAAATCAGTGGTTAAGTAGTTTAGTTGTTTTAAGTTTGGTCAAAATCACTTGCTGGGTAATAGGCTCAAAAATGTTCTACATTAGAAAGGCAGCATGGGGTGATAGAAAGAGCGTAGCATTGAGAGTCAGACCCACTTGAGGTTGACTTCCAACTCTGCCACTTATCAGCCAGCTGCCTCACCTGGGCAAGTTACTTAAACCATCTGAGCTCATATATAAGGCAAACAATAATACCCGCCTTCCAGAAGCCACTCACACAGAGAAAGCACTAAATAAATTCCAGTTTCCTTCTTTGTTTCATTAGCAGTCTCCTTCTCTCCCTCCCTCCGTCCCTCCATCCCTGCCGCCCTCTCCGCCTCCCTCCCTCCTCTCTTCCTTCCTTCTTTCTTCCCTCCTTTCTTTCTTTCTTTCCTCCTTTCTTTCTTTCTTTCTTTCTTTCTTTCTTTCTTTCTTTCTTTCTTTCTTTCTTTCTTTCTTTCCTTTCCTTTCCTTTCCTTTCCTTTCCTTTCCTTTCTTTCTTTTCTTCCTCTCTCTCTCTCTCTCTCTCTCTCTCTCTCTCTCTCTCTCTCTCTCTCTCTCTCTCTCTCAGCAAGCAACAATACTTTGAACAAATGCTCTTTTTCAAAGAGTACAAATCTGTCATCTGACATACATAAGAAGTGGACATGCTATTGTTTTGCCTCACAACATTACCCTCTTACTGAAAAATATGGAGTGCATTAATGGGTTTTTGCACCATGAGCAATACTGAACAGCGAAACTTTTCCTTCTCTCTGTTGTTTGTTATTTTATATAAACCAAACCCAATAAACTATGAGTTACATGTAGGAGATTATAATCACTAATGGCAAACAGTGAGAAGTGGCCCAAGAAAACAAAATAAATGAGAGGAGCTTATTATAATTTTTGAAAATGTGAGCACCAAAAAATCTCATGTTTCCACAAAGAAAGATGCTGTACAATCAATTCTAATAATATCACGTAACATGTCCCAGAGCCACGGTCTACATGTGCCTTCACAACTCCCTTTTGCATGACAGAGTTACTCAGAACACTTCTTATAGGTTTGTTTGTGTTTGTTTGTTTGTTTGTTTGTTTTGTTTTTGGGGGGAATCTGGCCTTATGGATGCTTTAAAGTTGCACTACATGAGTCATGTAAGACTCTCCTCTGTCCCCTCCATCTGTGGAGAGAGGAGGCGGGAACAAAACAGGGGATGGAGCCAGGGTAACCAAGGGTGGGGGGGGCGGGGAGAGGAATGGTGAGATTTCATAGCTTGCCAAAGATTATAAAAGTCCAAAGGTTGATTTTTTGGCATCAGTTCTACCCAAGTGGAAAATTCCCAATTTTCTCTACTTGGTCCTTTCTCTCAGAGGAAATGCACGGTTTTGTTGGACTCAAGCAATGCATCTTCCTTTCCTAATTTTCATGTTCTGGATTCAATACTAATTTACATCCACATTTGTGCCGGAGATCTTAAAAATCTGCTGTTGTTTCCTTCCCAAGCTGTAGGGTGGGGACCGGGGGTGGGGGGCTGCGGAGGAGTGGATTTGAGCATGAGGGAAAGGAGAGAGGGAATGTGGTTGGAAAAGTGAGGAGGGAGAAGAAGAAAGAAAAACTTTACCCGGTAAGCATTTTCCATACTTAATAATTTGATTTTGAAGGCTAGTCATATCAAAGAGCAAAATATTCAATATTGTTAATTCAGTTTTGCAAAATATATTCTTAATTTAAAAATGATTTCGCTCCGGGTGGTAGTGCAGTAATAAAGCAGTTATTGACCAGATCTTATTGATTGTAGAGTCTGCGGGCAAAGAGCACTGACCTTGCTCACTCTCTTATTGCTTCCTCCCTCCCTGGCCTTCTTCATCTATGCTCGCTCAATAATATATTATTAATATATATTTTTAGCAAAAACTGTATGTTACAAGGTTAAGGGCTTCTTAGTGATTTTTTTCAAGTTACTCTCTGCCTTTGGGGTATTAGAGGAAGAATAAACTCGGTAACCGAGTGTCTGGGTATAAATGGCTTTCCATGGAAATACTTCACCTACCACTGAGAAACACCTTGTCACCATCCACTTTTTTCTGTCACGTAGGACAGAAAGAAAACACTCCCTGAGCCAAAGGGGGTTGCAGCAGCTTGGTCATAGTGGAACTATGGAGAGGAAACCACACCACGGCTGCAAAGATCAAATTCAGGACGTGTGAGTCCTTTCCAGGAAAGGAACTCTGAGCCCAAAGGAGAAAAATTTTTGCTCCTATCAGATTCAATGACCAGCAGTGTCCAAATCCTTCCACTCCTTCTGACAGCTCTTTCACGAGGCTTGCCCCAACACCTTCTTGACCATCTTCCTCACATCACAACCAGATAGGACACGCAGCAATTGCCTACTTTAAGCATTTGTACATAAACTATCTTTCATATCTGTCTGGCTTTTTTCCAGGTTTATTTAATGTCCCTAATAAACATATAAGTCTTTTGAAGGCAAACACTATACTGCGTGCTCTTTCACTATCCCTTCTAGGACTTCTAGGATCTGGCACGTGCCAGGTTCATAGTAAGCATGCAGTTAATAATTACCAAATTGGAATGTAAATGATGCACAGCTCTGAATTAAACTTCTTCTCCAAGAAAGCAAAAATACCAAGTGGAATAACACAGTTTGCTTCGCCCTATGCAGTTGAAGCCCCCCTAATCACGTGGTTTGCCCATCTCCACATGTGCACCAGGTGAGAAAAGGAAAAGTCAGGTACCAGTGAGTCTGATGAATACTGCAGAGATCTATCTTACACTGTGGTACCATGAGGTAGAACATTCAGGCAGTTTGCTTTCACGTCACTCATGAAGAAAGAGGAAAGAACAGTGATCACACTTCCCAAACACTGAATTCAGAGAGGCTAGCAAATCTCCAGGCTCATGGAGAGATTAGGACTGAAAGTGAATGAAGGTGATCGTCACCTGCTACTTCTGACTGTACGTCGCCCACATCTCCTTGTATTTCACTCATGAATGTGGTTCTTCCTCAGGTGGCAGAAGCAACAAGTGAAAAAATCGAGGTTCCTCTGATTCCCTTCATATTGCCTATTCCATGCCTGGGCTCCTGCTTCTGCAAAGACAAGTCCACCCAAGAAAGCCAATATTCATAAAAGATTAAAAAAGATGGAACAGATTCCAGATCTCTTATTTGCTACTGGTTTCACTGCCCACAGAGAGGGGACCCAGGAGAGGATAGCAGGGATGGAACATAGTGGCCTAATAAAAACAATCCAGGTGAGCAAGAAGGAATGCTGGGCTCTCCCTAACAGCTGTGTGGTCACTGGCAAGATATGCATCCTACAGGTCCCGGCAGGCATCCTCTGCTCACTCAAAGAGTTTAATAGAAAAGAACACAGAAAAGTACATTTAACAAAGATGTGAGGAGGATAAGGGAAGCAACAGGCAACAGCAAAGGGCCTAGCCTCAACAGGAAGTCTTTAACATTGGAGGTCTGAATGGGGAAAGATGGAGCAAAGGGGCTGCTGGAAAATGGTTGAAAGTGTAGGTGTGGAAAAGAAGCCACCAAGAGCAATGTGGCGAGAGAGGAATACGGGCACTGCCCACATCACTCAAGCAGTAATAACCCTAACCTCTGGTGCCTTCTAATCTCATGTTAGAGCCAGAAGACAAGAGAGACTAGATGATGGGGTCCTTTGAGGTCAGCCGACCAGGGCAAAGAGCCAGGCAAAGCAGCATGAGGAATGATTTGGAAGAGCAAAGGGATGAATAGCCCCATCTTTGGGCCTCGTTTTCTCCTTTGTCACACAGGAATAATTATGTGATCCTACCCACCACACAGGGTTCTTGTAAGGGTTGCATGTAATCATGGCTGTGAATACACCATTAAAGGTTCTAACCTGCTGCAGATACTGCGTTGGTGAGGTACCTCCTGCGCTCTTTGTGGAGTCCTCTACCGGTGCCCACACCCTGGCCAGGGGAGGCCCCCCACTCCCAACCAGAGCCAGAATGTTGTGAACAGAGCGGCACAGGGCTCTGCAGGTGGCAGGGAGAGGGGGGAGCTGCACACTCAAGGAAATAATAGAGACTGGATTGTTTATGCTTGTGGGAAAGGGCGCATGAATATGGATAAAACCCTGTGTGCATTTTGCTAATTACCCAGCATCAGTGTTAAAGGAGAAAAGAGCCCACTGCAGATTTTCAAGCCAATTCCATCCTGTTGAGCCTGCCCCCACCTATGTACACACACACACAAATCACCGCGGCCACCACCACCGCCACCATCACTTTCTCTCCTCTCATGTGCGTAACCGACAAGGCTCCCCTGAATATGAACCACATGGACCCATTTGAGTTAAATATAAACTGACAGAAGATTCCAATCCTGCATCATACCAGGGAGCTCAAGGAAGAAAGTCCCATCCCATGATCCTAATTGGTAGGAACTTCTTTCCTACAATTTCCAGAGTCAAAGCAACCTCATATAGCTCCATAGGCAAAGACCTGAGGTCAATCAAGGAGGGGGAGGATGATGAGGAGACAAGACTCACACTCAGATGAAGGACACTTCTACAGGAAGCCAAAATGATGAACCAAACAAACAAACAAAATCCCACTTTTTAATTCCCAGTCTCAGCTAAGACCTCCTTCTTTTCCCTCCTTCCATTGGCCAAACTCTGGCCAGGTGTTTGGAGCTGTGTAGACCCAGCTCTGAGGAAAGAAAAGATAGTGAATTCTGGCCTTTGTTTCCTGGCAACTCCTGGACTTCTCCCAGAGAGGCTGCCCCAGGAAGATGTCTGCTGACTCATTCTTAAAATCAGTTCTATGGGGTAGTTGGGAGAAGGGCTCAGGAGGAGGGCTTGTTCAGGATGGAGGTGTGGAGGGAGGAGCTCAAAGCAGCTGGCTTTGATCCTGAAGTCTATTACCAAAGGCTGCCAGGGGACACATTCTTTTGTCGCAAGATCAACTAAGCTAACAGGCACTCTGTAAGCATGGTACTCAGCGACATGCTTCAGGGCAACCACAAAGATAGAGCCTTTCTACATCTGTTCTTAAATTTGTTCTCCTCTGCAAGAAACGCCGCAGCAGATGCACTAGGAAGACTCTGGCCTGTGATTCCAGAGGCCCAGACTCATATACTTGCGCTGTCCCACACAGCTGCGTGATTATGAGTAAGGCAATCAGCCCCCTGGGCCTCAGTCCTCCAGTTGTCTTCATCTGAAAAATTTTAAAGTTTGGCCTAAAGAGTTCTCATACTTCTAAACATGAAACGCTCTATGAATAACAGTGTCCGTAACTAACACAGATTGAGCTCTTCCTAAATGCCAGGCACTATTTTACATACCTTAGCTCAATATTTCTCAACAACCTTATGAGATAAGTGTGATTGGCCTCATTTAATAGATAAGACAACTGAGACCCAGTGTAGTTATTGTCCTGAGTGGTAAGTAGTAAGTTGGGGATTTGAACTCTATGATAGCATACGGATAGTTTAGCACATCAATGAAAAGCATGGGTTTTCCATCAATATGCTATTCTATCTGTACTCAAGACAGTTTAGTCCAGTGTTTTCTTCCTCTACGCCAAAGAGCTCTTCTCAGTTTCCTGGAGGAATTCTTCCATCTCTAGATCAGTCTCAGAAAAACCAAGAAGGGGCACTCATGACTCAAAATTTCCATATCAGTTCTGATGGATATGCTATCTTCAGTGGGCTGATACGGGCAAGATGGAATTTCTAGGGAAAAGCTGGTCTCCAGTTCAGGCATACACATTCTACACAACAGATGCTCAGTAAATAAGGCATATACATTGTACACAGCAGGTGCTCAGTAAAAGCTTAGTACAATGCTGAGTATATAGGAAGTGCCTAATAGAATCCTGGTACCAGGATTAGAAACATGGCAGAGACCATAAACTGGAATAAATGAAAAAGTTATCCAAATAGCATCAAAAAGTAAAATAAAAATAATAAAATTAAGTATACAAAGACATTATATTTTCAACACTGGTAGCTTCAGCCCATAGAGTCCCCCCCTTTCCCCACCAGTGTCCCTACCATAGATACCCATCTAAACCCACACAGCCTCCGTGTGTGTGCCACAGGGAAAAGCATCTTCTAAAAGCAGTCTCCCTGGGCCTAGACTTACTACCATATTTCTGCCTTGGACTTTGCATCTAACTTTTTAGTAGGGGAGGCAGGAGCTGATTGGATTATAGGAATACAAATGGATTAATTTGGGGTGGATTAGATACATCACAAAACATAAGTTTGACGTGCATTAACATAAAAATGTCATAAAAATGTAGATGCTGAGGCAGAGCTTATTTGTGATGCTGCTAATGCATTGTTACTCCAGCAAAAGATGTACACAATATTTACGCTGTATCTGACCACATAAAACATGTCGTATACATATGCAATTTTTCATTATGTAGAGGGAAAAGAGCCAGAGGGCCCTTCAGAATTCCAATTCTTGAGCTTCTGATTTTCCCTTCTTTTTTCAATCTTTTTTTCTTTATTTTCAAGAAACAAATACTGTTTTAAACCATCATTACTGTATTTTGAACAGTTAATATTTCATATCGTGACATCTCTACTCAGAGGTAACAGGTTTAGTTGATTACTATTTGTTTATAGAGCCGGAGAAACCTGCAATCACAGGGAACATAGAAGGATTGCAATTAGATCTATTGGCTGAGAGCTGCACCTCGCTGACCCACGGTTAAGTGGTTAGCGCTATCAGAGAGAAAATGCCTACTGGCAGCTGGCACATCTGCACATAATAATATGGGCAAAACTGACACGGCCACTAAAGGCTGCTGCTCTCCTCTTTACCCAGAAGCCAAAAACAGATCATGCTTTTTAATAGTGCATCAACACATTTCTTCTGAATTAGCATAATCATGTGAGTTATGGAAGGAAGCGGTACATCCCGGCTAAGCTGCTGTGAATTCTTCAAATTATCCAAATAAAAAGGGATGTTTTTCCCCCCACAAACCTGAGTCTATGTTAAACTCCTAGTTTATTAAAAAGGTAAAGGACAGGAAGAAGGCAATGGAAGAAAGAGAAAGAGTTCATCTGTTTTTAACAAAACAGGTAATGTCCCATGGACACACAACACCTGAGGTGGGATTGGGGACACTGGGGTGGAGGGGAATGTTCAGCATAAATGCACAAACAGGATTTTATTAAATTGAAAGTGATGGTAATGATGATGATGATGATAACTGATTTAAGAGTTCATCATGCCTGGCACTGCATAAAGACTTTATAGAATATATCAACTCTTCAGGCCAACACTTCCATATCCCGGCATCCCAGCTCATTTTTCTCCACCAATCATTTTATAGATCCCAAAACAAACAGGGTTGGGCAACTCAACTGCAGACTCTCAGGTACAGAGGGATTACCACCAGAGAGCAAGCCAACCAAATTCCCATGCTGCTCTGGGACAAAAAAAGGCATCCAAAGTCCTGGTGGCCTCTACTCCACACTAGGGGCATGCAGCTCCTAGGAATCACAGCGTCTCTTTCTTTAGCCAACTTCTGTGAGACTCAGGTCACATGAGCATGTACAGCACCCTTCTGAGAATTAGTAAAAAAGGGACTCACTCTTGGTAGACTAATTAGAGCATGGCAGCTCAATTAGGGGAAAAAAATGCCATAAAGTCAAAAGATAAATGAAAAATTTGGAAAAAATATTTATAAAACGTAAGAATGCACATGTGTGTGTGCGCGTGCAATTGGTTGAATAAACTGTAGTAGATCCCCACCTATGAAGTACTATGAAAATATTAAAAAATAAGCAAAAAATGAAGATCTGTATGAACTGATATGGAGTGATTTCCAGCATATAGTATTAAGTGAAGGAGAATGTTCTACATGCTATTTTTTAATGTAAAAAGTAGGGAAGGAAATAAAGCATACACAAATGTGCTTTTAAAAAAAAAAAAACACAGGGAAGATAAATCAGAAAACAATGAAATTGGTAACCTACTATACCCCAGTAAAAGGAAACAGGAAGCTCCTTGAAGAAATGGATGATTACAGGGCTGGGACAGAGAAGGTACAAGATGGTCCTGTAACATCCTCTTACTCCAGAAAGTAAAAACATACTTTTAAAAATGATGGTGTCATGTCCAGAAAACAGTAGCAGCATCAAGCCGCTCCCCTATGGTCAATGTCTGATCATTTGAGCATCAGAATAGATTAGATTATCATTGACTATAAAAAAGAATGAATCTATGAGTCCATATCGATCATAAATAGATGAATAAACAAACGAGGGAAATAGAGGGCTCTTCCTTACACTAGAATGCTGACTGATAAATGTGGAGGAAGTGGTAGATTGGAAAATTGCCACACTTAGCCATCAATGAGCATGAACTTTCAATGGATGTTAAATCTTGAGTCCAAAATTTGATGAGCTGGAGGACATTTACATGCTTCAAGTTATTTCCCCACAGGTTGTTTATTAGTTACAAGGATACAAAGAGTAACTATGCTGTGGAGAAACCAAACAATACCATGATCAGGTTATAAAAATTAACATCAACCGTAAGGGTAAGACAGACATCATGCATCTCTGGATGTGTTCCTGTGAGAAGTACACAACATCATCTATGTAGAATTCCAGCCAAGAAAGCATAACCTGGATCTAATCACATGGAAATGTCAGATAAGTCCAATGAGGACTACTCCATAAAGTAACTGGTCTGTATTCTTCAAAAATGTCAGTGCAATGAAAGACAAAGAAAAAAACAATTAAAAGAGAAAAAAGAGACATGACAACTAAATGCCATTTATGAACCTGGACAGCATGCATCCTGTACTTGAGGTAAAAATTATGCTGTAAAGGATGTTATTGATAATTTTTGACAAAATTAGAATATGAACTATAGATAAAAGCATTACTTTGCTGTTAAATTTCCTATTACTTGATAACTTTATTCTGGTTACGTAAAAGAATATCTTTGTCCTGAAGGAATATACATTGAAATATTAAGGCACAGAGTATGACACCTACTCTGAAATGATTCAGAAAGCACTACAATAGGTTGATAGAAAACAAATGTGCCAGAATGTCAAAAATTGGTGAGTTCGAATAAAAAGTATATAAGTGTTCTCTGTATTATTCTTGCAACTTTTCTCTAATTTTCAATTATTTCAAAGTAAGATGTTTTAAAAATAAAATATGAAAGTGAGGGAAAAGAAAAGAGTGCCCTCTATAGCCTCATGCCAGCATTAGCACTGCTAAATTTCAGTACCATATGCCCCTTCAGCCAGGAGTCCTCACCCAGGGCAAACCTTGCCCAACCATACACAGCAGCCCCAGTGAGGGGCACTCCATCCTTCCAGTAAACCCTGTGTTTGAGCGTCTCTGAATCTTTCTGTCCTTTGCAATCAAATGATCCATGACCAGTTAATCCTCAAGCTACCAGAAGGAGGAAGCAGCATCCTAGAACCAGACTCCCATCTTTTCCTGCAAGGCCTTGATATCATGGTTGCGCATTCTCCTCTACGCTGGGTACTGTGGATGGCTGCCATCATATCTTATTCATCCTTACATCCCAGGTGATTGACACACAGAAGACGCTCAATAAATGCTTCAGTGCTGAGTGGAGATAGGCTATGGTGACTGGGGAGGATTTACACAATCATTAGTGTTAACAAGTCAAGGGTGCACACCCCAACAGAAGCCTTCTCAGTTGTGCTCATGCCAGCACTCTCTCCCCAAACATGTGCCAAGCATCAGCATTGTCTCCATAGGATGACTTACATACTACTTTGGTGGATTTGCTGTATTTTAAACTAAGCTGATGGATAAAGAAGAGGTAGAGAGGAACTTTAGCCCCACTGCAACTATTTACTCTAAATCTGGGTAGAAAGTACACCAACAAAATGGTTAAACTTTCTGGAAGCTGAAGAAAAGAAATAGATTAACATCTTTGCAGTTCCTTCTACCCCAAGAATTACTGCCCCATAATTACCAGGGGTGGGGGCAGAGGCTCCAGTTCCCACCGACTATCAGAAATTACAAAGCCCCAATTCCAAGCATTAAGAACATGTGCAACTTTCAGATTCTCACTCTGACCAGGTCTGACCAATGCAGACAAGAGCATGAACTCAAAAACCACCATACCTACAACTGCTCTTTGTCCCTTAGCAGCATGGCCTCACAAAGAGAACAGGAAAAAAAAGAAAAGAAAAAAAGAAAAACGGTGAGAGACCACAGAAGAACCTTCTCCATCCAACTGAGACCTTTCCTTGGGATTCCTTCTCAGATTTGTAGTCCTGAGCTATGCAGGAGTTAATAAAATCAATGAGCAATTGGAAGTAAGGAATGGTTCTTGGACTGACAGAATCTGGAACTGACAAGACCAGAAATAAAATTAATAACATTAGTCTACTCTATTTCAACAAAGATATGTCCCTACAGATTTGACTGGACCAATAGCATCTAATTCTCCTGCCTAACCAGAGACAAGAGACAAGTACGTTTTGAGTCAACTTTCTCTTGGATAAAGCCAAAGTATGTTTTATTCAATCACTATTTTAATCATTTTGAGGTTACGCAGGAGTCACTACTTGTGTAAGAGATAAAGGAGCTTCCTAAGACAGTTGTGTAATCTATCTGATGTAAACCGGATGTTTTCCAAAGCCTAGAACCCAGGAAGTGAATCCATATGGGAAGGACCTTACAGTGGTCTTGAAAAGTTGAGTTATTCAGAGAGCTCTGTCAAAACACCTGGTTCCTACTGGGATAGTTTTAGGGGGAATTCTTAATTGAATGGAGGAAAAGATATGTCCATGGAGCCTTTAATAGAGCTTAAACTTCCTTGGAATACCTTTGCCACCAACTCTGGCTTGTCACCTGAGGGGGAGGAACGCCTCAATAGAACAGAAGAATGAATAGACCCTAACAGTGATTTTGATGAAAAACTAATTAGGAATATAACAAGCAGATTATTAATTCCTGCCAGAATCAAATTTACAGACCTTATAATGTTGGAAACATGAGCATCAGTAAAAACAACTCTTAGACCATGCTTTGAAAACTGCCACCTGGAAAGGAGTGAATGATGAATTTGAATGCCCTGAAGGGAATCAGAGACGTGGGCAAACAGGAAAGTTGAATGCTAAAGAGAATATGATGCCCAGACTTTGGAGAGGTCGCAGGAGTGAGAGGTCATTACATTGTGTGTGTGTGTGTGTGTGTGTGTGTGTGTGTGTGTGTGAGAGAGAGAGAGAGAGAGAGAGAGAGAGAGAGAGAGAGAGAGAGAGAGAGAGAGAGAGAGAGATTGAGAGAGAGACTAGGAGAGAGTCAGAGTGGGTGACAGAGGGCAGAACTGGAGCTGTCACTACGAACGTGCTGACTTAAGGCAGAATACTGAGAAGAAATCAAACATATGTGGAAGGCAACTGAGCAGAGGAACCCAACATTGAAAGGAAAAGGAACCGCATTCCTCCATAGGGCATCAAGAAAAGTATGCTTTTAATTTTGCCTTAGTGTTTTCCCATAGTTAAACTAAATACATTTTAGGGTTTGTTTGTTTTTTCTTTCCTTTTTTTTTTTAACCATAAGGAAATTTTGCACTTATATGCCAAATGAGACCTGAAATAAATTTTATGGACTTTATTTCTAAGATGGTAAAAACTTGGGCTGACTTGATTTAGTCCTTAGCTTGGGGACATGGACAAGAGAATTCCTATTTTGGAAATGGGCAGGATAAGACAAAATTAAAGGGCCCCTTCCTTAGCCACAGAAAGCCAGCCGTCTTCTCAGTTGGACTGGATACTGAGGAATCCTACATTGGTGTTGGAGTCAGACCTCTATGAGGAAGCCCTTTCTCTCCAGTCCGTCCTCACAGGCCTCAGAAAATGTATCTCTATTTATTAAGATCATTTGTAGTCTCCTCTCTTCTCTTGCCCCCTGTCAAGAGCTGGATGATGTTCTAATTTTCTGTTACTAAAATTTTTATTTCGCTAAAGTGGTCATAAATGCTGGCTTGATGACAATCCAGAAATACTCTATATACTCAACATACAAAAAACTCGCTACAAAAATTGCTTGGTTTGTTTTTGTTTATGTTATTGAGATCTTGCAAATGACACAGCTGAATGTTTATCCTACCATAAGGAAATGCATTTTGGTATTTGTGTTTTTGTTTGAGGGTTTTATTTATTTTTTTCTTTTTAGTTTTGTTTTAAAAGATAAGAGAAATAAAGAGGAAACTTAAGCATGTACATACCCATCTCACACACAAACGCACATACAAACACACACTCACATATATTCTAAGTTTGGGGAAAAGTTATTCTACAACATTCCATAATTTCATTTTCCTCTCTTTCATCAAGATTAAACTATCTTGAATGCAAATACCTTGACTTAAAACACAAATTGAGACAGACTAGACCGTCACCATTTTTTCTATACAACACCCATATGTTTTCCTAGGATGGCTGTGGAAGACCCCTGAACCTCTACCCCACCATCATGTAAGAGTTCTTCTTGGGACATGGCTGTCAGGGCAGGCTATCATCAACCAGAATAGATGAGACAAAGAGGCACAGTGAGGCATAAAACAAAGGGACCACAAAAGAAGGTCAGCTTTTGTTAATAACATTAAGTTACATAAGACTCCCAAAATTATAGTGGCAATAGGCAATTTAACCAGATTTCATGGAGACTGCTGTGAAATGGCAATTAAATCTAGATAAATGAGTAAAGCAAATAATGGAGAAATCGGATACCAGACACATGCATGTAACATCCTTTACTTTGCAATCAGATATAATAAATGAGAGCTTTGGGAGTCGGACTAATAATTTGAATTACACACTTCTCGGCCACTGTTAGAAGGCCTGTCTGCCCTAGACCTCAAGTGCACCATTGTTGGGGTCTCACTTCGTCTTCTCCTTGATGGGAAAAAGGAATGAGAGTCCACATCATTTTATTCTCTCCTGCAACTCAGTAGGGTGAACAGGTGCTACATCAGGTTCTGTTTTTCTAAAAGACGTCCATTAGTCTCTAGCCCTCCAAACCTCAAAACACTAAATATTATAAAGAGATGGCTGCTGGGGTTCCAAAAATTGACAAAACCCGTGGGAAAAAAAAAAATCCCAGCTGGACCTTTCTTCCTGGGGAGCAACATGCAATCAGGGCATAAAGGTTGCTTTTGAACATTTTTTGGGTAATAAAGATGTGTTATATCATGAAAACAAAGAGACTTAAAAAGAAAAAAATCTTACTGTCTATAGATCTCCAAGAAAAAAACATCAGCAACTGATGACCACACATACCCAATGAGCAGTTTCTATTTTTGTGATTCCTGAGATTTTGGACACATGCCATTTGGTAATGTAAGTCCAACGAGGCCATGACTACTGAACAGCATTGTGTGGATTACAAAGTATAAGCTCTGGGTAGAATTGGGTTCAAATACTGGCTCCTCCTTTCCCTGGTGACTAGGCATTACCTCTCTCTAGTTTCTCTCTCTGTGGCAGAGATCACAGTATCTACTTCACAAAGTTGTTGTAAGGATTAAATGAAACTATGCATATAGTAGGCACTCAATAAACACTTTCCGCATTCATTAGGTGAACAGAGTTTGTCTTTGGGAGGAGCCTGTGCTCCCACAAACAATGATGAAAATAATTGAGTCAGCACTAGCTGACTGACTCAGAAGCAACATCAGGGATCTTTCCACAAAATAGAAACTGAGGCACGAACTGTGGGATTAAGACGCAGACACTGAATTCTTTCCAATCATGGGACCGTGTCAGTGACCTCTGATGAAACTTTGCTCAGTTTCACGCTAGGGTAGGACATGGAATGATACGTGGTTGGTTGGCTTGCTTCTCTTTAAACTTTTTTCTAATGCTGTATCTAAAATAAAAGCAGGGGAGTCTCATGTTTTAAACTTCAGTATGTAGTTATGCTAGATCAGCACCATAATATTCTTCTATATAGCAATGTGGTAGCTTACCCAAGAGTAGGTTACCTTTATGACAATTTCAGAGTGTGTTCAATGGAGCCAGGAGTTTCTGCAAGGTCAGGGTGGGGGCAGCTGAGCTGACGGGATGCAGACCCCTGCTCCCATCCAACCTGAGCAGCTCTCAGTCATTGAGGTCACCAGATGGGGCTGCCCAATGGTAACTAGCTGTGTCTCGCCTTAGCCAGTATTTCCTCTTCTGTTCAGTGAAGAGGGTGGTCTACAATTTCTAAGGTCCCACTCAGCTCAAATCTCTTCTAGCCATACTTTTTTTCTTTTCCTAACAAACTCAATTTTACCCTCTTCTCTCAGTAACACAGGTTTGAATTGATAAATGAATCCAAACAATGATAATGCTTCTAATCTTCCAAAGCATTGAAATCATAAGTTAGACTAGTTTTTCCTGGTTGATCAAAGAGTTGAAAAATATGCTAACATGTATGCCAGACTAGGTGCTTCACCCATAGTTCCTCATTAAACCTGAGTACCTGGTAGGAAACCAACACCTGATAAGGGCTATAGGTGTTACCACTGGGCTGAGTACACTGTAGATACCACCGTATAAGGGGTGTATCACCTTCCAGTACATACAGATGCCCCAAATGCCAAGTACGAAGCACAACTGCAAGTCAAAAGCAGGTCTAACAGTCTCCAAAGCCCATAGTCTTCCCTGGACTGTCTGCACTGAGTCAGACTAGCTGGCTTGTTGTGCAGAAATGCCATAATGGAGCAGCGACTTACCCTCTCTGGACCTCAACATTTTCACAGTAAAATTCCCCAGGTTAAGTTCTCCAAGGACATTGCAGTTCTAAAATTCAATGATTCTCTGGTCAACCCAACAACCACACAAAGTAAATGCATTAAGTATCTGTGAAGCATGGTTCATCTCTATGTCTAATTGGATTTCGTTGCTATCTGAGTCTTTTTTATCCTTTAGTTCTTCCCTTGGTCCACCCCCTCCCAAATAACAGATAATCCCCAAGGGTTCAGATACGACAGAACAATTCAAATGAGTGGGATACATATTGCCTGGCAATATACTTTCCCATAAAAAAGCAGCAGTACAATCAGGTTACGAGAGCTTCAAAATCAAGTGACTGTTTCTGTCCTCACAGCTAATCAACTAGGGCTCAAGGGAGAGTTATTTGTTGATCTTTGAGTATAAGGTGGTGTCCTCTCTGGCCCTTTCAGTTCAGATATCAACCAAAAGACCTGAGAAGTTATTGTATTTCTGGGACTTTTCTTTGTTTTTGTTTTTTGTTTTTTTTAAAAAAGTGCAATAAGATATTCAGCGGAATAAAAGAGAAGCATCGACGTTTCCATTGGTAATCTGGTCCTTGTGTTCCCTGCTACTGAGCATTTTCAGAAGGCCTGACTGTCTGGGTTAATTGTTTAATGCTTTTAGTTAGAATTAAACTTTGCACCTGCTCTGACAGTGATAAATTAAATGTGCTCCTTTTCCAATACTGTTGCCCTCTTTAAGTAGAGACCAAGAAGTGTATCTCCCTTCTTCCCCGGCGTTTGAGGAATCTGTGCTACACTGGAGTGTAAACCAGCATAATTTGTCACCAGAGCTAGCGCCAATTAAATTGATTGCGTTGGACTGAACTCTGGGACCCCTAATGCAAGCACTAAGGGAAAAATGGGCTCTTTTCTGCCCATTCCCCCATGTGGCACTTAGGCATAGCTCAACAGTAGAAGGCTTTCAAGGTTCAAAAGGGTTTTATTTTCAAAAGAAATGGGCATTGATCAGCTGCATTTAAAGGCAAAGATAATTCCAGAGCTTGAAGGCTGGATTTGTGTTTAAGGTCTAAATCTCTTTCTTTAACCTTGGGGGTGGGGGGAGGGAACAGTATAACATAAAAGCAACAAAGAGATTAAGATTACAAAGGGTTTGCAAGTGTAAATGATGCGGTGGTATTCTCCAAACATAACACAGTCCCCATTCACAAGCCCAGGCACAGGCCAGCATTTGATCTGTTGGTTTTACACCTGTAAAAACAACTTGTGTTTATTTGTCACTCAGCAAACCATTTCAGGCAAGAAGGGGAGAAAAAGGAAAGTGGAGGAGGAGTGAACTTGCTCATACCACAGAGTTCAAACATGCCTTCCCTAAACAGACTGAAAAGTAAACACGCTAAAGGTCAGCATGGCAGAGACAATCAGAAAATCCCCTCTCTTTCTACACAACACAGAAATACCAGGAGCAGGGTGCTCTGTTCTAACCCTTGGTCATTTCCTTATTATCCCAGCCTCTGATACTTGGGTTTGTTCTGTCATGTCCTACCAAGGGAAGTGGTAAATAAGCCCTAAGCTAATACCAACCCCTTCTTGTTCCTTTATTTATGAGCTACCAATTATGTGTTCCTCCATTAAATTGAGCCTTTTAGTTCAATTTCCCACAATCAGTCCTCAGAATAGCACCATTTGAATAAGGTCAGATAAATCAAGTCTACAAAGTTAAGAGACTCAGACTCCAAATTCGTTGATTCTATAACTTCACATGGTGAAACCAACGGTAAGTGTGTCCATTCCATCAAGTTCAGATCTCTTTCTTCATCTGTTTTCTTTCTCCTTCAGCAACCTTCTCACATTAACTCTATCCCCTGATTCTTCTTGTCACAAACTAAAGCTTTGCCAGGGGCATCAAGCTTTCATTGCTAAACCATGTGGAAACCAGAGAGTCTTTCTACTTCAGAGAAAGGGGAAAGGAACTGATGTTTATTGAGACTTCAATGCCAGATCAAACATCTGGGGACCTTGAGAAAGTTAATGATTTGATGCAAATCCAGGTGTCTAAGAATTCAGTACTCCTTTAAAATAAGCATACAAACAAGAGTTCACAATTTATTTAGGAGAGAGAGCATGCACCACTTAGAAGAAAGTGAAACGGAATGATTCAGATGGCAGTTCCCTGTCTCCCTAACTTCCAGAGCAATTCAGCTCTGGCCCCAAACTTGCATTTCCGCCCAGAAAACAAAAACCTGTAGTGTAGTGAAATCTAACAATAATTGAGTATGATCTTTGGGGAATGGGAGGGTCTCACTCCTTTCCCAAGAATTTGGTCAAAGTATTTATTCTGACCCTACACCACAACCTCCCTGATAAGAATTCTGAGTTTTAAAAAAATCCTGTCTTGTTACATTTCCAAGGATGTTTTGTCATGTCAATGATGTATTAGGACCCTGTATTCATCTTCTAAGCTATGTACCAATTACAAAAAAACATAGTGGTTTAAAACAACACCCATTTATTGTCTCACAGTTTCTGTGCACCACAAGTCTGGGTACAAGCTAACTGAGTCTTCTGCTCAGGGTTTCACCAGACTGAAATCAAGGTGTCAGCCAGACTGGAAGCTTATCTGAGGCTTGAGGTCCTCTTTCAAGATCACTAGTTATTGGCAGAATTCTGTTACTTCAGTTTCCTTTTTTTTTTTTTCCTGGCAGTTGGCCACAGATCACTCTCCTAGAGACCACCCTCATGTACTTGGCATGTGGCCTCTCCATAGGCAGGTCACAGTATTGTTGTTTGTTTCTTGAAGGCCAGCAAGAAAATCTCTCAGACCTCTTTTAAGGACACATCTCTTTAGGTCCAGACCACCCAGAATGATCTCTCTTTTGATTAGCTTAAATTTAACTGGTTAGGAACCTTAATCACATCTGCAAAACATCATCACCTTTGCCATATAACATAATTGAATCATGAGAGTGCTATCCTTTCATATTCACAGGTCCCACTCACAATGAGGAAGAGGTGATTAAATATGTATGTACACCAGGGGTAAGGAATCTTGCCTTAGAATTTTGCCTACCAGAGGCCTGCTTGGAGAGAGACGCCCAGCTCACCCACTCCTTGACCTAGCCGTTGTTCCAAGCTTTGTGTTAGAAATGCCTTATATGTCTCCCTAGAAATTCTCCCCTGATAAGCTCATAAGCAAATCTAATTGTTTTTATAATCCCAATTTTTATTTGTTTCTAGATTCACAAAGAAACCCTGGGCATTGCAGAGTTTTGTGAGTGATGGGCAGCTAGCAGCCAGAGATTTCCCCCTAGGGGATATAGGACTGGGGGATGTCTGATGTGTATTCCTATTAGCAATAATTGCACCTCGAATAAACCTCATTGGCTACGTACTTCCACTGCATAAAGCTGTGCTGTGTATTCTAAAAGGGCATTATGTAGACCCTGCTTCTTGTGGCTACCCTTAGATGGGAACAGGACAAAAATATCAATCTTTCTCATAGAAATCATGCTAGTAGCCTTTTCATAAAAGAAAGAGAGAGAGGAGAAAGAAGGAAGGGAGGGAGGGAGGAAGAAAAGAGTGAGTTTGCTCTATTCTAGTCTATGACATCTTTATTGGACTACAAGGGGAACTATTTACTGTATCAATTAACAAGAAAAAGAAACACTTCCTTCTGACCTGAAGTACTGTTGATCCTAATTACTACTGCCACGCTATCCTTCCCAGAATACTGCTTTCAACAAGTCATTCTCCTATTCAAGGACCACCAATGGTATCCCATATCCTATCACATCAAGTCAACTTTCCATATCAATTTCATTTGTCTCAGTCTGGCACTCAAAGCCTATAATCTGGTCATATCAGTTAATAAACAAAATTTCCCAAAACTGCTTACCACAATTCCACTATAACACTTACCACTATAACCTTCTGCTGTCCCACAAACAAAAACATACATTCTTTTTGCCATCATCAGCCTATTATGCCTTCACTTGTTCTTCTTCCCTACCAACACCGGGCCATTTAATGCTCCTATTTTGTTCACCATCTACTGTGTACTAGGAGCTGAAGGCCCAGATTCATTCTCACCTCCTCCAGGTAAACTTTAGAAACTAACCTAAACCTCTTATCTTCCTCCTCTAAACTACCAATTTTATAGTCTGAATTTAATTTAGCTCTCACCAAATATCTTCTTCTCTAGTTTGTTATTCCACGTATCTTATTTTCTGAGATGATTTTTTGTGTGTGCATTCTAGAACAGTTTTTAAATCTGTGGGGCTTTATCTTTTAGTAAAATGTGAAATCAATTCAGTAGCTTGCAACCAGAATATTTTACCTGAGATAGTTGGATAGGAAAGGAAAGATCAGTGTACTATAAATAACAGGGTATTTGGTTTGGGGAAAATTTTGCTTTCATATATATTTGTGTGTGATAAAGGTGTGATCAAGGAATATGATGAATGTTTAAAGAAAAAATTTATTACAGTAAAAGACACATTGCCAATATTCTGCCTCAAAATACTCCCCTCGCCTTGAACACACTTATCAAGTTTGTGGTTTTAAACTTGTAGTTGAATTGTTTTTATGGCTTGTGGATTTTGTGTTATGGTTTGAAATGCCTTCTCCACTCCAAGATTATAAGAAAATTCCCCTTTAGTTTCTTCCTGTACATTTTCTGTTGCAATTTTATATTTTAATCTTGGATTCATTTGGAATTTACCTTGGTTCAAAGTGTCATGTAAGTTTCCAACTCCCCCCCCAGCACCATTTTGTTATGTAGTTGTCCCTGATCTGTTTTGTTCAGTAACTCTGCTTTTCCTTACCAATTTGAGATACTAATATATCTTGACTAGGTCAATTTCTGACTTTGTAGATGGACCTATTGGTACACTAGGTGTGATCAAGCAATACGGTGAATGTTTAATTTTTTTAAAAAATTGTATTACAATAAAAGACACATTGCCATTAATCTCCCTCAAAATACTCCCCCTCACTATGAACACACTTATCCCATGGTTCTTGCCAGTTTCTGAAGCAGTTCTGGAAGTCCTCTTTCATGAGTGTCTTTAGTTGCGCTGTCCTGGCTGCCTCAACGTTCTGAATCATTTGACTTTGGGGAAGAGCCAGAAGTCACACAGTGCCAGATCTGGTGAGTAAGTGTGAATGAGGACACACCATAATGGTTTTATTTGACAGAAATGCTGTATACCAGAAGTGATGTGTGACATGGAGTGTTGTCATGATGGAGGATGATTTACCACACACTTTAAAACACACCTTCTCTCAACCGTAACTCACACTCAACTGACTGCACTGAACAAATTCAAACTTGTCACACACTGTTACTAAGGTTCGACACGCTGCTTCCCGAATTGAGGATCTCTGCCTTTCCCTTGGATGGCACGTGGCAGCAGCATTCACCATATTTTGTGATCACAATCTGTCACACATCACTTCTGGTACAGCAATTTCTGTTAAATAAGAAGATTACACTGTGTCCTCATCCACCTTATTCAGCAGATGTGGCACTGTGCAACCTCTGGCTCTCCCCCAAAGTCAAAATGATCACGAAAGGTAAATGTTTTGAATAGATTCAGAACATCAAGGCAGCCACGACAGCACAACTGCAGACACTCACAAAAAAGGACTTCCAGAACTGCTTCAGAAACTGGCAAGAACCATGGGATAAGTGTGTTTGAAGTGAGGGGGAGCATTTTGAGGGGGATTAATGGCAATGTGTCTTTTACTGTATTTTTTTTTTAATTTAAACATTCACCGTATTTTTTTATCACACCTCTTATGTATAAACTAAACCTTAACTGTGTAGTATTGTGTAATGATATAAAATGTACTGATAAATGTGAATTATCATTAAAAGACAGTTTTTAAAGCACTAGCACGCATTGAAAAATATACAATGTACACGGCTGAAATTCATGCAAAAGTCAGAGCACATCAGAAAGATGCCAAAGGGATCTACAGGAAGTCAGACAACCAAAAGCCCCAAAACAAATAGTATAAACTGCCCTTGCAAGCACAGAAGCAGATCTTGCATCCTCACAGTCTACTGACAAGGTGAGTGATAAGAAGTAATATTTACATATGATTTTATCAATTGCAAAAGATTTTTCATTCTTTATGTCACCAGCATTCCATAAGGAAAGCCAAGCAGACTTTTTTTTTTATAATTCCCATTTTTATAACTATGAGGCTTGAGCGGTTAAGTGGCTTGTCCAAGGCTGTATTGCAAGTCGGTGGTAGAAAATGAATTCAAATCTTCTGATACAAACAAACCCCAAGTTCTTTCCTGTACCTGTTTGGAAAATTACAGACTGGTTCCTAAAAATCTTTCCCATCATTAAGGCTCTAAGGTAAATTCTCTCTTCTCCAGAAAGGCTTCTGATAGTCCCCTTGACATAACCTACAACTTCTAGCACTGTCCAGCGTGGTTCTTGGGTTGCTCCAGGTGGGTAACATTTTCACTCTAGCTCCATTCAGGCCCCTCAAGCTAGGGGCCATGATATATTCCTCTTGCTAAATTCTCATTTATTGCTTAATCTATGGATTGCATCAGCCTCCCATACCAGGTTAGGTATTAAGGAGGAGAGAATAAACTTAGTGTGGGACCAGGAATGGTCACAGCAATCGGCAAAGCTGGAGCCCTGTACCATGGGGCCCCATCCTTTTATTTTAAACCATCGGGCATTCAACGGGCACCTATACCAGGCAAGCACAGTAAAAAATGCTGTGGAGCTGACAGCTTTGGGGTACAGACAAATAGGCAAACAATCAACTGAAATGTACAGCAGAAGAAATGAGGGCTGACTCCCAGTATGAGACACTGGCTGTGGAGATGGGAAAGAGTGGGGAAGCGAGGGTAAGAGAGGGCATCAACGTGAAAGTAGCTTCTGAGTTGAGCCTTGAAAGTCCATGAGGATGTCATCAGCAGAGGCTTTCAAGACTTGTCATTAGCTCCCTTTACAAGGCTCATTCCAGACTCCCCAGAGCAGCAGGATCATGAGGGGCAGTGATTAAAGCAGGAGGTCACAGGCAGTCCAGAAGGACCCACCGTGCTTGGCTTCAAGACCTCGGCCAATGGCTAGGCCACTAAAGGTCAAACATTTACCCCCAAGGCCGGCTTCACAGACCATCCTGGTAGTCAGCTCTAAGGAAGGAAGCCTCACTCCTGGATCCAGGGAGCCTATAAAACCAATTGTAATCGGGTTGTTCTCTTCTGTAGTGTAAATTGTATCAACCAGCAGCCCTAACCTGTGACTGTCTGGAATAGGAATGAGCGGATTCGTTTTTCAAACCATCTAGGATCAGGTCAAAGTTATGTGAGGCCAGTAATCAGAGCCAGGTTGGATCCATCATTGAGAAAGGCTTGTATTTTTACATCATTAGGTTGGTAGGAGGGAAGTCTCTCTTTCCTCTGCCCTCAATTTGGCAGTTATTCTGGTTGCAAGACACAATATTTGCACATTTCTCAATTGGCTCAGGAAACCATTGAGAGACAAGGAGCAGAATCCATCCACTGATTTTTGGTCCATGTGGACCCATCACAGGGTTCCCTCAGGCTCTTTGGTTCACCTATGAGTGTAGGTGAAGGGGCCATCCAGATCCTCTTTGCCTGAGAAAGGCCAAGATAAGCCCCAACAGCAAATATTTTCACTGGGAAGGGTCTGCAAGGGGTCAAGGCCATGGGTCAAAACTTTCAAACTCTCCCAAAGTCCCCTGATCAGTTTTTTGAAAGCTACGCCTGTCCAGTTAAAGATTATTGTGTGCGAAGTCGCCAAGTGCTGGCTGAGGGGATTTCCATGCCTCACTTCCAACACAGCAGGTGAATGCTGAGTAACAGGACCTAGTAGTGTCTTTCTTTCATATTCCAGAAGCCTGAGTTGAATTTCTGCAGATCCCTCTAGTCATTACCACTAACTCATTTTGGGGATCTTTATGACCCAGGATTTAAGATTTCCAAGGTGGTTATGAGTGTGAGTTAAACTCCTTTCCACAGAGACCTCCCTCCATCTCCCCAGGGAGGGCAGATGGAGTATACCCATAAGAGAGATGGGAAGACTGAGAACAGAGAGAGATCAAATGATCTGGCCCAGAACCAATAAAGAAAAGAGAATTCAAATTCTGAATTTACCTTTCCTATGGTTTAACCAAAGCTCCTATTTCCTGGAACTGGTTTTCCAAGCCACATTAAGATCTGAATTTGTATTGTAGGACAGTATGCATTCCCAAGAGGCTTTTTGGGAAGACTGTGTAAAAATCTTCCCTGTGCAGCCTTCTTTTTTAAAAATAACATCTTTTGTTCCTCCCTGATATAAATTGAAAAGAACTGGAAATACAGGAAAGAAAAATAAAATAAAGATGATTCCATAATCTAATACCCAGAGATAACGATTGTTAATATTTTGGTATGCTTTTGTTGTATGCACAAATTTATTTTTTCCAAACTAAGGTTATACCCCTATATGCTTGAGTAGTCTGGTGCTTTACACATAATATTCTACTTTATCTCCCCATGTTGCTAACTATTACTCTATAGTATCGCTTTAAATAACTGAAAAAGTACATTATAGACACAATTTATTTTACCAACCCACTTTTTGGACATTTGAGTTGCTTCTAAATATTCTCAAATATAAATAAGGCTGTGGTAGAAATGTCAGCTATATTAAGGATTAAGCAATATGGTAAAACCCCAGGCCAGACTTCATCCCTATTTATTAACTCATTCTTACTTTCATGGAAGTGGTTCCCTGATGAGGTTTCGTGTCTCCTGCCCTGCACCCTTTTATGAACAGGATATATGGCCAGCACATCACGATGGCACAGATGCCATAAGAAAGGGGTAAGAGCACTAGACTAAGAGCTGAGAGACCTGATTCCATTACCAGCTCGTAATTCATTGTGTGACCTTGAGCAAGTCGCCTACCTGTCCGAACAACACTTCCCTCATGCATTAAATAAGGGATTTGAACTAGATGGCTATAATATTCCTTCCAGCCCAAACACCATGGACCTACAATTTGTTAGGGAAACAGCACTCAAACCCAAAACAACGAACCTGTACAGGACTAGCCATTATCAAAGGTGGACTGTGTAAGTCAGAAAGGCAGTTCTCAGCTGTGTCGGGAAGCACCTGTGTCTCTACCAGATATAACCAACAATGTCACAGGCAAATTATTCCTCATAATAATTTATGGTTTGACAATAATTTATTTCGTTTTAGTAACTGAGAAGAGAGTCAAGATTTCCCTGTCACTTCCATTCTGACATGCTCTCAAGAGTGGAAGAGAAGTGACCAGATTTGGAGCTCATGTGTCTAGAAAAGCACAGAACTTTGCATCCATAGTATTGAGAGGACTCTGAGTCCTTGTGGTTTCCTAAGTGCCATAAAAGGACATTACTGTTCCTCCTGCCCTCTGCTTGCTCGCTCCTTGGGGACAAGCAGATCAATTGCATCCATTTGAGAGCTAAGGAGCCTAAAATTAAAATGTTCCTTCTGCAGACAGTGAAGAAGCCTCTCATGGTCCGGGACCCTGCTCCTAAGTCTGCCTGCACCAATCTGACGTCACCTGTTTGCTGCCTGATCTGGGCAGTCAAAGCCAAAGTGCCACTTGGCTCACGTTCAAACTTGTCTCTGCTCGTGGCACCCACGTTCACTCAAGTGAGCAAGAGCATGCCCTGTGTCGGACTGGGGAGAGGAGCCATCGCCATAAAGCTCTCCAGAAGGCTGCTGTGTGCATGGGAAGCGGGCTTTCACCCTGCCTTTGAAATATGCATGGTACGCTGAGGAGGACACAGCTCATCTTCATTCCTGTGTCAGTAAACTATTCCTAAAGGGTTCAGCCTCTAGTGAATCATCCCCTCCAAGCCAGGGGGTATAAACCGTATTTTATCCATAGCTGAGAATACAATGCACAGCAAATTAAAGAGACATGGTGATAACAACCAAGGGAAAGAAAAAAGCCTCTCGTGTGGAATGGCACAGACTGATTGAAACACTCCAAAATTACCACCAGGGCCATGTTCCCAAAGGGAACTCAGCTTAGGAGAGAGAAAAATTCAGTCCGTCCCAAAGCAGCCATAACCATACATATTCATAGTGTGTGTGTGTGTGTGTGTGTGTGTGTGTGTGTGTGTGTGTGTAGGGGGAGGAGGCAACAGCACGATTTTCCTGCCCAGTAACCTCCCCCATCATTCAAAGCCCAGCTCTGGTCCACAAAATCTGAGATTCTGTGACGCTAACATTCCTCTTCCTCCAGGAAGGCTCCACCCCATCAGAGGCACAATTTTGTCAAATCTCAAAAGATCAGAAGCGAGGTGGCCCCAGAAAGTTTCCTGATCATTTCAGAATAGCCTGGATATTTGAGAAAGAATGACTCATGGATGCTCAGCCAATGCTTAGGAGGAGCTTGAGGCAACTGCAGGGAAAGTTAGGTTGGTCCCAATTTTCCATCCCCCGACCCAGGTTGTGGGGAGTCAACATGGATAGGAGCTCAGACGACAGAGCTCCTGGTGAGTCATGGGATCTTGGGCCGACCCAAGGCTCAGCTCTCTTGCCTTCCAGGTTGGGGACTGTAATACCTGCCCACCCCATCTAGCCAGGTTCTGATGAGGCTGCACACGGACACCGCCAAGTCAGCCAGCACGGAGGGTCCCTCTGTATAATGTTCCTGGGAGTACAGACATGTGTACAGTAGGGTTCCCACCTGACAATCTGGTACAGTCTACAGATGTGTGAGCCAATAACACAACATGGGGCAACTAGTTCCACATTCAAAACATGAACGAGTTAAAAGGAAAAAAAAGAAAATAGATACATGTATGGGGACTGCAGGACTATTGAGGACAATCAAGCCTGCAAGAGCAAGACCTGGACAGCTGTGGATGCAATAAGGAAAGGCCGCTGTAACGCAATCTGTGCTCTCCATAGACAGCTCTGATCGCACTGCATCAGAGTGTCTTTCCACACATCTGCCCACCTCTTCATACTCTTTCCAAAGCTGGAGGGAAAAGCAGTGCCTATGAAAATGCTTTAGAGAATACAAATCCGTTTTTCCCAGCGGTATCACCCAGTCCTACAGTGCTTCACAGTCTCAAAGGACTGATCTACACGTTTCCCATTTTGGCTTTCAAAATTCTGTACAGTGATTCCCCACGTCACAGATAAGGAGACTGAATTTCTCAGAACTTCAGCATTCATCATCCGTAATTACACGGAAGGCAGAATAGCAAAATGGTCAATAGCTCATTCTCCAGTCACATTGCCTGGCTCCTCACTTACTTAGCTATGTGACTGAGGCAAGTTATTTACTTCTCAGAGCCTTAATTTTTGCACCTGCAAAATGGGTGCAATAACTGTACTGCCTCATAGGGTTATTCTGAGAATTATATGAGATAATACAGGGAGATAACACAAAGAATTAAATAGAACTTACAGTGTTTAGCCTCATGTCCAACACACAGTGAACAATTGCTTGATAAATACTGGAGATAATTAGGACACTTAATTGAAGTATAACACTGCTAGTTGTATGACCCTGGGCAATCTTGTGTGATTTTATGACCTTGGTGTTTCTGAACTTCACTTTCTCTGTTTATAGAACAACTTGATTGCAGTAGGACAGCTCTAAATTTCCCTACAATTCTAACAAAAACTCATAGATAGACAATAGTTCAGTGGTTACCAGAGGGTAAAAGGGGTAGAGGAGTGGTAGATGAGGGTAAAAGGGATCAAATACATGGTGATGGAAAGAGAACTGACTCTGGGTGGTGAACACACAATATTGTATACATGGTGTATTACAGAATTGTACCCCCTGAAACCTATGTAACTTTACTAACAATTGTCACCCCAATAAACTTCAATTAAAAAAAATTTTCCCTTCAATTCTAACATCCTATAGCTCTAAACACATAAAAGCCTGTGATAAAGCATCTCAAAAATCACCCTGCAACAAAATCTTCCTGAACACCCTCGGCCTGCCCAGCACTGCCCTAGAAACAGAGAAATTCCCTCAGGACCGCAGGGTTTGAAGAGGTGGGCAGACATGCGGAAAGATACGACAGTACAGTAGGATCACAGCTATCTACGGAGGGCACAGATCAAGTTATGCAATGGGCCAGAGCTCGTTCCAAGCTGCAGCGGTTCTCCAAGCACGTCTTGGACCTGCAGCTTTGGCAGCAGCTGGAAGCCTGTTAGACATGCAAATTCTCCGGCCTGCCTCAGACCTGCTGAATCAGAAACTCTGGGAGTGGGGCCCAGAAACCTGACTCTTAGTAAACTCTCTAGGTGATTTGGACACATGCTGCTCTAGCATAACAGAGGAAGTCTCTATGGTTGGGAATTAGCTCTTGTTATCACTCAGCTTTCCTCTTCTCAGCCCATGAAAATCTAAGCTGGGACAGCATGGGGAGGCTCTCTCCCAGCTCCCCTGTGCCCTGTTTCCTTGCCCTCGGGGCTCAAGAATGAAGAGTTACAACCAATGGGAGGCTGCAGCCAGACCTAACCCTGAGAAACAGTGACCTTTCTGCATTCCCACCCTCCAGCCCTGCGCCAGATGGTTCTCACAGCCAGACAAAGCTGTGTCCCAAGAACATTACCTGGCAGCCCCACAGGAAGGGTCTGGAAAACCAGAAGAATTTCTGCAGGGACCAGCTGAAATGTGAGGCCACCCTGAGGGAGAGGCCTGGACCTGGAGCGGGGGGGAAGTGTTTGTGAGGAGCTAAGAGGAGGCCCTGTCCCCAATTTCAGGTGTTTGATGTCTCCCAGTCTCACACCTCAACAGCACACAATCTGTCAGCCTGGCCCTGGACTCTACCCCAGCTACAGAAACACCACTTGAGGAAGTCTGTACTACTACCCTCCTACATTTCCACCTTGCCTGCCCCCTTTGTGTGTCACCAGGAGAAGCAAAGCCGAAGTCTGTGTTTTGTTTTTTGGAGACTGAGCAGAGCGTGTTTTTTCCTAACTGAAGAGAATCTTTTCTACATCTGGATGAATTAGCAACAGGCTACAAGCCCTATCAGGAATGTCAAGCAATTACAAGAATCCCAGACCCAGACAGCAATCCTGTGCAAGGCAGGCTGCACAAAAGAGCTTCAAAGCAGAATCATCTTCCTCCATCCCAACCTTCAATCTCTCCTGCTAATTCACTGGCTCACAGCCTTCAGTGAAGGACAGTGAGTTCCTTTCAGACCCTTTTCTGGGCACAAGGCAGGCACCCTGGCTGATGGTTCCATACAGTGGACTCAGGTTCTATCACAGCAAGGCCAGGATCACCTTCCTGGACTCCCAGCACAGCCTGGCTTCCGGGCACTTCTCAACATGGCACCATGGAAACCCCATGGACCCAGCCACTCTTCTCTACCCACGCCTTTAGCTCCCCTATCTATAATTCACGAGAAAAGAGAACAAGTAGGAAGGGTAACAAAACAGTGAATTCGGAGAGGACAAAGTGGTGATAAACATAACAGAAAGAGAGGACATCTAGGTATTCAGAACGGGGAGATGGTACCAGGTGAGATTTCCAACACACCTTCGTTTCCTCTGGCTAAATGGCATGGCCATCATGTTTCCTTTCTGAAAAGCTGATGAGCATATCTTTGGATTGAGGGACAACACGATCATTAATGCAGAAGAGCAGCCAATGCAAGATTCTCCACCACCTGTTGGAAGTTGCCCTTTAACCCTTTGGCTCTACTCTGCATCCTGGACAGCAGTCCTAGGAGTTGACCTCGACCTCTGGAGAGCAAAAGTAGACAAGGACTTCAGACTTGTGACCAAATGATCAGCCTAGGCCATTAATAACCCATTACTCGAGCCCAACAGATGGTTAAAGCCACTTTTCTATCACCTGTCACCTGATCTCATCTTAATTCTTATTCAAATGTTTCAAGACACTTGAACTAAAAATAAGGCGACCATTTAGCCATGTTTCACAACAACAAAAAATCTTCTCCACAGACAATGAAGAAATTGAATTGTTGTTTACTAATATTATGCTCTAAATGTGAGCCATTTATTTCTGATAGTTCTTAAACATGGAAGGTGGATGGTTATAGAAATCTGGAAAAAAAATCCTCATGACACAATATTGTCACTTTGGTGTTCAACGGTTTCAAAAGAAAATTTGTAATTTGCCCTTAGGTTGTTTTTTCTTCCTCTCTTTCCTCTTCTTTCCCTCTCTTCCTCCTTCTTTTTCATTATTCCTTCCTTGATATTCTTCCTTCCTTCTTGCCTTTTTTGTACCAGAGAAATATATAAGACTTTTGCAAGAAAGAGTGATTACACACAGATTTAAGTGGCTGAACGTTTATGCATTCTTTTCTCTTAAAAAAGAAAAAAAGACATTCCTAAGAGAGAAGAGCTAATAAAGTCCTGTATCTCTGATGATAGTGATGCAGCAGTACAAACAAATTATAGTGTTCAGAAAGTCTGAGAGACTGAAAAGAAATGCAACGTGTAGCACCAAATTTGCCTGTCAAGGGTTTTTTTTTTATTATTATTATTACTGCTTGTTTCATTTTATTTTATTCTTAAAGCTGATGTTTGCAGCTATTTGCTTCACTATAGGAAATTCCAGATCCCAGAATACTGATTTACAACTTCAATCATCACCTGACAAATACAGCCCTTGCTAAGTGAGAGCTGATCCATAACAGGTATTTCAAATTTTCATAAGTCACAACATATCAACCCTAAAGTGAAGAGTTTCATTCACAGGAAACAATTTTCCAAAATCAGCAAATATTTTTTTATAAAGGAAAAAGAAAGGATAAGGAGGAAAACACCTCCTATAAAGGTAACTTCTTACCTGAATAGAAGACTCTGGGTTGAAATATGGTGAGTTCTTTGGTTTTCACTATTTTTATTATACCTATCTCCCACACCCCAGGTTTAACTCTTATCTTTCCTTGCCCAGGTAGCTTTCCAGGAACTGATATAGGTGAGCTGATAGCCTTAAGGAAACACCCAGAGTGAACCTGTAAGTCCCACAGCTTCTGCCAAGGACTGTTAGCTGCTTATTGTCACAAAACATTGTGTCTGAGCCACTCTGACATCCTACTTCAAATTTTCATGGAACTTGAGACCATTTCAGCGTTGAATTATTGCCTCAGATCTATTGTGTACGTGCCCCTCCCCACAAAAAGCGGCTGCTGCTGCCAAAACTGTTAATCCCTAGCCCGATAGAGAAGTACAAAGATTAGAAATGCCACCCTTTCAGTAAAAGTCCTCTCTTTTCTAGAATTCTTTCTACTAAAAAATTTCTACAAAACAAAAAAAGCATAGTTTTACTTCTTTCAAAAAATTCAATTAAACCTGGAAAATTTATGCAGTTACCAGTGAAACCAAAATATCTAGGTAATCTTACCTTACTCCGGAAAAAAGAAACTAAAATTTTGAATAAAAAATTTATTTCAAAGATGCTTCCCAAGTTATTCATTTTTAAAATACTTAATATATTTTCTTATAAGAAAGATCTTTTTGCTCTTAAAAAATACAAAACTTATTCTGTAAAAGTAGAGCCTTATAGCATTATTAGAATTGCTCACTAATTTATTATACCAAAACTTAAATATCAAAAGGGGAATTTTCAGGTTAGGGTTGTGGCTTTCAATTTGTTTAGAATAGCAAATATTTTTTTCAATGAAAACTTATCAAAATTCTAATATGCAAAGTAAAAAACCACGGGTGGTTCCATGCCCTCAAATTAGTTTGAAAACAAAAATAGTTAATAACTGTGCTAGATATCGTATGTTAAAGAGCAGCACCTAATGGTAGAATCCAGTATTGCAGGCTAGCTCTCTTAGGCACTGATAATATGCTTGGCAACGGAATCCTCAGAAGGGCTGTTTTGAGTGCTTTGAATATAGAAAAAGAACATTCTCCAAAGTAAAATGTGTCCCCTGGTCTAGAGAAGGTAGAGATAAAGGAGTTGATAATAAAAAAGAGCCACCAAGTGTCTTGTATTTCTAAAATAATTGCAAAAGCACACCCAATATATCTCCAGGAGCCCACAGACCTTAGCCATCAAGTTCACACTGCCTTCATACAACATTTTCAACTCATTATTTAGTGACTTTTTAATGGGTATCCAAGTAACATTTTGTGGAATCAGTTGGGAAAATGACATGTGATATAAAGTCATTTTTGCTAAACAGCATTTATTTTGTAAAGTAAAAGATACTGATACTATCAATTACTCATTAAAATGGAAAGATAGGACAAGGACAATGCAAAATTACACAATCTATTTTATTTCTATTTGGCTTTGAAATGTAAAGGCAGAATTTCACTGCATACAGAAACTGCCAACTCCACAAAATTCATTGATAAAAATCATTAAGATCATTTAGATTTATAAAAAATTATTTGACTGCATTTTTTTTTTTCAGAGAGGCTTCATCAACCCTTACTAAAACACACGCATGCTATAAAGACAAACCATTTTAAATGAAAATGACATTTTTAGAGAGTGGAACCCTTGGTTACTCACCTATGAATTTGTAATATAGACCTTAAATAACCAATTTACGAGTCAAAATGCTGTGATGCATTTTTGGATATAAACAGATACTCAGATATGCTACCATCTTGACTCCTGCCCAGCTTGTCTTGTGAATTAGTTTGAATGTTGGCAACCAAGTGAGCAGAAGTAAAGAAACAAGAATTCTGACGTCCATGAATAAGCCATGATTAAGCACCAGTAGATTATAAAGAGCTGAATGGTATTGCCCTGTGGATTCAACAGAATGCAAGCCATAAACTAAACCTTTTCACTTTCAAAAGAGAGCTTCATTTTCTCCTAGATCATGGTTTGGATTAAGAGTGCTCCAAATATGAAGTAAATGCTGTGCTCGCCTTCTCCCATGATCACATGAAAATTACAATGAAACTACAGAACAATCGTCATTGAGAACCACCTGAAGACTAGCCGAACAGAAGTCTTATAACTACAAACATACAGAAGAAGCCACGTTGAGACTGGAAGGAGGGCTGGAGATGTGGAACAGGCTGGTCCCACACTCACGTGGAGCAGTTAAAAATTAGGAGGTATATCTTGGCTGTAGAGGTCCCCCTTGAATAGAGAGAAGGCCCAGCCCACACCAGACTCCCCAGTCCAGGGTTCTAGTGCCAGGAAGAGAAGTCCCCACAACTTCTGGCTATGAAAACCAGTGGAGAATGTGGCTGAGTGAGAATGGAGGGTGGCTGTAGACCCAGGCATCCTCTTAAAGGACCCAAGCATGGACTCACTCACTGATGGACTCACTTGCTCTGAGCTCCAGCACTGGGGCAACAGCTTGAAAGGTGCCAAAAACATACAAGGAGATACTGAATTGTTTGGCTTCAGAGCAAGGGCTGGAGGGGCAGCTCTGTCCAGGTAGGCACCATGTTCTTCCTTTATTGAGCCCTCCCCCAACCCAGCCTGCACACACAGCGGGCACCAAGTCTGAGTTCCCATCAGGCTGGCTAACATCATTCACAACACCCTGGTGATTCTGAGACCCTGCCCCACCCAACTTGCAGGCCCAACCAAGCTGCTTCCAGTGGCTCTTCCATACAAATGACCTGTTTCGGCTGGCACTACGGACTTCCCTAAAATCTCTCAAATGTTCACAAACCCTACAGAAGCAGAGGTGGGCCTTGGTGTGTCCCATACCTCTTGCTAAGCAGCCCCAAGTCTGGCAGTGGTGGAAGCCAGCCTCATTTCATAGCTTAGCCTCTCTCAGGTGCCTCCATAGTGGTATACCTCCTGCATAAGTGGCAACCATCTGAAAATCATTTTGTAGCTCAAACCAGGTGTCCCTGGGTTTGACACAGGCAGCGGCTGACCTTGGCCTGCACCTGAGCCCCTCCCAAGGGGCCACAGAACCAAAACACCAAGTGGTCAGCTTCAGACCACACTAGAACACCACCCAACCACGTCCACAAATAACACACCCAAAGGGCAGACTCTGGAGGCATCAGAGCCCTGCTAAAGCGAATCCTGTTCTTTAGGGTCAGCACCTGCACAATAGCTCCTCCACTGTAGTCATGGCCATTCCTCACAGCCTATCAGCCTGAGGGTTAATTCCCCTGCCCCCCCCCCATTGATGTGTCAACAGCAATCAAAGCTAGACTATAACAGGACGGCACACACAACCCACACAGGGGATATACCTACAACACCTGGCTCAGGTGACCAGAGAGACTGCACCACTGAGCCCCACAGGACACCTACTACCTAAGGCCACTCTACCAAGACTGGAAGACATAGCAACTTTACCTAATACATAGAAACAAACACAAGGAGGCAGCCAAAATGAAGATACAAAGAAACATGTCCAAAATAAAAGAACAGAACAAAACTTCAGAAAAATAACAACATGTAGACATGCAATCTACCAGATGCAGAGTTCAAAACACTGGTTATAAGGATGCTTGAAGAACTTAGGAGAAGAGTAAATGATCAAAGTTAGAACTTTAACAAAGAGATAGGAAACTTAAAAAAAGGAGATAGAAAACATAAAATAGAGAACCAGTCAGGAAAAAAAATAAAATAACTGAAATAAAAAATACATTAATGGGAACCAACAGTAGGTCAAATGAAGCAGAGGACTGAGTCAGGGGTTTGGAAGGTAAGGTAACAGAAAACTTCCCTAACCTGGCAAACAAAAGAGACATACAAGGCCAGGAAGCACAGAAAGTCCCAAATAAGATGAACCCAAAGAGGGCCACACCAAGACACATCATAAGTAAAATACCCAATGTTAAAGACAAGATAGAGTTTTAAAAGCAGCAAGAGAAAAGCAATTAGTTACCTACAAGGGAGCTCCCATAAGACTGTCAACAGAAACTTTGCGGGCCAGAAGGGACTGGCACAAAATATTCAAAGTGATGAAAAGCAAGGACCTACAACCAAGACTACTCTCCCCAGCAAGTCTACCATTTAGAATCAAAGGAGAGATACAGAGCCTTCCAGACAAGAAAGAGCTAAAGGAGTTCATCACCACCAAACCAGTATTACATATTAAAGGGATTTCTTTAAGAAGAATAAAAAAAAAAATTTAAATATGAATAAAATGACAATTACTACATACCTATCAATAATTACTTAACATGTAAATAAGTTAAATGCTCCAATCAAAAGACACAGCATGGCCGAATTTATAAGAAAACAGGATCCATACATATGGTGCCTATAAGAGACCCACTTCAGATCAAAAGATATACACAGACTGAAAGTAAAGGGATGGACAAAGATATTTCATGACAATGGAAATGAAAAACAAGCTGCAGCAGTAATATTTATATTGGATAAAATAGACTTTAAAATAAAAGCTAAAACAAAGAAACAAAGAAAGACTCAGCAATTGCACTTCTGGGTATTCATCCAAAGAAACACAAAAAAGTAATTTAAAAAGACATATGCACTCCTATGTTCACTGCAGCATTATTTACAATAGCCAAGCTATGAAAGCAACCTAAGTGTCCACAGATAGACAAATGGATAAAGAAGAAGTAGTACATATATACAATGGAATATTACTCAGCCATAAAAAAAGAATGAAACCTTGTCATTTGCAACAACATGGATGGACCTACAGTGTATTATGCTGAGTGAAATAAGTCACACAGAGAAAGACAAATTCCACATGATTTCACTCATATGTGGAATCTAAAACAGGAAATAAACAAAACAGAGACAAACTCATAGATACAGAGAACAATTTGAGGGTTGCCAGATGGGAGGAGGTTTGGGAGGATGGATGAAAAAGGGAAAGGGATTAAGATGTGCAAATTGCTAGTTATCAAAATAGTCACAGGATGTAAAGTATAGCATAGGGAATATACTGAATAATATTGTAATAACTGTATACAGTGTCAGATGGGTACTAGACTTACCAGGGTGATTATTTCATAAGTTGTATAAATGTCTAATTACTATGCTGTACACCTGAAACAAATACAATAATTTATGTCAACTGTTATTGAAAACTAAAGGGATTTTAAAAAAGAGTACTCCAAACCTAGTTTAGAGTTCTATTTTGTTAATATCCAAATTAAATAAATGTATTTAAATGAGGGGTGGTTGTGTTAGTTATTTACTACTCGATAACAAATTATAACAAACAGCAACTTAAAACAACACACACTATCTCACAGTTTCTCTGGATCAGGAGTCCAGACATGGCCTCACTGTCCCTCCTGTAAGGCTGCAATCAATGTACTGCCAAGAATGGGGTCTCATCTGAGGCTCGACTGGAGAAGGATCCATTTCCAAGCTCACGTGGTTGTTGGCAGCATTCAGTTCCTTGCAGACTGTTGCCCTGGAGTTTCTCACTGGATATCATCTAGATGCCACCCTCAGTTCCTTGCCAAATGGCCCTCTTCATAGGCAATTCACAACATAGCAACAGGGGAGAATGTCTCTTAGCAAGACAGGTGTCACAATTTTACCGTGTTTCCCCGAAAATAAGACCGGGTCTTATATTAATTTTTGCTCCATTAGGGCTTACTTTCAGGGGATATCTTATTTTTTCATGTACAACAATCTACATTTATTCAAATACAGTCATGTCATCTTCTGGAACATCATCATATAACGTACTAAATGTGTCTGGCTGACGATCTTGACTGGAGCTTATATTTGGGGTAGGTGTTATTTTCGGGGAAACACAGTTATGTACTGGAGTCACATACATGTAGAAGTAAGTCATCAATCACTCCCTCTCCCAAAGAGAGAGGGTTACATAGGATGTGAACACCAGAGGAGAGGACCACAGCCGTGATCTTGGGGTCTGTCCACCATAGCTCACTAGAAAACTAATTCTAATTAATTGGTGACAGCTATCTGGAGAGTGAGGTTAGCAAAGATTCTGAGCCTCATCTCAGCTCCTTCTTTCAGTAACATCTGTTTTTTGAATATGTATTATGTCTTCAATAAATGAGGGGCTTATATCAGAGAAATAGTACAGAACAAAACAGATACAGACCTAGTCCTCATGGAGTTTACATTCTAGTGGGTAGAGACAGAAAATAAATAAATAAATAAATAAATTAAATAAATAAATAAATAAATAAATAAATAAATAAATAAATAAATAAATAAAGATGTAATATCAGAGAGTTCATGAGGGGTTACAGAGAAATACTACACCTTAGTGTCAAAGAGATTTTGAAACCTGCCTACTTCATGCCCTCATTATAGAGGTTGTGGTGATACAAATGGGACAATCAACTAAGGCTGCAGTAATTTCACTAGCCCCACTGGGAGCACTGACAAGCTTTGTGAACTTACATGAATCAGCTCCCCAATCCAAGCCCTAGATTTTGCAATGGTGAAATGGAGAGAAAGTTGGGATAAGTGGTCTCAGTGGGTTGTTTTTTTTTTCTAATTTTAATCGTTTGTGCCTTTTATGGGGAGATTTTGCATAAAAACAGAAACCAATATTTTGAATATTCTTGGTTTAAAACAAAATTTTTTTTCACACAATGTGCTATATAGATGATGTATTATAGAATTGTATACCTGAAATTTATGTAACTTTACTAACAATTGTCACCCCAATAAACTTTAGTTAAATTTTTAAAATATATTTTTAACTAAAATTTTTTTAAATCTCTTATATTCAAAACATTAAATGACAATGCATGACAATATACATAAAGGAGCAAATGTTTTGCTGATAACTCCCCTCAAGAGAGTCTCATTGACCATCTTTAGCCAATAACAAGTAAGTCATTGATTTATCAAGGCAAGTTTCTATCTGTTGTTAGTTATATAATTCCTCCTCATGGGTGATAACTTTGACCTCTCCTAATCTTGCCAGTCTCTTGCTCTTTGGCAAACCCCAGTCAATGACTCAGGAAGAAAATGCCCCATGGTAAATCTCTGCCATGGGTGAGGAAGGGAAATAATCTCACATGGCATATATTTACCATTCCTGTTATATAGGTGCTTTCCCCTTCAAACTCTAAACAATCCATTTAGACAGAAGACAGACAAACACCAAATCCATGCAGAAAACTCAGCTGAGAAATTTACACTTGCAAATATGCATCTATGTTACCTGAATGAGGATAAACAGAATGCATCCCGCATTACTACCATCAATAAAATAAACTGTATACAGTTGTAAAATATTTGTGCATGCTATTAACGTGATCAGGGTTCTAATGCTAACCTTCCTATCCTTAACTGGAGTTGTTCAACAAACATCTTTCTTTAACTCTTTCATCTATGTCCTGCCATAATTTGACCCCCTATGTGTATTTATATTAACAACCATACTATAAAAATTTAGGTAATCCACTAATTTTGCAGACAAGACTTGGTAACAAATCATTTCAAAGAAACATGTTTGTTCACTTTCCCTTAGAAAATCTTTACAAATAGCAATAGTGTTCAAATCAGAAAACATTAGACCACTGGCTAGTTCTTACAAAATGGACAGGAATCTCTTCAAGTCTTCAATCCAGATGGAGTGCAATGTATTTTTTCCCAATGGAAAAGATTTTATTCAGATTTAGGATATTGGTTTGGTGAGTTAATCGAGTCTAAATATAAACACCATTCCATTTACTTACATGTTCTGAAAACCAAGTATTTCAACCATTCTTTAGATGAGATTTTTCTTTACCTTTTTCTTTGTTTTCATTAAACATCTGTTAGCTTTCAACCTTGTAACTCAGCAGAAATTTCACAACCTGTTATATCAAGCCAGTGCTAATATCTAAATAAGGTTTAGGTAGTTTAGTAACATAAAGCTCAGTAGGGATCCGACTCTTAGTTATAAAATGAGAATAAAACGTAATCTAAAAATAATGGGTCAACTTTTCATACACAAAAATATTCTTAAGAAAATGTAGCTACAGCTATTTTTCTATAATCACTCATTTAATAAACATTTGTTGAAAGCTTCCTTTGGCTAGGTACCAGGGTTGGTACTAAAGATGCAGCTGACCCTATCCTTGCCTTCAAGAAACTCACAGTCTAATATGATGCTTCCCAATTCACACTTATTTTCACATTATATTGCTTATTACCTAATAAACATGTCTCCAAAAGTCACATTAAAACTCACCTTTGATAAATTGAACCATTTTGAATATGCCATTTAAGTAATCCTGTGGTATGGGGAATCCTTTTATAATGCAAATAATACTTCTAATTTGGTATGTAGACACTTATATCTTGGATTTTCTCAAAGTTGTACATAATTTATTTAATTAGTCACACAGCTGTGATATGTTGGAAAGAACACTTAACTTGTAGGGAATACACTTGGATTTAAGTACAGGATATAATCTTAAGCAACTCACTGTCAGTCTCAGTTTCCTCATCTGTAAAATAGGGATAATATCTCACAGACTTGAAAGAAAGAGGAGATGTAAAATGGTATGTGCGGCGAGCAATCTTCAATAAAGCTTCCCCTGATCCTCACCTCCTGGGATCTATGTCCTTGTAGAGTTTTCTCACACACTGGATTGGGATCTAAATGACCAGTGGAATGCAGTGATATGTAGCTTCAAGGTCATAGCCGGCATTATAGCATTCACCGCCACCTTATCTAACATCACTCATTCTGGGGAAAGCCAGCTGCCATATCATCGAGATACTCAAGAAATCCTATGGAAAGGCCCATGTGAAAAGTAACTGAGGCCACCCAACAAGAGACCTGTGAGGGAGCCACCTTGGAAGTGAGTCCTCCAGCCTCTCAGTCAAGCCCTCAGATAACTGCAGCCCTAGCTGACCTCTCACTCCAGTCTGAAAGACCTTAAGAACCACCCAGCTGAGCCACTCCTGAATATCTGACCCATAGAAATTGTGTTAATAAATATTTATTATTGTTTTAAGCCCCTGGGTTTTGAGGTAATTTGTTAGGCTGCAATAGATATCAAGTACAGATTGTGACAGTTCTGTGTAAATAAAAAGTAGAAAAAATAAGTTGAAAAGAGTATCCAATTTCAATAATTCATTCAACAACTATCCACAAATAGACTTCTCTGGGTCCAGTTTGGTGTGGGGGTCTGTAGGTACAATGGTGAGCAAAACATAGGCCCTGCCCTCACAGAATTTACCATGTAGCCAGGAAGATGGACAATGAAACAAACAATTAACAATAAAGTACACATTTGCCATGTCAATACTTCTGGACCCTGCGTCTAGGGCAGCTAACCTATTCCAAGAGGTCAAGGAAGGCATCTGGAGGAAAAACATTTGAAGCTAAGAGATTTTTAAAATGAACAGGAAAGACAGAGTTGCCTTTTCCCTTTAGTCAACAAATTTGGAACAGATGAATTTGACATTGAAAAACTCAGAATGTCAATACCAAGTTCCACTCATTCTTTCAGCCAAAATGTATTGAGTGCTTACTAGGCACCAGGAACTATTCTAGGCTCTGAAAGTTCATCTGTGAGTAAGAGAGGCCAACATACCTGCCCTCCTCATTGTTCTTAAAGGAAACAAGAAACTACATTTTCAGAAGTGGTAGAAAAATAAAGGATAAAGGTACAGGTTTTGGCCTCAGACTACATGTTCAAATCCAAACTCTGCCTCTTACTGATTTTGTGACCTTGGCCAAGATTTTAAACCTCTCTGTGCCTCAGTTTCCTTAACTGTACTAATACCACCTACCTCCTGGGTTGCTACAAGAAAATGAGTTACTGCACATCAAACCTTTATCACAATGCCCAGCACATAGTAACAGCTCAATATATTTTCGCTATTTTGGATTTCCTTATGATCATATTTACAAAACTCAGGACTTCACTATTCTTCACTCACTTTCTTCTGTTGAAGAAAAGGCACAAGGTTAAATTTAAAATACATGAGATCCTCACAAAGTAGGTCATTTCTGTTTCAACATAAGGTTGACATCCTGAGTAATTTATTGCCTGAATAATTCTGAAACACAGAAATGCAAATGTGCAAGAGTTCTAACCATGTTACAGATGGAACAATGCTGCTTATCCAAGAACTCGTTTCATCTGTTAAACAACCGCTAAAACAGGCTCTTTCTATACAATAATAAAACAACCTGTTGAGAAATAAGAATTTAGTATGGTATAGTCCCAAAGAAACTGCCTTTATTTGAATACAACCTTTAAGAATTGTTTTGCATTTGATCAAATATTTTGAATGAATAAATACAGACTAAAATAATAATGTCAGCTTTGAGAATAAACTCCAACTTCTTGTTTCCTTTAGTCCATTCATTTCTCTCCAGCCCAGTTTTGAATGGAAAAAGATAGCCAAGAACAGATGGTTCCTCAAAAATGTTTCATCCCTAGATGTCTTACTAACAGTTATTTCGTGTGTTTCAGGCCCCAGAGAGTAGCCGGAGCCGGAGAGCTTCACTGAAGAGCAGACGATCACAAAATCGTAGACACTAAAGATGGAAAAGACCTTTGAGGTCATCTTGTCCATTCCTACCAACTCAGTCCTGCTCCTCACAACATACTCTCAGGGGCTTCCGACAGCTGACGTATAAATGATTCCAGCACCCTGGCCCTGCCACTGTCCCCAAGGAGCAATCATTTCACTCTCTAATAGAACTTACCGTTAGGTAATTTTTTTTCCTTGATATTCAGCCCAATTTTGCCTTCCCTTTGCTTCACCCCATTGTTCACTGACATACTCCATTGGACCATGCTAAGCATCCCTTCTCCTCTTGCAATAGGAGATACCTTGTCAGATTAATTATGGCATCAGCAGCTTCAGCCAGCCACGTTTACAAGGTCCAGCACGGTAGCAGTTAGGCAGATGGATCCTGGCATGAATGCCTCATCTAGAAATTGACAGAAACAATACCACTGACTGCAAGGAGACCTTTTCTTCTGTGGCCCTCCTCACTGACTTCCACAGCTTGCTCAGGGCTCAGGTGTTAAGGGCAGCAGTGTTTGATACCTTTGCTTTTCCTTAAAAGCCTTCTCCTTCTTTCTGTTCCTTTTTCTGGCTCCAGAATGATCAGAAGGGGCCTCAAAGAGTGCCCCCCCCTCCCAATTTAGACAACAGTTTACCAAGACATGGTCATTTACATACCAATAATGGATTTCAATATTTCACTCCAGCCTTCTGGACACCCTAGTACAAAACAGCCTTATTCTAACTCCCTAGATTGCCTTGGATTTACAAAACTGAGGAGGAGGTGGTTTCAACTGGGCTTTATTCATATCTGCAATTTAAGATGCCAGGTTTGTGTATTGCTTTGGGGAAAGCAGTTAAGTTGTGTGCTCATGCACGCGTGTCTGCATACTCATGTGTGTGTCTCTGCAAAATCACTCCGTGGTTTGTGAACTTTGTAATTGTTTTTTTGGTCATGAGAAGCAGTGACTGTTGAACATTTCTTGGCACATGTTACATCCTAAAAGAAATTTTGCCACATCCTGAAAGAAAAACATTTTCTATCACAACTCAGTGCAGAATATGTATGTATGCATATACATATGGGTGTATAAAAATATATACATATACATAAAACTAAAATAAAATTTCAGGAAACAGTATTTATCCTTACCTACTGTGTGATGTACTCTATTTTCTATTCTCATATTTTTCAATTGTTTAAAAAGGCTGTCCTCAACCCATTAAATTATTTTTATAGCCCACAAATGAGTCAAGACCAAGAGTTTGAAAAACCCTAATACAGACTCCCTGTCTCCACCTCTGACCCAGGAGAACAATTGGGGTGCAGGGGCAGCCTGTGCTCTTTGCTCCCATCCTCACTGTGATCAGTGGCCAGACCCTCAGGAAGCCTCAGTCCACTTGGAAACAGGTGAACTTCGATCAGCTGCCATCGGCAGTTCTGACTTCCCTCACCTCAGCTCACAGAACTGAAGGAGACAGGGGCTGAGACCACGAAGAAGAATGCCAAGCTGAATCACAAGGCCACTTTCTCCCAAGAGGCTCAAAGTCCACCCCACACACCGTATGGATCAGGAGTGGTGGCAGCAGATGCAGGGGTAGGGACAAGAATCCTTTACCAGTTCTCCTAAAACAAGTTTGATAATAATTCCCTTCTCGAATGACGATCCCCCTTTTTAAAAAGAAAGGACATGTGGCGCCAGTATCGCTACATAGAATGAAAGATGCCCATTTCCATCTCAGATCGCCAGAGGACAAGCCTGGATGCTGGAAGCCTGAACTCCCCCAACACTGGCATACAGGTCAACCCTTTCCAAGGTTGCCTGCTTTACAGAGGCCCCTATTACCTGGGGGCTTCAACTAAGTAACAGGAACCTGATTGGTTCCATTGTGCAACTAAAGAATCTAAGGCTCAGGGAGGCTAAGCGATTTACCCAAGGCCACACAGCACACATGGAAGAAGTGGAATTTAACCCAAAGCTCTGAATCCAAAGCTCACTGTCCTTTCTCTTCAAAAAGACTGCCTCTCCATTAGTGCACATGGATCTGCACATTAAAAAAGGTGGTGATTCTTATATCTGATATAAGGATTCATCACTTAGACATTGTTTTCCATGCAAAAACACTTTGGAAATCAAAACTGAAGTCAAGGTTCAAATATGGTTTGAAGACTACACTTTTATTTTAACCCCAAAAGGTATGTAGTATGTATAGTGAATTGCGTGAAGGTAAAGTAAAATACTAGAGAAGAGGCATGACTCACTTTAGAAAAAAACAGTAAACAATATTTTTCAAAAACTGGATAAGGAATTTGCTATATTAAATAGGAATTATTTGAAAAAGCAAGCTCAGAATAAAATCTTGTCATTTGTGACAACATGGACAGACCTAGAGGGTATTATGCTAAGTGAAGTAAGTCAGACAGAGAAAGACAAATATAGCATGATTTTACTAATGTGTGGAATCTGAAAAGCAAAATAAATGAACAAACAAAACAGAAACAGACTCATACATACAGAAAACAAATTGATGGTTGCCAGAGGGAAGGGGGCAGTGGGATGGGCAAAAAGCGTGAAGAGGATTAAGAGGTACAAACTTCCAAGTATAAAATAAGTCAGTCACAGGGATGTAATGTACAGCACAGGAAGTATTCAATGCTATGGTAACAACTTTGTACGGTGAAAGATGGTTACTAGACTTAATATGGTGATCAGTTTGTAAGGTATTTAAATGTCCAATCACTGTGCTGTGGACCTAAAACTAATATAGTATTGCACGTCAGCTTTACTTCCACGAAATAAAAGAAAGAAAGCTCAAGCTCACTGTGCATTTAAAACATTTACTTGATTTTATTTTTAAAGAACTGATATGTCCCTTAAGAAATATCTATTATGTAAAGTGTGGTTTACCAGTATCTTTGCTTTATCATCTACACAAAAAAGCAACCAGAAAGTTCATCCACAGTTAAGGCTATCAGCACTGGTCTCAGAATTGGTAATAATCAACAGGGCAATAACCACAGACACAGTTCTCTACCACTCAAAGTTTATGATTCAAGCCACAGCCCCTACAGTAAGGCTGGGAGGCGTGGCCCTTGCAGATGGTAAATGATGGTCCCTCCAGTGAGGACCATGTGGTCCTCACTGCCTTCCTTCCAAAAGGAGCCTTAAGCCCTGTTTTTGTTTTGTTTTTTCCACCCTTATAAGCACCACACAGGAGAAACTTCAGTCCAACCTTTACCTTTCTGCTGATGCCAACATGCAAACGTGTTTATACACTCAAAACCTCTCGTTAATCATTTCAGCTTCAATGGAAACCTAGATGGAGAGACAAACTAGAGATAGAGAATGAAGAGGAAAATGAGTGGCCAAGGAAATCTGAGAGATGGAACGCTTCTATCACACATTTCACATCAGAGAGATTCGGAAAGAGTCAAATTCCAGCACAATCCAGGCATTCTCCAGCCAAAGATGTTGACTTGTGATTTTTATGAACCCAGGCATCTTGATCATTTAAAAATAATGTTGACCTCCCTCCCTGAATCTTTTAAGCCTCGGGTGTATTTGGGGTAATAAAAAACGTAAACTGATTGAGAGCTTGGTGCTTGTGAAGTAAGATGGTTAACCTCAAGTTAACCTGTCTGGACATATGAATAACGTCTTTTAAAAGTAAAAGGCCCACCACAGCCAAGATAGGTTTTTCCAGGGCTGTCCTGTGGCTGAATAATTTTCCATGAGCTCAACTCATTTCATGAAACAACCTTAAAAATAATAAAGAAATAATCAAACTCATCCTATGGAAATCTCTGTGGCCTCCATTTAATTTTCTACCTCTCTCCTTTGTATCACAGCTTTCCGCAGGTAGTATGAAGAGGCTATTTGGTTATCTTTATCCTCCCAAACTGCAAAGGCTGGAATCCAAGGCCATTTCTTTACCTCATCCTGCTGAGGTTGCAACTGACTAATTCCACAGGGGTGGTGTCACCTTGGGGGCATTTTAGGGCAGCACAATGACAGGGAGGACACCGCGGGCATAAGTAGATGACACCAACAATCAGTGTTGCCTTTGAAAGGGCAGGAGTTCCCAGACCTAGACTCTATGCTTCCCGGCTCAGCTCTGTGCCTGTTCTGGCCTGTCCTTCCCCACAAGTAAAATGGACCCCAAAATGTCCTGCCCAAATAGCCCCAGACTGTTTCCAGGGTCCTTCCTCACCTGAGGGCAGACTGTGCCATCCCTATACATACCCCCAGGCCAAAGGGGATAGGGCAGTGTCTGCAGAGAAGGTAGGTATGTGAGCTCAGTGGACACAAAGCATAGAAATGAAGGCTAGGATACCTACCCATTTTTGCATGGGGTCCACACTCAGGGTGAGTCAGCACTAAGGAGTGGGAACCAAAGCCCCATAACACTCCTGACCCTTGTGCCAGGACTGGGACCCCGGAGGTCCCTCCCCATGCCCAGGGGAGTCTGGGGTGGGGGTGGAAAAGAGCCATGAGGGAAACACCTTAGAAGTGGACAGAAATAAATGATTAATACCCGTGACTTTGGGCTTTCAAACGTGTGAGCTTGTGTGAAATGGAAAAGAGGATGAAGATAATTACAGAATCAGGGAAAACTATATATCTGAGAACGAACAAAGTAAAAAAAGAAAAAATAGCGGATTGCTTCATACCAGTCATAATCATTTATACATACTGTTTATTACTTGTACTTAATTAGAAACATCATAATCATCATTCCATGTATAATATCCATATGTACTCATATATTCAGTAAGATATAAAAAGTGCAGTTGCAAAAGAGATAATACCAAAATACCATAGGTGGGAAAATCCAAATGAGGTGCTAGACCACCCTATGCAGAGCCCCAGAGAAGAGCTGTTCTGGGTCATGAACACAGTCTGACGGAGAAGTCCCTCTTCCTCAGGGGAGGCCAATCTTTTTTCTATTCAGGACTTCGACTGACTGGATGATGCCCACCCACGTTATGGAGGCTAATACGCTTTACTCAAAGCCCAGTGATTTAAAGACATATGGACTATATAATTGGTCTCACCGCTCTTTAGCCCCTTACCCACTTGAAGAATACAGAAAACTGGAGAGACCAGAAAAGAATTTGTGGGCAATTTTTCCTTTAGAAAAAAACAGGGACTGCCCCCCAACTCAAACCTTGTTGCTGGGGCAGGGAGTGAGGGGAGGGACTTCAGTGAGATCACTTGGGCAGTGGACATGAGTCCTCCAGAGTTTAGGAACAGAGTGGACATCAGGAAATCTGGGAAACAAGAGGCAGGCCCAGGAACTGCTTCCACTGAGGAGGGTACGCGGCAGGTCAAAGAGTGCACCCTCATTTCCCATGGAGCCTGGCGCCCGCCTTAAAAGCACACAGTCCAGAGCCAGACTGCACAGGTCTGAAGCTCTGACACTTAGCAGCTGTGCGGCCTTGAGTGAGCTATTTTACCTCTCTGAGGCTCACTTTCCTCCTCTATAAAACAGAGATAATAAAAGTACCTACCTCATAAAACTGTTATAAGAAGTAAATGAGTTAATATATGTAAAGTGTTTAAAGAAGTACCTGGCACAAGATCAATGCTATGTCACTGCATGTTATTAAGCAGATGGATGACCCCACAGGAGACACAGCCAGCCTAGAGCCATTCTAATTCCTGCCCAAGAAGATGAGGGTCATGTATGAACTGGATCCCTGGAGAACAGGGGCTTAGTGGGGAGTAATCTGCCAAAGGAAGGGCATCAGGCATGCCAGGGGCCATTCCAGCCACAGGGTCTGCAGCCTCTGGCATCCCCATGAAAGACTTAGCTGAAACATCAGCCAGTACCAGAGATCCTGAAGCTGGCTTCCAACAGTGCAGTTCCCACCAGGACTTTTTATGCTGTTCCCTCCTTCCTCCCCATTTACTAACCCTGGAGGGTTCGATTACAGCCGCCAGCCAGAGGGCAGCGAAAATGACCAAGAAAGAGAGATGATACATCTGGGAATCCCTTCACCCCACACCCCATCACAAATATACAACCCACAAAGGGCCCTCACCCCACATGGGGAGATGTGACCATTTATCATAATGGGTCTCTAGATGATTTTATAGGATTGGGTATTCTCAGGACAGTGGGAGACAGACAGGTTTTCCAGAGAAACAGAACCAACAGGCTATATATAGATATATAGGTATATACACACATATATAGATATAGATGTATAGAAATAGAGATACAGAGAGAGAGATTTATTTTAAGTAACTGTTGAGGCTGGCAAGTCCAAAATTTGCAGGGTGGGCTGGCCAGCAGGCTGGAGACCCAGGGAAGAGCTGTTCTTGCAGCTCAAGTCTGAACGCAGTCTGCTGGCAGAAGTCCCTCTTCCTCAGGGGAGACCAATCTTTTTTCGTTTAAGGCCTTCAACTGATTGGACGATGCCCATCCACATTATGGAGGCTAATATGCTTTACTCGAAGCCTAGTGATTTAAATGTTAATCTGATCTTTTAAAAATACCTTCAGAGAAACATCTAATGTTTGACCAAATATCTGAGTTCTGTGGCCTAGCCAAGTTGACACATAAAATTAACCATCACAGAGAAAATATGTTTCATGTTGATGCTGATCATATCCCACAAAACAGATTTGCTTGATGTACTGCCTTTACACACACTCACACACACACACATTTCATTGTGTGCGTTCTATGTTAAAAGAGTAAATTACATAGATATAGGCTTTGTTTTCATATTTTTGTTACTAATGTTACATAGTTTTCTACTCCCCACTAGTCGAAATTAGAATGAGCATAGCTTGTTCTCCAAAGAGATCTTAAGTTCTGTGTGGAAAAAAAAAGCTCCATCTTCTGCGTCTTGGTAACACCACCCCAGGTGACCCCGTGTACGTAGTCTATACTCAGGGTGTATTTGCTGGCTGATTGGCCCTCCTTTTTGTAACAGAAATGCCAAGCCTGCATCTAAATCATGTGGCTGAACTTTCAGGGAATCCAGTTGACAAATGTATGGTCCCTGGACAGAGGATCCCCCTCTACTCTAACTTGCAGGCAAAATCAGCAGCAGCACCACCACCACCGCCACAAAAGGCCAGGCAAGAAAGCAGACGCATCACCACAATAGCCATGGAGTCGACCCCAGAGATTTCTTCAACCACAGTCACAGAGCTTTATTTATTGATTCACAAACACCTACTGAGCACCCACAATATGGCAATCCCTGTCCTCATAAAAATTGTCATCCTTATTCAAAATAGTACATGAACATATTGTCCAAGGAACGTAGCCAATGTGTCACACTGAGAGTTCTAGACCAGAAGTGACATCATCTGGCTTCTAGTTTCAGCTGTGCCACTGTCTTACTCTGTAATACCAAATTAGTTACCCCTTTTCCTTCCTCTACTAAATAGGATGGCAGTTATAATGACTTAACTACTCACGAACTTGTTAGAAACATCAGTGAGATAATGCATGTGAGAGCACTTTTTCAAAAATAAAAATGAACACAAATATAAGGTATTTCAAGACTCTGCTTTGGAGATTTTTTTCTACTGGCCTCTTCTTAGTAGAAGGCAACAGAGCTGACTGGAAACAATGTAAGGCAACAGCCACATTAGGGCGAGACTCTGGAACTATCGATCTGCTTGATAACCCAACCATGGTCCCTCAAACGGAAGATGGCAGAAAGGTCAGCCTTACAACTTCTTGCGCCCATTGGCCTGTTGTATGTACCTGATATTCAACCACTGGAGTATCATTCCTTTGGGTTAATTGTGCCCCAAAGAATCAGTACATTAAATTATCACTTTCAGTATTTTCTATTTTAAGGTGCCCTGGTTTCCTGAACCCCATTCTAACACTACAGCCAGAAGAAAGGGTAGAGTTGGAAGGTAGTAAAAAGAACAATCAGGAGGGATTAGGGAAAAACCTTATTTTACAGAATGGGACACTGAGGCTCAAAGGAATGAAGATAATTGCCCAATATCACACAGCTAATCAGTGACAGAACTACAGCAATCTCTGACCAAGCCGATGTCTTCTCTCCTGTATGTATTCCGTGCTGTCAATTTCTCTGTACCACAATGGAATAGAGAATATACTTGGTTATCAGACACCTTCCTGGACTAATGGGCTCCTAGCCAAATTCTGAGCGCACAACTGATACTCAATAAATGCTTTTTGATTAATTATTAATAAAACGTTATTGTAGGGCACTAGTGTTATTTTTCTAATTGTTTTCACATTTATAATCTCTCTGTTTTTTTTAATCTGCAGAGCAGATAGGGTAGGTGTTAGCCACCTCAAGAACAGGAAACTAAGGCTCTGAAAGGTTCCATGCCTTTCCAAGGTAGGCACAGAGCCTGGCTAGAACTCAGGTGTCTTGACTTGCTGCCAATGTTCTTCCATGGCTTGGACTCAACAACACCACAGGAGCCAAAAGAGTTAATGTGGGTGCAGCAGCAGCAGATGGCTCCTTGCCTGCCTATGGAGGTGACTTTGTATCCTCAGGAACCTTTCTCTGCCCTCAGGGTGAGGGAGGGCGCAGGCAGGCACTGGCTTTTATGAGCTCAGTTTATAATGGAGCAGCACTGGGCTTGCCAACATGCCCAATGCTCCCACACGGGACGCAAGAGGTGTCTCGGCCTCTGCCTTCAGGGCTCTTGGGGTCCCACCCTTGGAGATTCAGTTCTAGTCGTCATGCATTGTAACTTTTCCCTGGGTCATCTAAACGTTTCTTTGGGCAAAATGAATGCTTCTTTTCTTTTAGGACACGCGAAAGCCTGCACACACAAACACTGGCTTTCAAATTCACTATTGACATGTGATTGTCTTTCCCACTAGACTCTTGAACAATAGTGGCAGAACCTTCTACCTTGTTATGTTTATATCTCCACCACCTAGCTTGAGTCACACAGAGGCGTGACAAATATATGTTGAAATGAACTCAGGGTGGCTGCAATACTCCTTAGGAGGGGTGAAACATTAAATCGCAAACTCTTCAGTCTGAATCAGCTTGCCCTGGGTGTTTTGTGCGGACCAGTGCTCTGGGATAGCTGGAGCCCCAGTCTCTTGACGCAATGAGGAAAAGAAGGACTGGCTGAGAACAAGTCCCCAAATGGACCAGGAAGTCCCCACCCCAGGATCCCAGATTCCAGAATTGAGTTGCATTGTACCGCAGGTCCCTTCAGTTCCATTTCAAACATTAGGATGCAGGACAGAAACGTTGTATAATCTGATACCAACTAAGTTCATGGGGGACTCTCACTGAGACCTGGTGTGGTTCCTACACTGTCTGCCCAGGCCTCATCATCCCTTCTCACAACATGGGTTCAAGAGGAAGATCTGACTGTTACTGTTATTCAGACAAGAGACCTGAGACAGAAACGATTGGTGCAGCCGGGGTGGACCATTCATGTCTTCTCCAGGGATAACTGGGGGTGCCTGTGACCCTTTTTACCTCCGGTCAGCTTTCCCAAAAGGGAGAGGCTTAGCAGAGTCTGATGGGATACTCAGTATTGAGTGGAACGGTAGGAGGATTTCCCTGTGCAACATATGGAAACAAGATTGAGTCCTGAATAAATCAAAACCGTCTACAGTTTGTTGTACAGACACAGGCAACTTTTGTGGAAAAGGGGAATATAGAGTCGCTGTTCTTATTTCTATGGCTCATTGTGGCCTTTTTGGATTCTGTTTCTGTTCATTTTTCGTTGATTTTTAAGTTAGTCTAGTATTTACTATGTTCCCAACACTGCTCATATATCATCCGATTAAATTTTTCCATTAGGTCTATATATTAGATATTATTATGTCCACTTCCTAGGTAGTGACATTAAAAGAGACAAATTAACTAACCCAAGATCACAAACCTAATAGCCAACACAGCAAAGGGATCCATATTCAGCCCTCATTGACTCCAAAATCTTTGCATTTCCCAGTATTCAAGGCCACTTCTTTGTCCCACCATCTGCCTTCAATGAGTCTTTTCTGAGGACCAAGTAGATACAGAACATTGGTTCCCAAGGAACAGAGATGCTGTGAGTAGAACCTAAAAGCTCTATTCCCTTCTAAACCTCTGTAACATTTTAAAGACAACTACCTTGGGTTCCGCAACCACTGTACGTCTACTGGCATTTACACCACAGGGGGTTACAATGAAAGCAGCATTTGTGGCCAAAGGAGACAAGAGTGGGGAGGTCGTCTGTAGCAGGAGAGCACCCAGCAGCAAGGGCAGCAGAGTCCAGAGGAGAAGTCCACCTCGTGGCCATGACAGACCAGCGGGAGGAGAGGAATAAGGAGTAGGTGCCATATAAGCTGATCAGACTTGGGTGTGCAGTGGGAACCTCAGGAAAGCCAGGGAGCTCAGGGAGGAAGAGAAAATGGTGACATACGAGATACATCACTACAGCATTTCCCAACTTATTTTGGTGTCGAGTGAATGTCCATCTCCCATCCTGCCCCTTATGACAGAAAAAGTCATAAGGGTCAAGGAGAAAGTGACCCTGCCTAAGTCTTCTGTAACAACCCCCCCCCCCCATGACAAATTGGACATCTGACATATACTGCCTGGTACTCAAGATACGAATGAAGAATGAATGAATGATTAGGGACACTGTTAGGGGCATCATGCTTATCTCAGGAAAAGCAAACAATATGAACAAGGGCACGGACATGGGGGCGAGGAGGACATGGGGAGAAAACATCAGTCTGACTCAAGTTAGAGGTGAATTTAGAGAGTGGTGAGAAATTAAGGTAAAGAATAACAGTGGGGCCAGTTGATGGAGATCCTTGAAAACCAGAAGTAGAGGGGTTTAGAATTGGGGCAACAATGCAGTCAGAGGTGTTTGGGACCAAGCTTATAGGCTTATATGTCTACCTACCAACCAGTTTGTGGTCAGGGGGGAAAAATATGTAACTTCAGTCAACCATTTGGTTTCTTAGGTTCTCTGCGATGTTAAATGACCAGCTGAAAATTTGTTCTCTCAACCTGTTAATTTAGTTGGTTTTCAGGTTCTAAGGTTCAGTTCGGGGGAATAGTTTTGAGGACAGGGCACAAGTTTGTTTCTTGTCAATTCAATTGTACAGACATAATGTTCATGGTAAGCCTATTTCATAGATAAGAACTTGAAGACCAGAGAAATGAAAGGCACTTTCAGTAAGGCTTGGCAATGAATAGACTCCCACACATCCTGGTCTATTTGCTGGAGTAAAAGTTTTCAACTCTGCTCGCTTCATGTAGGTACTTGAGAGAGTAGGCTGTCTCCAACAAGACTATCTGTGCAGCTCTCGGAGCCTTTTATAAATGAATTCCTGTTTCTGGCTTCACTCTCTTCACAAGCCCCCAGGTACTGAAATCACCAGTGAGACATTAATTAAGATTTTTCAGAATTACCACACTTCCTCAAAATCTGCTTTAAGCTCCAAATGATTCCTCTGCAATCTGCTTTATTCTGTTCATTCTTTGGCTTGTGAGCAAAGTCTGATAGGGCTGAAAACGACAGAAGAGGAGGGAGAAAGGAGAGGACAGTTTTGTTTCATTTTGAGTTAGGCAGCCCATTGACTGCAGTTGCCCTGTCCTGGGAAGAAGCAGATTTAATGGTGCTGATTGGGGGAGATTTTACTTCTAACTTCCTTTAAAACCTTCTGAAAATCAATTAAAATAGCAGAAAGGAAAAGGAGAAAAAAAAGAGATAGAGGGAAGAAAAGAAAAATAGTCCTAAAGTTTTAGGTTGTCTCTTTTTCCCTATGGAGAGAGATTCAAATCATTCATGACCACTGGGAACATCTGCCTCACCTGTTACACATGCCCTTCAAATTGGCTTAGAATTTTACTACATTTTCGGCTAATAAAATTCTCCTTATTCATAGAACATGCTCTCCAGGTAGAGCACACATGCCCCGAACTCCTCTTCTGAAACTTGCTCAGTGTAGGTAGCTGAGCCATTATCGGCTGATTATATTTTATAGATGCTTTCCTTTCTCCAAAACATATGTTCCCAATGTCTTGTCTCCAAGACAAAGTGCCAGGGGCCCAGTTCTCATAAGCCATTTAACAAGAGCCAGTGCGAACATGCATAGAAAAAATATAGTATACACCTCCATGCAGATTCTAGACAGAATTTTTAAGGTGCTTTAGTTGTTATGATAGTGACTTGATGGTCATATTTCTAAAGGGGGAAAACTTTAAGATTTTTAGGTGCTTTTATGGTCACGTGTTATTCCACTAGTGAGAAAGGGCCTTTTATCCAGGTATCTGTAGCTGATTACAGTTAATAACAATAAGTTATATTTTTACAGGCCTCAAATTCCAAAGGCCCTTGAGCGCTTCATGTCATCATCATCATTATTGTAACTCACAGTTAATTATACATGGACGATCTGAGCTTGGAAGTAAGAACACTGGTCTACAATCTGGCTCAGTTGTAAGGGTAAGGTCAGTGGTTCAAATCCTGAGAAGGGTGCTGACGAGCAAAGGTGGTTGCTGCTTCACAGACGCTTCATGTCAGCAGGAATGGAGCCAGGGGTCCCAAAGGGAAGGGAAGGTTACAGTATCAACACTGTTGCCATAGCTCGGACCTGGACGAGCCTTCAAAGGGACTGGCCTGAGCTGCCTGGTGACCATTTGGTTTGGATTCTCCGAGACTGTCCCAATTTCAAATACTTTCCTCTTTTGACAGTACACTAGTTTGCTAGGGCTGCCATAACAAAATATCACAGACTTTGTGGCTTAAATAACAGAAATGTATTTCCTCACAGTTCTAGAGGCTAGATGTCCAAGATCAAGGTGTTGGCAGAGTTGGTTTCTGAGGTCTAGGTACTTGGCTTGTAGATGGCTGTCTTCTCCTTGTGTTTTCCCCTGGTCTTCCCTCTGTGCATGTCTGTGTCCTAAGCTCCTCTTCTTATAAGGATACCAGCCATATTAGATTAGAGCCCACACTACTGACCTCACTTGAACTTAGTTACCTCTTTAAAGACCTTATTTCCAAATGCAGTCACATTCTGAGGGACTGATGATTAGGACTTCAATATATGAATCTGGTGTGGAGGGCCGGGGACACAATTCAGCACATAGCAGACAGTATCCCAATGCTGTATTGTGAGTATGACCCACGTAGTCCCTTCCCCCCAATCTTCAATCAAAATCTGATCCATGTCAAAAGCATAGCTCTCAGAAGGCAATCCTTTCCTTCATGCCAAGCCCTAAGTATTGGCAAAACCAAAAATACAGACCAATACATAGTCAGCATGTATTCATTTAAAAATATGTATTCAGCACCTTCTATGTGCCAGGTAGTGGGGACACAGAGATGAACAAGAAGAAGATCTCTCTTCTCAGAGTACTTTCCTTCTGGTGGGGGACGAGGACAGTAAACAAGCCAATAAAATAATAAGCAAGAAAGTATCAGGGAGTGATATATGCTATGATGAACATCAAAATACGGTGTCATAAAATATAACCGCCTTTCTTGGCAGAGGGGACAAAAAAGTTGGAAACAATGACAAGGAAACCATCTGTATACAAATCTAGAGAAGGAGCATTCCCAGATGAGGACACAGCAAGCGCAAAGACCTCACAGCAGACCACACCTGGGGGCAACGAGCTTAACGGACCAGGAAGCCAGCCATAGGAGCAACAGCAGGGCCTGCAGAGGAAGCGGGCACATGAGGAGGCTGGGAGCATGCAGAAGCCAGACGCCCGTGGGCCTGGCAGGAAGAGCGCGGTGGGAGCTGTTGGAGGGTTCTCACCTGGGGAGACATAGGATCTGATTTACACTATTAATATATCACTCTGGGTGCTGTGTGGAGAATGGAGAATAGGGGACAGGGATGGAAGCAGAGAACCAGTCAGGGGGCCCCTGCAGTAGTACAGGAGACAGATGATGACTGCAAGCCAGGTGGCAGCAGTGAAGGTGGAGGGAAACCGGCCAATTCAGATCTGCTTGGGAGGCAGAGCTGGCAGGTAGGTTTGAGGTGCCTATTAGCCAAGTGGAGATGCCAAGCTGGTCATCAGAGAGAAGAGTCCAGAATTAAAGGCAGTGTTTAAAATTAGAGACATAAATTTTGAAGTCATCATCATATAAATTATAATTAAAGCTGTCTGCCTAGATGGAGTCATCCAGGAAGGGAGTACAGATTAAGAAGAGAAGCAACCCTGGTGCGTGCGAGCGTTCCCATCAAAGAAGGTACAGCCAGCAAAGACGTCCAGCAAGAAGTGGACAATAACCAGGTGGGAGACAAGTCAGGAGAATGAGGTGTCCTGGAAGCCAAGGGAAGCAAACGGTTCAAAAGGGAGGGCATGGTCAAACTGGAATATTCATAAGAAATTGAGTGAGATGATGACCGCGATGCAATATTGACATCAGTAGTAAAGGTGAAAAGAACAGTTTGGGTCTAATAGTGAGGCTGGAGCCCAAATGAGGTGGGTGGAAGAGAAAACTTACCATAAGAAAGTATAAACAGTTTTTATAGACAGATTTTTCTGTCTGAGACAGATTTTCTGAGACAGAGAGCAGAGAAATTGGGGGAAGAAGTAGCTTCAAGAGGCAGATGCTGTTTTGAGAGGTAAGTTTCAAGAGTATGTGTGCATGCTGATCAGAACGATCCCGTAAAGAGGGAGAGATCAATCAATAACGCAGTTCTTGACAAAGCCAAAGAGATGAGATGTGGAGCCTGGAGGGAAGGGTTGGCCTTTGTCAGGAGCAGGGACTCACGGCCCAGTGGGAGGGAAGGCAGAGTACAGTGAAGGTGCAGGCAGGCAGGTAGAGCAGAGGGGTATGCAACTGATTTCTTCTACCTTCTCTGGAAATTATGAGACCAAGTTACCAGTAAAAAAGACATAGCAGGAAAGGAGGTAAAGGAGATTTGAGTCAAGAGGGGAAATGTAGTAGGATGGTCATACACTGCAGAGGGTGCATCTGTGATTTGAAGGAACCCAGATAGCAATAATCCATGATTGCTAGTGACTATGATGGCTCAAGGGAAGGAAAGAGAACAATGAGCTGGAGTGATCAGGGAAGGCTTCCTAGAAGAGGTGGGACTTAATGAAAGTGTATGACTTAGATCCACAGGCCAGGCCCCCCCAGGTGAGAGGAACAGTAAGAGCAAAGCACAGAAGTGGCCAAGGTGGAGCCGTTTGGCTGCAGAGGAGCAATGGGAGATGGAAGTGGAAAGGAGGTTAAAGACAGAGTGCAGAGGGCCTTATGGAATAAGGAAGGCTCTGAAGAAAGGGCAAATAGCAAGGTTAAAGCAGGATCTCAGAAGATTAGCACAGCATCATATGCAGTATAGGTTGGAAGGAACTTTCTGGCAAAAAGAAGTGGCCATAGTGAAGCCCAGGAGACCAAGACTGACTAATTACGTAGGTACAGGGAGGATACAGACAAAGCAGAGACTCTTGCCCTTAGGATGACACCTTTAGCCATCCACCTCCTCCTTGAAGATTTTACAAACCTTTGGGGAATGTGAAAAGCTGAGACTGTTTTCCAAGATTTTGTTAATTTTGAAGATCTTGGATGAATCAGTTCTAATGCCCCTTCTCCCTGAGGAAAATAATCCATCCACTGAATGTTCAGCATTGGCCAAACCAACGCTGAAATAATGATGGTAATGGTTAATATGGTGAGTGCTTGGAATATGCTGGCAACGTGCTAAGCCTGCATTACTTCACTCAATCCTCAGAGCAACCCCTTGAGCAGATGCTTTTACTATCCCCACTTACAAACAAGACACCTGCACCATAGAGCAGTTGAGTATTTTGCCCAAAGTTACCCAGCTAATGAGGGGAGGAGTCAAACCCACGAGGGAGTCTGGGCCATGGAACCACTGCCCACGAGGTCCTTAATCAGACAGTGGCCTTGTAGAAGGAAATGCCACATATGGGAGAGACCCTGTTCCCCAGTCTCAGAGAAGAAAGTGGGGCCCAAATTACTTGTGGCCAAACTGAAATGCCCAGGGTGTGTGTGGGGATGATAGCGGACAGTGGGCCTCTCCGGTTAGGCCAGGTGAAGACATACCAGCTGCAGAGGCCCAGAGATAAAAGCCGAGACAAAAGAGAATAGTCAAAGTTAGACCAATATACAACCTCACTGTATTCTCATGATAAAACACCTTCTCCACAGGAAAGCACCAAATTAAGGACCTATTATGCTATCCTGACACCCAGTTTCTGAAGAGATTATAATGTATTAATGAGGAATAGAAATGGGATGTGCATCCCCTAGGGGCTAAAAGACTTACTATTTTTATTTGTTTTGTTTTTCCTGTGATTTCACTTATTTCATCCCTGTTTGGCTCCTGAGCCATCCATGGCTGAAGAAGGTATCAGTTTGTCCATGACACAGCAGAGCCTTCCAGAATATGGAGCCAATAAATGTATTACGTTGGTGCAAAAGTAACTGTGGTTTAAAAGGTTAAAATAATTGAAAAAAAACGCAATTACTTTTGCAACAACCTAATACTTACGTTCGTTGTTAGCACCCTGGAGCCAGCAAGCTTGATAGTGGCGTATAAAGTCAGATCATTCCAAATACATTCAGAGAAAGAGAAGATGGAATGGAAGAGTTTATTTTGTTTCTCCCAGTAGGTCAGTTTTAGAATCACAAAGTGCTCTGGGGTCACTTAGAAAATAAAGAAAACGAAATGTATCCGACTGTTGCCCAGGCTGGGAAAGCAAATCCCCAAATCACACAGAACTAGGAAGGATTTGGTTTCATTAAAGCAGCCACTGGCATTTGGCCCCTGAAGATGAAAGCAAAAGCCCCTTAAACAGGCTCAAACATAAGCTGAATTTCCGGACAAGTCCCCAGGGCGCCAGGATGGTTTTAAAGGAAGGCATGAATGTCCATGCCATCTTCCCAGAGATTTGAAAAAGCAGGGCAGTTCCAAACACATTGATCCCCACCTCATGGAAGAGAACAGGGGATGAGGAACCAACATGTCGGGTGAGGAGACTCTTTGATTTAATACTCGTAACAACCATGACATGATACTATTCCCATTTTACTGATGAAGAAACTGAGGCCTCAGGGAGGTTCAGTGACATGCTGAAGTTCACCTAATAAGTAGCAGTCCCAGAAACCCTGTCTGACATCAAAGTCCACACTCTTTCCACCACGTAACATAAAAAGGAGCATTTTCATGTCAGTGGGTCAGATTCTCACCAGGCCTAGCCTCTCCCCTTGTCAAAAATCAGGCCCTTTGGCTTTTTTCCTTTGAGTCCACCAAAGTTTATGTTCTGCTCTAGCCTAGTTCTCAGAGCCAATTACTAAAAGCCTATGTCCCAGGCTCAATGTCTGGGTGAGGAATCACGTTTACTAATTTGGGTGCTCATAACGGCCTTCCTCCAGAAAGGACAGAAGTTGACCATCCAGGCTCTATAAAACTCCACAGATAACAAACGGGGTCAAAAATGAAGCCAAGCAAAATGGATGTCCTAATGACACATGCGTTTCTATGTGGTAGGCCACAGATCTGAGTCTGAGCTTTCTAGCACTGATCTAAAAAGAGGGTGGGAGGGAGGGAAGGCTAAGGGAGGACAGGAGGAAGGAAAAATTAACTTTGGAGATTCACTATGTTCGCAAATTAAAAAACAAAAACACCAGATGAAATAACACTATCTTCAACATCCTTATAATAACAGACTAAGCGCACACTGCACAGAGCCATTTCGTAAATCAGCTCTTACCCTCCAGAACATTTCAATAAAAGCAGTTCTTCAGGGAGTCAGGGCAGCACTGTCTCCTAAGCACACGGCTTGTCTCTCTGCTAAGAAAGCAGTCAGCATCTCAGTTTCAGAAGCCTCAGATCACAGTCTCTTCCAGGAGACATCTCACACCTGCTCTTGGTCACAAGAAAGGTTACCAGAGAATGTGCGTGGATCCCTGCAACCCTTCCCCAGGAGAAACACATCAGCCTTCTGGAAGTTAGGTATCAGCCCCATAGTTTTCATGATCACGGTGATTTGGGGAGTATTCCTAAAGGTCCAGTCACATTTAAGGGGGTGAAAGCACATTTCTTCCCTTCAGGAGTAGTTCTGGTCCTGAGAAAGCCTACTTCTTAAGGGTCTATCTGAAGTTTCCACCTAAAACAATAGTGTCCTCCAAGACCTAGATTCTGGTTTTAAAGGTTCTAGAAATTTGATTTTTTTTTCTCAACATTCTCTCCCTTATGAGAGCCCCTGAACCCCAAGGAACAATCTAGTTTGTCAAGATTTCCAGCCTGAGTTTGCAAGCCCAGTTCAAATCAGTACACAATCTTCATTTCCTGCTCTGAAATGATACACCCTCTTTCTTTTCACCAAGCCCCACCTGGAACAACAAGGGAACAAAGAGACACCCTCGCTGTCCCTCCAGCGGCCTCAGCCTCAACCTCTCCACTGAACATGGACCGGGTCAGGGAGGTGCCAGAGTGTGGGGCACTGGGGACAGGAGTGTCAGCATGCACGACTCTTCACACCTGTTGTTGGACAAGGCTTAACAGAACCCTCTCCTGGTTCGGCTCTTCTGCACAGTGTGCACTTCAAGAGGTGAATCCAAGTGCCTTTTCCAGCCAGAGTTTCTGAGTGTCTCCATGCTGAGAGGTGAGGCACTTGACATTTGGCTGCCATGCTGTTGTGAGCACGTCTGATTTTGCACAAGGCATGTGGAAATCAGAATGTACCTGTCACAGGTGTCAACCTCTGTCTGACGGGTACAGATCTGGAGAGTGGTCACAACTTGCTGTTCCTCGTTGCAAATATCTCTTTGTGACCTTTCATCTGCAGATGGGCAGGCGCCAGCCTTAACATGCTAATGTGTCCCTTTATAATGCATGTGTTGCCTTCTAGCTCTGTGGCTGGCTATATGATGGAAATTCATGAGACAGTAACTGGGACTGAGAGCTGTTTTAAGACCACATGAAGCATGCTTAGAAATGGCATTGACTTTTTCTGGCCAATAGGATACCAGTGGCAAGTTACAACTTTTATCTAATAAATTAACATGCCAATCCTTTATGCATTTAAGAATATATGATTCAATACCACTTAATATTTGAATTTATTTTACTACATATTTAGGTGTGCCCTACCTCATTTGACAAAAAATTATAGGTAGCTATTACATTTTATAGAGCACAGGCAATTCTACAACTATATTAAGTTTTCATAATACACATTGGACATAATCAACTGATTAGTTTTTAGGGAACACAATTTTTCATTAAGCATACCACCATGGGTCATAACAGCTGTGTGAGTGGCTGGCTACTCAAACGGCATCGTGTTCTTTTTTTTGATGAATGCTGGCTAGAAATTTGTTAGACTTAGGAATGTTTAGGATTTTCTCAGTGAGTTTTTGAGAAGGGATTTCAATTTGAATTTACTATATAATCACCTTGGCTTATCTATTTACAGCCATTAAAATTTTTATTGAAATTTCTGACCAAAAAGTTACTTTGCAGTTGTATTTTTTTATATTAATACATCTGAAACTCTCTAAACCCAAATCATCACAGATGAACACAGAGAGTCACAGCCAAGATCTGTTTACCTGGAGCAGAAACCACTAGAGCCACAAACTGAAAGAAACACTTAAATGGTAATTTTGACAAATTGCTGGAGGCTGAATGTGGACTACCAGGAGACTGAGAAACTCCCCAGGGCTGCAGTCTTATTGGAACCCCAATGGTTTTGTGGGTTTACCTCTAGGAACCCCAGCAGGTTGTCACAGTGAAAAGCCAAGAAAGGTCTCCTCATGGCTATGGGAGAATAGAAGCACTTGAAACATATCAAGAATATTCTCTATAACAAAGTCCTATTCTTGAAGAAAAAGACTGCCTTGTCCCATACAGAGCTTTACACCATATAGGAGAAAGGCCAATTACCCAACATCAGCACCGTCTAGCTTTCCTGTCTCACCTAAGGGAGGAAGAAACTAAAAAACACTTGTTGAGGTCACAGCCCAGGACACAGATCCACTGAAAGACTAAGATTTTATGATAAGATTATATAATACCTTCTCTCCCTGACATCTTGCCACCACATGAACAGTCTCCAGTATAATAATAGCAGATTACTACTGAAAGAGCTGCAAGGTGCAGACTCTACTTCTTAAAGAAATCCAAAGATAATACTGGAGACAGCAAAAGGACACAAGAGGAATTTGAAACTCCTGGCACTTAAAGCTACATCACACATTAAATACAGCCCAAGTCCAAGCTAGATTAATTTAAAATCTCACAATGAAGGCCTTTTACCCAAGTTCTTATTACTTAATACATCATCTCCAGTTCTCAACAAAAAATTACAAGATATGCTAAGCAAAAAAGCAAGGGAAAAGAAAAAAAACAGTCTGAAGAGATAAAGCAAGAATCAGAACCAGACTCAGATATGACACAGATTGTGGAATTATCAGAGAATTAAAAATAACTATAATTAATATTTTCAGGGCTCCAATGGTAAATGTAAACAACCTAAAAACACAGATGGGCAAGGCGAGCAAAAAGATGGAAACTCTAAGAATAAAAATCAATACTACAAATCAAAAGTACTACAGAACAAAAATAAAAAATGCCTTTGATGGGCTTATCACTAGACTTGACATGGCGGAGGACAGCATCAGTGAGATTAAAGCCAATGGAAACTTCCCAGATTGAAACACAAAGAGAATAAAGAATGATAAAACAGAACACCCAAAAACTGTGGGACAGTTTTTTTAAATTATAACATAAGACTGCGTGGAATATCAGAAGGAGAAGAAAGACAGGCTAGAGCAAAAGTAATAATGTAATGAAGTAATAGTGGCCAAGAATTTAACAAAATTGAATGACTGACCTGCCGATTCAAGAACCTCAGCAAACACCAACCAGGATAAATTCCAAAAAACTCTACACCTAGATATATCATATTTAAACTCAAGAAAACCAAACATAAAAGGGGGAAAACATCTTTAAAAAAAATCCTTAACTATAGAGAACAATGATAAGAGTTAAAAGAGTTACAGCAGACTTCTGATCAGAGCCATGTAAACAAAAGAGAATGAAGGGAAATATTTAAAGTGTTGAAAGAAAATCACCAACCTGGAATTATGTGTCCAACAAAAGTTTCATTCAAAGTGAAGGAGAAATAAAGACTCTCAGACAAACAAAATCTGAGCGAATTCATTGCCAGAAATGCGCTGTAAGAAATGTTAAGAGAAATTCTTCAGGGGAAAGAAAATTATACTGGTCAGGAAGTCAGATCTACATAAAGAAAGGAAGAGTATAGGAGATGGAATAAATGAAAGTAAAATCTTCTCATTTTTCTTATTTTGAATTGATCTAAAATATTATAACCCCTTGTTTGAACTAATAATAGCAACAATGTATTGAGTGATTGCAGTATATGGATAACTGAAACGAATGATGGCCATATCATAAGGAACGAGAGGGAAGAATTGAGAATACTCTGTAAGGCATTTGCACTAAACATGAAGTAATGTGTTATTTGAGACAGACTTAGATAAGTTGTAAATGTGTATTGCAAACTCTAAGAAAAAAATTTTAAGAAGTATAATTGATATGCTAAGAAAGGAGATAAATGCACCATTTAAATGTACAATCAAAATCAGGGAAGGCAGAAAAGGGAAGAAAAAAAGAAACAACAAACAAGTGCAACAAACAGAAGTCAATCCAACTTTATCAATAATTACTTTAAATGTGAATACTGGCCTAAATATACAATTAAAAACCAGCGATTGTCCAAATAGCTAAGAAACAACACAATACTGTAGATTGTCTACAAGAAACTCACTTTTAGTATAAAAACTCAGATAGATTTAAAAGTACAGTGATAAGAGAAATATGTATCATGATAACACTAATAAAAAACAAAGCTGAAGTAGCTATATTAATTTCAAACAAAACAGACCTTATAACAACAACAAAAAATATATATCAGGGATCAAGAGGACATTACTGAGGGATAAAGAAGTTAATTCTCCAAGAAGACATAACAATTCTTAGCATCTATGTACCTAACAACAGTGTCAAAATACATAAGGCAAAAATTGACAGAAAAACAAATAGAAATAAATGAATCCACTATTACAGTCAGAGGTTTCAACTCTCCTTTTTCTTGACCCCAAAACATTAGAAGACACTTTCTTCCCAAGCTCACATGAAACATTCACCAAGACAGACCACTTTCAGGGCCATAAAACATACTTCCATAAATTTAAAAGAATGAAAATCATACAAAATATGTTCTCAGAGTATAATAGAATTAAACTAGAAATCAAAGCAGAAGGATAGCCAGAAAAATCCACAAAAATCAATGGTTTAAAGAACTCACTTCTAAATAACTTATGGATGAAAGAGAATGTCTAGAGATAAATTAAAACATATTTTGATCTAAATAAAAATAGAAATACTACTTAAAAATTTTGTGGGATGCAGCAAAAGCAGTGCTTAGAGGACAATTTATGGCACTGAATGCACATATTCGAAAAGAAAAACAAGACATAAATTGATCATCTAAGCTTCCACCTTAGGAAATTAGAGAATGAAGAGTAATTTAAGCCTAAAGCAAGCATCAGAAATAAAAATCAGTGCAGAAACCAATGAAATTGAAAATAGGAAAACAACAGAGACAATCAATGAAACAAAATTCAGTTCTTTGAAAAGACTAATAAAATTAATAAACCTCTAGCCAGATTAAGTAAGAAAAATGGAGAGAAAATACATTATCAATATCAGAAGTGAAAAGGGGCTTATCACTACTAATTCCATGGCATTAAAAGGATAATTAAGGAATACTATGAACAACTCTATGCCAACAAATTTGATAACTTAGATAAAATAGACCAATTCCTTGAAGACACAAAATAATAAAACCACATACAAGGAGAAATAGATAATCTGAACAGTCTAATATTTACTAAAGAAATTGTTACTCTATAAGAGAAAGCACTATGCCCAGATGGTTTCACTGGTGAATTCCACCAGACATTTACAGAAGATATTATACCAATTCTCTACAATCTTTTCAGAAAATAGAGGCTGAGGGAAGACTCCTAACTCATTCCATGAAGCCAGCATTAACCTAATACCAACACTGATAAAGACATGATATTGTGATTTATAATAAGAAACATATATTTGGTTTTTGTCCCAGTTTCTGACACAGAGCTCCTAAATCCCTTGGAATTTCCTAAATGATAGAGACAAAGGTGTCTTTTGTTATGTTAATGGTAGCTTTGGAACCACACCTAAGGATGGAGGCTGGTTGCCAGGAGGAGCAACCCTGTGATTACAGCTTTGGAACTTTCAGTCCCACCCCCGAACCTTGGGGAGGGAAGAGGGGCTGGAGATTAGGTTCAGTCACCAATGGCCAATATTTTAGTCAATCATGCCCATCGAAGGAAGCCTCCATTAAAAAAAAAAAAAAAAAAAAAAAAAAGGAAGGGGTTCAGAGAGTTTCTGGGTTGGTGAACATTATAAATTTGGGAAGAACAGAGCATTCAGAGAGTGCATGGAAGCTCCACACCCATTCCCCATACCTTGTCCTATGAATCTCTGCCACATGACTGTTTTGGAGTTATATGTTTTTTATAACACACTGGTAATCTAGTAAGTAAATTGTTTCTCTGAGTTCTCTGACCCATTCTAGCAAATTAATGGAACCCAAGAAAGGGGGTGTCATTGAAATTTCTGATCTATAGCCAGTCAGTCAGAAGCACAGGTAACCACCTGGACTTTCCATTGACATCTGAAGGAGGGTAGGGGCAATCTTATAGGACTGAGCCCTTAACCTGTGGGATCTGATGCTATCTCCAGGTAGATAGTGTCAGAATTGAATTGAATTTTAGGACACCCACTAGTATAAGAGAATTACTTGGTGATATGGAAAAACCCATACACATTGGGATTGGGAGCAGAATTTTAAGACATCACAAGAAAGAAAAACTATAGATCAGTGCCACTCATGAACTTAGATGTCAAAATTCTCAAAAAGATACTAGCAAATCAAACTCAACAATGTATAAAAATAATACTCTAAAACCAAGTGGAATTTATTCCAGGTATGCAAGGCTGGTTCAACATTCAAGAATCAATTAATGTAATCCTGACATCAACAGGCTAAAGAAGAAAACTCACACAATCACATCAATAGATGCAAGGACAAGCATTTGACGAAATCCAACACCATTCCTGATAAAAACTCTTAACAAACTAGAAATAAAGGGTAATTTACTCAACTTGATAAAGCACATCTGAAAAAAAAAAAAAATCCCTCCTATAACTAATTAATGAGTATAGCAAGGTTGCTATACAAACAATGCAAGGTAAATATAAAAAACTCAATTTCTTTTCTATGTAACAGCAATAAACAAATGGGATCTGAAATTTAAAAAAAAATTACAATAGCACCAAAAATATGAAATAATTCAGTATAAAGCTAACAAAATATGTACAAGTTTTATATACAGAAAAATGTAGAACTCTGATAAAAGAAATCAAAGAATATCTAAATTAATGGACAGATAGTCTGCGCTGATGGATTGGGATTTCAATTTTTCCCAACTTGATCTATAGCTTCAACACAATCCCAATCAAAACCCCAGCCTGAAAATTTTTAGATATTGGCAAACTGAATCTAAGGTCTATGTGGGAAGGCAAAAGACCTGAAAGAGCCAACACAACGCTGAAGAATCACAACAAAGCAGAGGATTCACTATAAAGTTATATTAATAAGACAGTGTGCTATTGACAAAGGAACAGATACATAGATCACGGGAACACAACAGAGAGAATAGAAATTGACCCAATACAGTTGACTGATCTTTGAGAAAGCAGCAAAGGTAATTCAATGGAGAAAGTATAGTCTTTTCAACAAATAACACTGGAAAGTCTGACATCCAGAAACAAAAACAAAACAAAATGAATCCAGACACAAAGACCTAACATCTTGCACAAAATTTAATTCAAAATGGATCATAGACCTAAATATAAAACTCCAAACTATAAAACGTCTAGAAGAAAACATAGGAAAAACTCTATATGATCTGAGGTTTGGCAGTGAGTTTTCAAATTGAATACCAAAAGCACAGTCCATGAAAGAAAAGTTGGACTTTATTAAAATTTAAAATTTCTGCTCTGTGAAAGATACTGTTAAAAGAATCAATACACCAGCCACAGACTGGGAGAAAATATTTGCAAAATATCTGATAAAGGACTGCTATCCCAAATGTACAAAAATGCTTAAAACTCAATAATAAGAAAACAATCCAATTTAAAAAGGGCAAAAGACCTGAATAGACATCTCACCAAAGAAGACATACCGATTGCAAATAAGCATATGAAAAAATGCTCCACATTATATGTCATTAGGGAACTACACGTTAAAACAACACTGAGATGCCACTAAAAACCTGTAAGAATGACTAAATTTGTTTTTTTTAACTGAAAATACCGAATGCTGGCAAGGATATAGAGCAACAGAAGCTCTCATTCTTTGTTGATGAGAATGCAAAATGGTACAGCCACTTTAGAAGAAAGTTTAGCAGTTTCTTCCAAAGCTAAACACAGTCTTAACATACAATCCAGCAATCATGATCCTAGATATTTTCAAACTAATTTGACATCTTAAGCCCACAGCAAAACCTGTACCCAAATGTTTATAACAGCCTTATTCATAAGTCCCTCAAACTGGAAGCAACCAAGATATCCTTATTAGGTAAATGGATAAATTGTGGCATACCCATACAATGGAATATTATTCAACAATAAAAAGAAATGAGCTATTAAGACACAAAAAGACACGAATCATCCTTGGATGCATATTGCGAAGTGTAAGAAGCCAGTCTGAAAAGGATACATATTATGGTTCGAATTATATGACATGGAAAAGGCAAATCTATGAGACACTACAAACACCAGTCGTTGTCAGGAATTCAGGGGAAGAGGAGAGGGCTAAATAGGTGAAGCATTTTTTAGGGCTGTGAATCTATTCTTTATAGGACTGTAATGGTAGATACATGACATTGTGCATTTGTCAAATTTTACAGCACAAATTGTAAAGGTCGGACGATCACAAGGATGGAATACAGACCATGACAAAAGAATCTAACTGTGTTACAAATGCATGAAACAATATCACTGACAGAGGTGGAAAGAGAAGGTGCTGACTCAAGTAACTTTGGAAATGAGTGGAGTTTTTAAGACTAAAGGCAAAAGGCAACTGTATAGATAAGCACTGAACTGTTGTTGATAAAGTTGTTTCCCACAGGGATACAAGTTTATAATTCTGATACTGCTATACATATATAGGAACTGAACAATTAAGTAAACGGATGGCAAGTGGTAGGAGTCAGGTTTCTCACTGCTGGAAAAGGAGTTTACAGATAAGCAAAAGAAGAAAGCTATCAATATAATGATCCACGTGGTAATGGATTAGAGTTGCAGACATCAAAATGAATTTATGTTTTCCTTAATATACATATAGATGGTTACATTTTAAAATATTTATAGATATATGCATATATATGTGTGTGTGTATATATATGTGTATATATATATATATATATATATGGATTAGTATACACACATATACTTCCTTGCTCTGCCAGCTGAGACAACCTAGAATCAACAGCATCACAGAAGCAATGAGCATCCCTACCATCCAAATCTTGGTTTCCAATACGATTCTCCAATAAAAGGAAGCATTTGTCCTTAGAGAAAAGCTCGATTCTATGAATGAGGCAGGAAATACATAAGATGAGCCTGGAGCATCTCATGGGGTCAAAAAGTAAGGAAGTGCTCAAAAAAAAAATGTCTAAGGAACATAGGAGCTGACTGAAAGCGCTCCCAATGTCCAAAGCTGGAACAATTTGAGTGACAAAGTAAATAAAGTAGTATAGGAGGGTGACTCCAAATCTTCTATACAAAAGAATTTCAAATAATTTATATACACGACCCCCTCAAGCAGGTAGGTTCCCCATCCCTTAAATGTAGGCTTCACATAGTAATTGTCTTCCAAAGAATGCAGTGTGGAAGGGGTGGGGAGTAACTTTACAGTGGAGAAACCAGACAAATAGTATTTCAACCAGGTGATCAAGGTTATCCTCAACAATGATAAATCATTTTGATAGTATATACCCTTGATATGATGTGATGGGATGAAAATGGCAGTTGACCTCTGTGGTGATCTTTCCAGAAACCCATAATTTCAGTATGATCATGAGAAAAAAAATCAGACAAATTCTAATTGAGGGGTATTCTCCAATATACTTGGCCAGTACTCCTCAAAACTGTCAAGGTCATTCAAAGCAAGAGAGGTCTGAGAACCTCTCACTGACAAGTGGGGCCTAAGGAGACAAGACAACTGAATGTGTGGTTTCTATCCTGGATGAGGTCCTAGAACAGAAAAAGGACATTATGTTAAAAATAAGAAAATATGAATAAAGTGTAGACTGTAGTTAATTATAATGTATCAGCATTGGTTCAGTTATTGTGATAAATGTAACATACTACTATAAGATGGTAATAAAGTAAGATGTCTGTGGCCTAAAGTAGGCTTGGCATTAAAATCTGAAATCACCTTGCCTCTTTCCTCTTCTCCTTATTCAGTTGTAGCCTGAGTTTTGATTGAGCTCGAAAATGTATAAAAGCCAAGTAGTAGTGAACCCAGCTGAGAAACGTTTGTCACTTTGTTGAGGAGCTAAAATGCTAGTAGGCTCTTATTGAATATTTCTTGAATAGATAAATTTATGAATTTAGAAGGCATTGCTTAGAAGCCATTGTAATGTTTCACTGATGTGTAACTTGTATAAATCTCTAGAATAATAGCATTTTCAAGCTGCAGGAAGGCCTTAGAGAAATCTTGTCGCCTAACCGTTTATTTTTTAAATGAGGAAACTGACTCAAAGAGGTCAATTAACTAGCCTAAGGTCACACAACTGGTTGATCCTAACCCAGACTCTTTTTATTATTACCAGCTTCCTACTCAGATATATTATGTAGTGGTATAACAATATGTACTAAAGATTAGTGCACGTTTGTTGGTGTGCACCCCTAGTTAATCCCTAGGTTCTATCGTGTCTCCCAAGGCATTGTATAACTAGTCTCTCTCTCGCTGTCTCGCTCTCTCGCTCTCTTTCTGTCTTTGCCATTCCCCTTTTGCACTTTGTATAAATATGTTTCTGTATTTCTGTTTTTCCTCTTCCTCCCCGTTTATCCTTAATTTGTTATCACTGAAGATTTAAAGAGTTAATCTTGCTGACCATTACACCCCACTGACAAGAAGGCATCATAAACCTCCCTGTGGCTTAACAAGGACCCCTGTGTGACTTCCAAATCAAATCAGCAAACTTATATTTGATTTTTTTTTTTGTAATCAGAAACTCTTTTTTTTTTTTTTTGTAATCAGAAATTAATCCGTGCTTAATTGGCAACACAACGAATTCAGTTAACAATCAATTTAATCAATATGAAGAAATCCAACCCTGGTGTTAACCTGGCACAAATCCAAGTTCAGACAAGGTGCTTCCCCTCTATAAGTGCATTGTCATTGCCTCAAACCTGAAGTATGTGCTTATTACTAATTCAGTCCTCATCCAAGAATTTATTCTTGATCATGCCTCATGCTTCTGAATGCATCTGTGAACTGTCTTCTCATCTGCCCTCTAGATGAAAACAAATGCCTCATGAAATCATCCCTTACACTTTGGTGTGTTCAGAAGAACCATGACAGGATGCACCACCAGTCCCATCAGACCCCAACCAACAGCTACCTACTCAGTAGTCCTAGTTCTTGGTCCTAGTTCTGGGAGTAGAAATCATTGTAAATGGTTCCAAAATTCTGTCATGACCAAATCTTTTTCTTTACTAGCTTTGCTTAGGAAAAAAAAAAATTTTCCTTGTGTTAGCATTCAAAGGTCATTCTTAAAATGCAAGGCAACACATGTTATTGTCAATCAGAAACCTCTGGGCTGTATGAGCATATCAACACTGGGTCACAGGACAGCTGAGTAGGAATGGAGATTTTGCAGTCTGCAATAGGAAGCAAAACCAGAGTGGGTCCTAGATAGCCCAGGATCAGCGGAAGCGCACCATGGAAACCCAAGCAGCATTCCAAATAACCAGTGTGTAGGCCTTTAGACAAAATATGCAGTATGAAGACAGTTAATTGCTTTGTTTAATAGTCAATGCTCAATTAATATTAGCTAGAGTGAATTGGAGGATATTTTTCACGACTTCAAAGAGTTTCCTATCACACTGGAAGTATAGACACAGGGGTTGGAAGGTCATGTCGAGGAGTCAGTAGAGGAACTGGGGCTGAGAAGGGTCTCATGCAGGTAATGTCCATCAGTGACCAAGGAAATTAATGTAGGGGTCATGGTCAGTATTGCTTAATGGAATAGAATGGGCATTTTCAAAGTGTATTTCACACACACAGCAAGGATAAAAACTGTTTTGTGAAGCTTTTGTTTCAGTTGTCCATGTGAACACTTATACCTAAATGTAACATGGGGACTGTGGTAGGAAAAGTAACACATTGCTTTAGATGACTTTCAGAAACCATGATTCTATTTATTCATCTTGCCTCTCCACTTAATTTTATACCAGCTGGTCCATGGTAGGCATTCAATAACTGCCATGTATAACATCAAGTAGAAAGGAAAGAATCTTGGAATCTCAACAACCCTTCAAGGCAGGTATTCTGACATTGGTTTTATGGAAGATAATATTAAACTTGCCTATGTTAAACGACTTACTCAAGGCCACACAGCTGGTAAGCGTGTGCACCCAATACTTGAACCCAGGCTCAGAAGAGGGCTCTACAAGTTCAGACGTGGGCAGTCCACCATAGCTTGATGATGAAACAGTAAAAATTAAAAGTAGAAATTCATCAAGAAGTTTTAGCTAATTAAAAATCAATGCATGAGGCTCTGCTAGGAACAGCAATAATCTCAACTTGTAAAGTCCCACTATTAAAATAAACCTCTGAATCACATAATCTAAAGTGACAGTGCCCAAATGCTAGTCCACAGATTAGCTACATTACAATCACTGGCAGAGGCTTTATAAAATTACAGATTCTCAAACTTTACTCCTAGAGAATCTGATTGAAGAAGCATGTTTATAAAGCCCCACTGATTATGCACAGACAGGTTTAGGAACCATGGACCTACTTGCATTCCTAAAGATCTCACAGAATTTTTAACTGGAAGAAATGTTGTACACCATCTCGTCCTTCGGTGGCAATAGGTTTCATCTTGAGGGCCAATTGCAAATGATACGAGGTCTGACAATTAAGTTCGCGAACTTGTTGCAATGATGTTGCTAACCTTGTCTGATATCAGAGGGATTATTCATTATGAATTTGGACCAATGGGACAAACTATTAACAAAGCTTACTATTTATTTCTTTTTCCAAAGCTTACTAATTGGAAATGCTGAAAAGGCTGCATGAAAAAGTTAGACGAAAACAACCTGAACTTTTCACCAACAATTCATGGCTCTTGCATCACGACAATGCACCAGCTCACATGGCACTATCTGTGAGGGAGTTTTTAGCCAGTAGACAAATAACTGTATTGGAACACCCTCCCTACTCACGGGATCTGGCCCCCAATGACTTCTTTCTTTACTCAAAGATAAAGGAAATACTGAAAGGAAGACATTTTGATGACATTCAGGACATCAAGGGGAATACAACGACAGCTCTGATGGCCATTCCAGAAAAAGAGTTCCAAAGTTGCTTTGAAGGGTGGGCTAGGTGCTGGCATTGGTGCATAGCTTCCCAAAGGGAGCACTTCGAAGGTGACTGTAGTGATATTCAGCAATGAGATATGTAACACTTTTTCTAGGATGAGGTGGCAAACTTAATTGCCTGACCTCATAAATAATGCTGCTTAGAGGATCAGTAGAGATAGTTTCCAAACAGCATCCAGGCTTAATCAGACAGCCCCAATATTAATTAATGATGTCTGTTGTAGGGAGAAAGCACTACTATGATTCAACCCCTTCATTTTCCAGTCCTGTATGCCCCAAAACACACATTTTAGTGATATGGGATCAAAATCCAGGCTGGCTCACGCCTAGCCTGGTGCTTTATTTAAAACAATTTCCATTATCCATTAAAAAAAGGCTTATCAGAAATGTTGGTTTCTAGAGTACTTCTAGTTGGTGTGTGGCAGAAAAAGCCAACATTTACTTTACTTGAAAGATTAAAGCAAATCTGCCCTAATTGTTCCTACTCGTTAATGCCTCAGCTACTTTAAAAGGCAGGTAGAATATTTTATTCCATTATTAGCTATAAAATTTTAAATAGTGAGATCCCTTGAGAATTAATCATGAAGAATCATATGTTAAAAAAAAAAAAAACTAGCACAGTTTCTGAGTTGGGTTTAAATTCATACTAAAGAATACATGACTAATATAAGATCTTTTCTTGAAAGTGGGTTTTGATGGAAATATACAGCATAAAGAAAAAGAAAATACTGGATGCCTGAAGGAAAGAGGAAACATCATTGAGAGAGAGAAAATGTATCAGAGAGGATGACTGGGGCACCAAGGGAACTGGCCCACTTCACAATTGTACCCAGAACCGCCTGGTCAGAAAACATGCCCCCCTCAACTGGGGCCTTAGACAAGTTACTTAGCACTCATCAGTAAGTATAGGTAATAACTCCTACCCCTCAGGGTGGTTTTTAAGAATTAATCGAGAAAAATCTCTTACGTTCCAGAAAGGGCTTAGCACATTTCCTGGCACATAAAGTTCCTCAATAAATGTTTATTAATCTACGTGCTAGATGTGGGGAAAGAACTTGAAAATTACTGAGAAACCTTTCCATGAAAATCGAAATGAGGTCTATTCAACTCAGGGCCCTGTCTGAACAGATTCCCTGCCCCTCCCCCACCACAGGTCATCTAGGACAGAAGCCAAAGCAGTGGTCACAGGAGGTAACACTGTCTTAGAGACCCAGGAAGTCTGAGCTAGTCACAAAGTCAAAGAATTCCAAGGTGGGAAGGACCTGCCAGATCCAGGTAGTTTGCAAAGCAGGAAATTCCAAACCACAGGAGACTCTCAGGTAGGTGACCCCTTGTCCCAGCTTTCTCTAAGCAGTGTGTCTAGGCGGCACTGCAGGAAAACAGGTATTTCTGGCACTGGGAAGCTCCGTTTGTAGATTAAACACAAGGCTTTAGAGGGAACTAAACATTTTGACTTCTTCCCTTCTCTAGCGTGTCTGCCGAATATTTGCAATAGGTGCTTTTGAACAACACCTACTCTGAGGTGATATGGGTAAATTGCAAAACATTAATTTACTATTAACATAATTACAGGGTTTTTTCTGCTCTTTAGAATTTGTTTAGTGCTTGGGGCCAAATCCCTTTCACTCTCACAATACCTCCTTTGTTTCAAAAAGGAGATACTGCAGTGTCTGGCTGGGGGGGGGGAAAGTGCCCTTTGAAATTTCCTGATATCATAGTCATAAGCTGTCTCTAATCAAAGGCAGCGCAATAAATAGACACAAGCCTTCTTTAAAATGCCTACAGTCTGCTAAGAATCAAATGTCTTCCTTTGCGTCTCTCCTCAAAATATATTTTTAAATAGTTGCTCAGTCCTAAGCTTTCCCTAATAAGGTTCCATTTAAATAAATTTGGAAATATTTTCCTTCTTTTAAAGAAAGCCACTCAATTTGGAAATGTCAGATAAAAATACATGTACATTATAAGGCTATCACCTATTTTCAGCTATGTTTTTCCAGGCTCTCTCTTTTCCTTTCTTTCCTTCTTTCCTTCTTTCCTTCTTCTTTCTTTCTTTCTCTTTTCTCCCTCTGCTTGCTGATCCCAGCAGCTTCTGGGAGCTTCCTCACTCAAGAGGACAGGGCTCACCAAATCACAAACCATTTCATCTGTTTTCCTGGCTGTAGCCATTATAGGCACAAAACTGGCCCCCATCACCTGATACAGCCCTTCTGAGTCACCCCAGCTCCCCAAATCCCAGCTGAGGCCACGTGACTGAAATGAAACCAACTTGCCCTTAACTTTGGAAAATTAGCCACTCTCCTCCTTACTGTGCCATGTCAAAATTAAAGAGTAAACAGAGGTCCCCCAGTCCCCCTGATTGCATTAATCATTCAAATGACGTATTAGCATTCTTCAGACTCTTCTGTTGTGCTTCCAAATTAACACCTCCAGGTTCAAGGGAATAGAAATTAACTGAATTATCTGGCAGCCCCAGATGTCCTAGCATGCTCTTCCTTCTCGCTGATTTAATATGCCTGAAGAACAGTTATGAGGCAGAAACACTGCTAATGGTCAAGAAATAATTTATGACATGTGTAACCGACAGCCTTAGCCCCCCTGCCATACTCAAAGTGGCTGGGATTCCGGGGAACCCCAGCTGCCACTATCATTGGGCACGGCCACCTTATCCACCCTCTTTCTCTCCCAGGTCCCTGTGAGAGTTCTGGGGGTGGTTGGCCCTGCTCTACAGCCAGGAGTCAAACTCTCCAGTCCGAGCTGGGTGGTACCCATCAGCACAGGTACAGACGGCCTGGGAGTCTGTCCTAGAACAGGATGAGCAGGAAAGGGCGTGAGAGCAGAGCCCACAGATCACACAGGGGCCTCCCTGGCATTTCCCAGCTCTGGCCACTGGCAACCTTCTTGTCCAAGCATGCAAAGGATCAGCGATTTCTCAGAGCTGTGGAAGGGCTTTTTAGAACATTGATGTAATCCTTCACAACAGAAGCCTGCTTCCCTTGGGGGTTAATCCTGTCATTTGGGAGTGTCTCCAGGGCATTCCGCCATAATTGCTTGCATAACTCCAAGAGGCAAACAGGAAGCTGGCGCACACACACATTCATAAGCTTCCTAAAGCAGAGAGGTCCTGTCCTTCACGTTGCAGCCCCTTCCAAACCAAAGCTCCATCCCCCTACCCATTCTGAGGGGGTGGCCCCTAGAGGAGGCAGAAGCCTGAGGGGTCACCCGGAAACCACATTCTCTACCCTAGCTCCCAGCAGCTGCCTGGCTCTCCTGGAACAGGGAGTAGGGGAATGGAGATAGGGGAGCGTCAATGCAAGATATCACCTGAACACAGAGGCCTCAAAACAACAGGCAGAAATTCAAATGCTTTCTCCAGGCCTTGATGGGAACCGAAACATCAGATGTTTATTAAATGACATAGCGGTGGCGACTACTTTGCACAGTGAGCCCAGAAGTGTATGCTGTCACTTTAAAAAAAATTGAGCTGATGCCAGGCTAGTCATGGTAATGCTCCCATGGCATGATTAGATTCATGCCCAGGGTTGTATTTGCATATGATATTCAGGGCATGATTTTTTTATTGTTCTTAATCAGAGCCGAATGTCAACAAAATAAATGAAGTTGCGAGTTGAAGTGAAATTTTTATCACATCAGGGATGTGCTTTTTCTCCCATTTATCACAGCCCATATTGAGAGAGTGAAATTTTTTGAAAATGTGGTAATCAATGGAAGAGCTCCATATGGCAGGGATCAAAGGTGTTACATAGTGTGTGGTTCTGCTTTATTGCCAGCCAGTACTGTTAATTGGACAACAAGATCAGAGGCAATATTAAAATCCAATTAAATTGATATGAACAGATTGCCAAGTGATGTACACTAATGTATAATTGAGTATCAAGCAAATGCAAGTCCCCATCTTCTGCTTCTACCTCCTGAATAAATGATGGCGCCATAGAGGACAGAAACAAGTTTGCACATTAGCGCCACAGCTCTGGGCTCTCATTTGTTACTTTCGGAGTTGATGACTTTTGGTTTTCCTCTTAGTCTGTCTTAAAGAGACAGACTCTCCCCCCCACCCCCGTCCCCCAAGCCTCCACCCCTTGCCCCCCAACTGGGATGGCTTTCCCTCCCTGAAATCATTTTCCCCTCTCAGGGCTTGGAAATGAAATCCATGTTTCCTATGCTTCATTACATGTCTATTATATAGCAGGTCCGAAAGAGCAGCACACTGATAATATATTGTGGTGGTTGTAAATGATCTGTCCATCCAGAGCGGAACGCTAACACATTTCTAATGCTGTTTCCCAGATACAAATTACAGCAGAATGTGTCTCAACCCAAAAGGAAAGCGAGAGAGCAGAGGCTGGCATGGGCACTGTTGGAATACCTCTTCACACAATAAAGAACCAGCACAGCAGTTCGAAGAGGGCCGTGGGTGATGTGGACCCCAGCAGTGGGTCCCATGGCACAGCCAGCCACCAGGGCTGCCAGCAGGAGCTGAAGTGGGCCTCCATTCATTCCTCTCCAAACAGGGCTGGGAAGGGACGGAATGGAGAGGAAGGCAGTCCCTCCCACTCAATTAGAGCAATTAGCTCACTGGCCGAACCCGGGCCAGGCCTGGCTGAATAGGATCCCCCTGCCCCACCGTTTGTTATCAGAGCTGAGCTCACACAAATTAATGAGGAGTGGGAATGAGTAAAGCCAAGGGCTATTGCTGGCAAACACTCTGGGGGCCTCGTCCCTTCCTCCTGTAAGAACAACCCCAGATTACCCCCAACAATAAAACCTGTTAACTTATACAACTTTGCTTAAGAAACAAGCCTGATGGGACCTTGGCAGGCTTCCCCGCTGCCAAGCAAGAACTATTGCGGGCAGCCGCGAGCTTCTCAGGATTTCAGCCCATGATGGAATGGTAAACGAGGGAGCAGACTGTTTATTCCAGCAGCCAGATTGTCTCTGGCCATAAAGTTCTGTGTTTGGAAAGTTTTCTTTTTTTTTTTTTTCTCTCCCCAGTATATTAAAAAAAAAAAAAGGAGAAAGACATAAGGGAGGGGGTATTGAGAAAAGATCATATTTTGTTATTTATTCAAGCTGCTCAAAGGAAAGCATCAACCTACCTGGTTTTGAATGGACTTGCTAATACATAAACCCATTTCAGCATCTCAAAAAGAGGGAAGGAAAGAAGAAGCCAGCAAGACCTGGGCATGAGGGGGAGAAACTGGTCCGGGGAGGCAATATTTAATATAAAGCCTCGGGAATGGGGTTTTAACGAGTTTGGAATTTCAGTTGCAAAATCAAGAACATTTCAAATTTTGACCCAATGTTTATGTCTTTTTACAAACAGGTACACACTCTTAAAAACTAGATTTTATTTGTGGGCCTTAAAAAAACTGAGATGGTATCTACACTCATAAACCACTTTGAATTTTCTTTTTTTGGCTTATAATAGAACAAGTGGTGGATTCCTGGTCAGCAGCTACTTACTAAGCAACTGTTGAATCAAAGCAATGTTTTGTTTTCTTTCTCTCAAACCCTCCTGACTTAGGTCCAAACAGCCTCAGTCTGCAATTTACCTTGAAAGTGGAGCAAAGAGAAACTGGGAGTGAAATCAGACCTACAAGGCACCCAGCAATACCGTTGAAACATGTGATCCCGCCCACATGAACCACAACAGATGAAGCCGGCCAAGGCTGGCCTCCCATTAAACAGGAAAGCAAGACCAGACCATCTTCTGCCTAGAGTAGTTATGCTTTTCAACAAGGCAGCCAGCTCAGGGCTGTGACATCTCTGCTATTGCTGTGGCAAGAATTGCCCTACAAATAACAGAAAGACAGGCTCCCTGGCACTGGGTATCCAAAGGTCTCTGGGAACTAGGATGAGGTAGTTTCTAGAAGCCACTGTTTGACTTGAGTAATTTCTTGATGCCCACTTGGCCATACCATGACTACTGGGTTGCCCTAAAAGCAGTCCAAGCATGGGGGAAAACAAAACAACAAAAGCCCTGAAATGTATGATGGTACTTATCAGAACTTAATGATATGTTGCAAAATAAATTGAGTTGCTTGCAACAAATAAAAATCAAATGGTTTATCTTGAAACAATATCAGTCCCACTTGGGAAGAGTGCTCCAATATTCCTGAGCCTGTTCTGGTCCTCAAAATGTAGGAAACCAAAAAAAATGAAGAACCAGGTAATGTTGATGACCACAGCTCCCATTTACAGAACTACTTCTGGGTGCCAAGCACTGCGCTATGAATTTCACAACCTTTCCTCTTTCATTCCTCACCCACAGCCTGCGAGGTGGGAAATGTTATCCTCATTTTTCAGAGGAAAAAACTGACTTTCAAATAAGTTAAGTAACTTCCCTGAGGTCACACAGGGGAGAGACAAAACTGAAATTTAAATCTAGACCTGCCTGTCTTCAATCCAATTTTTTTTAAGTGTGTTTTTCCAGGACCCACCAACTCCAAGTAGTTGTTTCAAACCAGTTGTGGAGGGTGCAGCTCACAGTGGCCCATGTGGGGATCGAGCAGGCAACCTTGTTAAAAGCACCATGTTCTAACCAACTGAGCTAACTGGCCGCCCATTCAATCCAAATTGTATTTTCTTAATCCTAGTCTATGCAATCCAGCCTCCCAGTGTTGCTCCAGAAAAAAAGTTCAATCATTCTAAAGTCTACTTAAACTGAAAACTCACCCATCACCACATAGAGACCTAGATTCAAGATGCTTAAAGAAATGAGTTATTCCTAAAAAGACTAAGGAGAGCCACGAACGTGGTTCTGAAGACAGAACCAGGAACCTGGGGGTCTGGGGGTCAGGATTTTTACTAACACATTCCATGGTTTCTAGTAGGTCACTAAGTCTCCCTCCCTATGTCCTTCTACTTCATCTAGGAGCAGTGGCACCAGCAGCCCACTTGTCTCTCTTAAAAGTGGATTAGTTATAAAACACTGAAATCACTCTAAACTCTTCAAGAAAAAGTCTACCCAAATTACCATTATTACCATGTAATCATGTTGTAGTTATCAATGCTGTTCCCACTTATTCTAACCCTCCTTCCAGGAAACATGGTAGGATTTGATCTAGATGTGGCTATGTGTCTTGCCTTAGCCAATGAAGAAGGTGATAAGTGTCACTTCCAAGTAGATTTCATAGCTGCATGATCCAATGTATCATTTCCGCCTTACGGCAACAATGTGGGAGGACATGTTGAAATGAAGCCTCCATCAGCTTAAATCCTGAGTGACTAGGTGAGCACAGCCTCCCTGTTGACTCTTGATGGACATGTAGCATAAGTGTAAAGTCACAGAGATGTTTGGGCTAGTTTGTTACTGCAGCATAACCAAGACCACCTGACAGATACAAACTATATACAAGACCTGTTTCTGGAGAAACAGGGAAAACAGGCCAGAAAATAAAGACATTGAATAAAGAAAACCCATTCATTTAAGAAATAATTATTAAGCACTTATTTTTGTGACAGGGTGTGCCAATATGCTAGAGATACATTATTCTTCCTGAACCAAGAAATCCAAATATGCATCTTCTATTAGAAAAACAAGTAGTGTTCTGTTAAGGAAAGGATTTCAAAGTAGAAAATTTTGCCTTTCACAGATATTTTTAATATCAAAATCAATTTACAGTCAGGAAAAAATCCACTCCTACAAATCCACTCCTCCAGTAAATCTGGTCAGATGTTTTCATTCTCTTTAATTCTCTGTAGTTATTAATTTGTAAAAGTACAGATAAGTATACCTAAAAGAGAGAAAACTTTAATCTAGTTGTATTAAAAACATTCCACGATGGTAACTACCATTTCTATAGACTTCTGCTAATGGATAATATTACAGACCAGGACTAAAAAAAAGAAAACTTGAGCCTCCACCCCAATGCAGAATCAATCTTTATTTCCACTTAGAAGCAAATAAATAATCAACAATATGTGGTTTCCCCATTTAATAAGGTTTATGTAAACTTCAGTTTTGTTTGTGAGAAAACGATTGTCCAGTGTAATGCACTTACCCTATGGTTTTACTCTTTTTTTCATCTCCTATGAGCTTACTTTCCAGGGCCAGCAAGGTTTTCACATTTCTAAATAGTGGCAGCCCATCATAAATAACAAAATAGTACACAGCATAAAATCTTAGAGAAAACTTTTTTAGGAAACTTGTGTATGAGAAAATGTCAAATTCTACAGTCACGTGACTATTTTTTCAAATATTTTCATTTTCATAATTGTTTATAAAATTGGAGTTTGCCTTAATTAAACTTTTTCATATATTAGACAGCAATTCATGTTTATAAACATAAATATATATATTTACATACATATGTATGTATATATTTAAAAGCCAAGTTGAAGAGATATGCGGAGCTGGAGGCAATTCTCGGGTCAAAATTAGAGCAATATCATGGAGTGGTCAGAAAAAGCACTATATTGAGAAAATCCCCAGCTCAGCTACTGCCAATCTTTATCCTCTGGGCAAATCCCTTCACCTCGCTGCACTTCTACCATTTCACCTACAGGACAAGATCAAGCCAGATACTCTTGAATGTCCCTTCTTGCTCATCTATCCATGGATCTACTACATAAGCTGATTCTAGTTTGCAAATGTTATTGGGTCAATTAAAAGTGCGTATAGCTAGGATTCCAACTGGGGAGAAATATGTCAGCCAACAGCAAAAAGGGAAACTCAAACATGAAAAAAAGTTATGACATCAGAATGGTGAGATTGCTAGAGATTTTTCTTCTTTTTTTTTTCTTCAAATTCACTTAATGTTATTGCTACATTATTTTTACAATTTTATAAATCAATAAAAATTAAATATAACAGTCCGTATCGAGGGCAGTTTACAATGACACTGAGAGAGTGTTAACACATGAATATAAACCCCTTCTTTATAAGCACACACTTCTTAAACACAAACCCATATGATTATCAATTCCAATTTTTCAACAGAAAAATTCTCTTAAGCAACACAATTTTTTTGTCTAATAAACGAGTTTGGCAAACATTTTCATTTTTCATCTGTCTGCTTTGGCATTGTGCCATGACACAGCTGATGTCACCATCTCACTCTGTCCACTCGCACACATGCTTGTAGACATGACAAAGCTGGCATTCTCGGGTTAACACTTATGCCAAAGGTCATAAAAGTCATGTTAAGCAGAAATGTCCAGGGAAATTGGGTCTCTCTTTATTACCTTATTTTTTCCCACTGTCCAAGTTTTGACAACATAATGTGATTACATAATAACTCAGACAGGAAGAAAATTAGACACCATACAGGAAACCCAGGTGAGGCCCCCACGGAGTTAGTTATCTGAGTTAGTTATCCTGTGGCATGTGAAGTCAGGCAAGAAACAAACTTTTGAACATTCTGAAGCCCTGCAAAGTCCTACTCACTTCCCCGTCCCACTCCCACCCAACCAAAAGCGATCTCTTTCATGGGGGAAATGCTCCCATTTAGAAAATGGTGTTTTCTCCAAATCAGACACTGATAGTAACAAACGAATTATTTCAATCAACAAAAAACTTGGTGGTCCAAAGAACCAAAAGCCATCTACCTCCTTTTCAATGCGTTCTCCTTGTCTCAAAATAACCCTAATAAGTGCCTATAAGGACCTAGATTCTGAATATCACGTTCTAAATACTGGCACCCAAAAGACCTACAGTCCATAAAGAGAAGTCAAGGCTTTAAAATACCTTTCTTTCAGAATATTTGAATGGCTTTCACATGAATTCTACATCCCACAAACCTAAAAGCTCACCAGAAAAGCAGGCTCTCCCAGTGGCTCTAAAACGCTTACCTGCAAGATCTCAAATCTGGTTACTGCCAACACTTCTCCGAAGTTCACAAAGAAAGAAAATGCAACTGACACAGACCCCCTTCTCCACAGTGAGATTGACTTCAGCATTGATATGCCTCCTCCTTCCTCGACAAAATAAAACTGCACAAAGCAGAAAGCCAAACAGGAGCCCTTGGCAACAACCAAAAGAGTGAGTCAATAGTTTCAGCAGCATTTTCCCTGCTCATGAGCTTCGATCTTTCAACTCATGATCATTTTGAAGGTGGTTCCTGCTTTCTTCTCCATCTAGTGATCTAGCTTTTATAATAAGTAAATAAGCTCAATTTTTTTAAGCCTCTGGTCTTGTCACATTTTAGAACATGCTTTGTCCATCTAAGATTGGGAGATCCTTAAGGAAGACAAGGAATGTGAAAGGGTGGCAGTAGCTAGAACAAGAATTACCTGAGAATCCCTGAGACCATGTATTGTCCAACACACCACACAGCAGATAAGTACCTAGACGCTGGAGCAACATACCTGGGTTGCTACCTCAGCTCTACCACTTACCAGCCGCAATCTGGGCAAGTGATTTCATCTTTCTGTATCTCCATCTCCTCATCGGTGTAACAGAAATAACAATAGTGCCTTCTTCAATGGGTCACTGTGAAAATTAAATGAATATTTATATTAGTACCTGGTCCAAGGTAACTGCTACATTTTACCGTGTTTCCCCAAAAATAAGACCTAGCCGGACAATTAGTTTTAATGCATCTTTTGGAGCAAAAATTAATATAAGATCCTGTATTATATTATATTATATTATATTATATTATATTATATTATATTATATTATATTATATTAATTATACTATAGACCTGGTCTTATAGTATAGAAAAATAAGACCGGGTCTTATATTAATTTTTGCTCCAAAAGACGCATTAGAGCTAGGTCTTATTTTCGGGGAAACAGGGTAGCTATTATTATCACCAGTTTATCTAATGTATGTCTTTAGATAAGTAATCACTTCCTCTCCTTGAGTTTTTATGTTTAAAATGAAATTAATAATATCTTTATCCACCCAACTTACCTCACAGGGTTGTTGAAAAGATCAAATAACCCAACTGATGTGAAAAGTTCTTTGGGATGGAAAAATACTTCACAGTATCTGTAATATATTACTTTTCAATATAATACTATTATACCTCAGTCAATTAAAATTGAGTCCTTCATTTTAAAGGAATTAAAAAGGAAATGAACACCAATCCTGCATTGACCAGAAACTCCATCATGGGCCAAGTTAAGGGGAAGACTGGGAAGGAAATGTGCCATCTTGCTTTTTCCTTCCAACAGTATGTTTCAACCCCCTGGATGGAATGAATCTAGGGGGGGTGGCAGATCATTTGTGTTTGCTCTGAGAAGCAGGACAATATACTTTCCGATCAATTCTGTTTTACAACGAGTACTCTGAAATCAGTAATGTTTTAGGCGCTGCCAGTAATTGCTGGGCAATGCAATTTCTGACCCCAGTAACTGTCCTGGGGGAGATTCGCAGATGCTTCTGTCAGAAATGCCTAGTCCCCATAGCCAGCCAGGCCAGACGATGATTTGGAGTTTGGACCTCACAAAGGCAAGCCACCAGCTCTCCCTGAATGGTGGTTGGACTAAACTGTTGAACTGAAAGGGCCAGTTGTGCTGATGCCAGGTGAGCATGGTTGGAAGCAACCAGATGCCAAATGAGTCAACTCCACTGACACTACTAGTCAGTAATTAAATGCATCTCCCATTTTCTTATTCTGGCATCCTAATGCCACACACCCTTGACAGTATGACTATATGTTTTCTGCCCCCTCTTTCTCTTTCTACTTTTAAAGATGTATCCTGGGTTATCAGCACTATTTCTACTTACATCAGGGCCCACTTCCATTTCTACGTAGCCCATCTAGTTTTCAGTAATTGGAGTTTTCCTTCCTCCTAAAGAACTCATCTCTCTCTTTTTTTGTAACACCATGCATGCAAAGACAACTTTACTATTACATATTTACGAAAATAATGATAACGGACATTTATTCAGTTTACTCTGAGCTAAGCATTGACCTCAATACTCTACATGAATGATCTCACTTAATCCCAAAACAAGTCTATGACATGAAAACTATTATTATCCCCTTTTACAGACTAAGGCGTAGAAATGGCAAATATTGTGCTGAAGGCCGTACAACGTTCATGTGGGACATCTAGATACTGGTAGAACCAGGATATGAGTCCAGGAAGTCTGATTCACAGAGCCCCAGATTGTAGCAAAGTACAGTATATGACAATAATACACACATGAGGGCATGTGTTTTCACAACTATATAACCCAAAGTAATTTCATTTCACACTGGACTCCCTAGACATGGTGACTCAGGTAGACTTGTCTCAGATCTTTTCTAGAACCACAAGAAAGGATCACTTTAAGTCTTTTTGAGTGACACAACATGGGCTCTTCTTAGCTCGATCCCAGAGATCCAGTTTTCACACACACAACTATATGTAACTATATGAATATTCCTCCTTGCTGTGTACAAACTTCCAAAAACAATGACACCTTCCAGGTGGGATGCCGTATCTTTCTCAATCAAAATATAGTTAATAGATGGTGAAGAACTTATTGTGCCTGCCGTGGGAATACAGCGGTGAGCAGAGCATTCATGGACCCTGCCCACATGGAGATTTTTACAGTCTAGCAGAGAAGACAGACATTGAAGGAATGACTGTAAATAATTAAGGGACTAATGACAACAAAGCAAAAACGTTCTAAAGAAAAATACAGGGTGCTTTTGAGAAAATGGAGGGAAAGAGAGAGGTAGCTAATTTCCTTTAAACCCATGGTATCCTTCTTGGAATCTGAACTGAATGCTTTCAAAATTGCCCCAAATCCTGAAATCACTTAATAAATATTTCTGAATTAATATCCTAGACAAGGGAAATGAGGTAATGCTTGCAAACCAGAGAAACACGTGGCAGTTGCTTTATACTCCTAGTATAAAGTTGAAATGAGCTCAAACAGAGAATGACAAGAAATACAGGGCGCACTTTGCTGTGGTTATAGCACTAGCCACACTAGCCGGATTGTTTGGGCCTCACTTTCATGAGGCTTAATACAATCAGGAAGGGCTTAGATACCCAGCCAGGGTAAATACCCCACCAGGAGCCTGATCAAGGAGAGAACCAAAACCCAACCAGCCTGGGCTCCCTTGTGGTGCCCAGACACACATGTGGGCGGCTCCATCAGCCAAAAATGCTGGGGGCTCCCCACCCCCCCACCAATCAACACATTCTTAAAGTAGCCTCAGGCTGCTGAAGCTCATAATCAGACCTGGGTTGGATTGCAAACATCTCTATAATGCCAATGCTGGCTAACGTGATTAGGCACAGAGCATTAGCCAAATAAAAGGAACGGGGGACAAAGAAACAGAAAGACAGGGAGATGGAGAAACGAAAGAGTATGCAGTCTGCACAAGGCGGGAAAGGAAGTGGAAAAGGCTTTTTTCTCCCAAAGAGAGAAAAGTCAAAGTCACCTGAACACCTGAATCCAAATCATTTATTTGATAGCCAAGTGGCCAGTCAGGCAGTTAAACAATATTGAGCACCTACTATGTGCCCGTTGCCCACACTGAGGACGCTGCAGTGAACAAACAGGTCTGACCCCTGCTTTCACCAAGTTCACAGCCTACCAGAAGGCAGATTCAAAACCATCATGGCCCAATGCTTAAGTCATCTACAAAGATTGTACTTATTTTAATAACAGATGTCTTTAGAGGAGGGAATGAATAAATGAGTGAATGAATTAAACAAACAAACGACTACCCCAGTGGGGTGGTTAATTCTATTTGTCAACTTGGCTAGGCTATGGTGCCCAGTTGTTTAGTCAAACACTAGTCTACATATTCCTGTGAAGGTAATTTTGAGATGTGATTAATATTTACAGTCAGTTGACATTAAGTAAAGCAAATTACCCTCCATAACATAGGCAGGCCCAATCATTTGAAGGCCTTAAGAGCAAAGACTAAGGTTTTCCAAAGAAAAAGGAGTTCTGCCTCAAGACTACCACACAGAAATTCTGCCTGAGTTTCTAGCCAGCTGGCCTATCCTACAAATTTTGGACTTGCTACCTCTCACAGTCATGTGAGCCAATTCCTGAAAATCTCTCTGTGTAAATACATATAAAGATACAGATATAGATGTGACAGAACTACTATAGCTATATCCTATTGGTTCTATTCAGGAACCATGTCTAATACACCCATTAAATATGCCTATTGATTGTAAAGGAGGCCCTAATTCCAGGAATGTTAAAAGGAGAAGTTCTGATAAAGTATAAGAACGCCTGAATATGCTGCCCACAAGCCCATGCCCAGCACTCAAAGCCATTTCCAACCCATAGTGCCCAAATCCCAGCCCTGGATGCATTCCACCAGCCTCTTCTCTAGGTCCTGGGAGAGCCACCCTGAAGCAGAGCATTCCACAGTGGGCTCAGGCCTCCAGCCTTCCCATCCTGAGAAGGAAAGCCAAGAGCCATGAGCAGTGAGCTCACACCCTACTTACACAATCCCAAAAGGGTTAATTCCCAACTTCCCTCCCGCCCACCCCCACCCCTCCCCACACACACACAGACACTGTAAGTAGCGGCAATCTTTCCTAATCATTTCCATTTCTATTCCTCTTTAATTCTCCCATTCCCCTCTTTGTTTTCATGACCTGTGGGAACCTGAACTCCAGCTGGAGGTAGAGTCTGCCTTTATACTTAAAGCAGATATTTAAGCAATTATCCTGTCACTGGGCCTTGCCTTGCCTCCTCCATATGGGTCGTTCCCAAGCAAGGCATTTGGTTTCTCCTTTGTTCCCCATACACTGAGTAAAATTGTTCCAGAAAGCTCTTGCCCTTAAGCAACAGGGCTGAGAAGATGGGAGTAAACTGGACTGGGGACCTTCAATGTTGAAAGGAGGCAGGGACTGGGTGGCTGTCAGCCTCTTTGGCTCTCTCACCCCCACACCCCGCCCCCCATGCTGGATATGCTGTCTCCCTCCAGCAGCATAGTCAATGAGAGGGCTCATATCCGCTCCCTGACCAGAAGCTCAGGTGGCGAGAAAGGACAGCGGTGTGAGGAGGCGATGAACTTTGCCTGCTGCCGTGGGCTACAGGTGCACAAGCTTCCCGAGGGCCCTGCTGGCCCTGCAGTAGGAGCCAGCAATCAGGCAGCCACCGGGGATGCAAGTAAAGCCCTATCAGGTTTGCTGTGACGTGAAAGTGCCATTCCAGAGAGCACGGGGGTGTCCAATGAGAACTTCTGATGTTTGTTTCCTGTGGCAACTGTAACAAATTACTGCAAAACAGGTGGTTTAAACAACAGAAATTTATTCTCTCACAGTTCTAGAGGTGACAAGTCCAAAACCAGTAACACGGGGCCAAAACTCCCTTCAGAGGGACTCAGAGAGAGTCCGTTCTATACCTCTTCCAGCTCCTGGTGGCTCACTGCATTCCTTGGCTTGTGGCCACATTACTCCAATCTTTGCCTATGGTCACATTGCCTCCTCCTCTGCATGTGTGTCAAATCTCTTTCTGCCTCTTTCGTATAAGGACACTTGTGACAACATGTAGGGCCCACCTCTATCACCAAGAATATCTTCTCATCTCAAAATCCTTAGCTTAATCACATCTGCAAAGACTGTGCTACATAAAGTAATTTCACAGGTTTCAGGGATTAGGAGGGAAGGTGGGGTGGGCTTCTCTCCCATCCTAAATTCCTAGTTGTTGAGGGGGAACCAGAACAAACAGTAGCCATCTCACTCATGGCCACAGAGGCCAAAGGGAAGAGAGTGGAGTGATTGGGAGTTAAGGCCCCATTGTCAAAAAAATAAAATAAAATAAAGGTAGAATTAAGTCATAAATGCAGGTCTGGGCTACATCTTATATCCACCATTTACTAACAATGTGGCTTTGACCAAGTTAACCTGCTGTCTAAGCCTCAATTCCCAAATCTATAGAGTAGGCCCAACAATTCCTACCTCACTGAGAAGTTGTAGAGATAACTACTGAGTATTCACCATGTGCCAGATATCCTGCAAATATTTTCTACTTTAATCCTTAAAGAGATGTGTAAGGTAAGTATCATTACCCCCATTTTACAGATGAGTTAATGGAGACTCAGAGAAGTTATATAATATGCCCAAGACTACACAACCTAAAGCAACTCACAGAGCCTTGTTCTGTAGCCAGCTCTGACTCCAAATCATAAGGCAATCAGGACAAAGAGAAGTTAACTGTGGTCTCATCCCTGACTGCAGATCAGGAGCTTACACTACGTAGATACCCAGACCATCCTGAACAATTGAATCAGCATCTCTGACAGTGGGGCCCAGATATTTGATAAAAGCTCCCAAGGTGACCAATGGGCAGCCTGGGCTAAGAACCACTCAGTTACATAAACCCCTTCCCCTGCTTGGGGGGTGAGAGCTGGCCTTCCTCCACCCCTCACAGCCCACTCCAGCCAGAGTACTGGCTCTCTGATTTCCAACTACACCTCAGTAAGTTGTTCTTGATAGCCTTGATACTGATCTAACAAGAAACAACCTTCTTTGCTAAGCAAAGAATGTCCTCAGTTATTCATTCATTTATTCACTCATTTACTTAATGAATGCAAACTCCATGCTGCTTTCTTTCCAGCCCCTAGAACAGTACCTGGCACTTAGCAGATGTTCAGAGAATATGATTATTTCATTCAGTGTCTACTATAGGTCAGGCATTTATAAAAGTTTCTTTGTTACTTACCCCTTAAATATGTTTCCCATTTTGTCTAATTCCCCTCATTGTGGGTCCCCCCTGTTGACCTCTCTCCTGCTCTCCCTATTTCCTGCCTTAACACCTGTGATAGGATAAATAATGTCCCCCACAAAAGATATCATCGTTCTAATCCCTGGAATCTGTAAATGTTGCCTTATATGGGAAGTGTCTTTGCAGATAATGATTAAGGACCTTGATATGAGGATATTATCCTGGAATATCTATGTGGACACTTAATGCCATAACAAGTGTCTTTATAAGAAAGAGGCAGAAGAAAAGAGGAGAAGGCAATGTGACCATAAGGCAGAGATTAGAGTGATGTGACCACTAGCCAAGGAATACCCATAGCCACCAGGAGCTGAAAGAGTCAAGGAACAGATTTGTCCCTAAACCCCTCAGTGGGACATGAGTCTGCTGACATCTTCTTTTGACCCAGTGATAGTGGTTTTGGACTTCTGGCTTCCAGAACTATAAGAGGCTAGTCTGTCACTGGTACTGTTACAGCAGCCACAGGAAACCAATACAGCATTTATCCTGACCTTTATTTTGTGCCTATCCCTGGGCTCTGATCATACCCATTCTGGCCCCCAACACCTGGTCCACTTCATGCCAGGTTGTTGTCCAACATCATCACTCCAAAGGGGCTTTCAATCCACCTGCTCACTCGTGAGAGTAAGGGCCTAGATTTCCTTCCTAGGCCAAATGGACACATTGCCAGATACCAAGTTCAGAGTCTCAGGATAAGACCCTGGGTGAAGAGAAATGGAATGCAAAACTGTTTCTAGAGACCGCCAAAATCTATTCCATAGACAAGCCCATCAAGATAGGTCACGGGCTTGAGAATGCCGAGAATAGAGTCACGCAAAAAGCAGAACAAGTTTGAAAACTAAAATAAAAAGTTAGAATTCCCTCCCCACTTTCTCCCACGTCTCCTGTAGCCTCTTTATTTCATTTGTCCCCCAGACTCATGGGTCTTCATCACCATTAGTGGCAGTCCCTCACATTTATATAGCAGGTAGTGCTTTTGCAAAAGATTTCCACGTCCATCACTTCATCTGAGATGCTACCCTGTGAGGTGCTACTGGGAGTATTACTGTCCTATTTTACAGGAAAGGTTTAAAGACTGAAGTGAGGTCCAACAGTTTGGGAAGTTAATCTAACCATTAGTCTAACACAACAGTGGTTCTCATGACCCTGAATCCAGAGCTCTATCCAGTTCAGTTCACCTCTTGCCTTTGTGCCTCTGTAGCTCACACACTAGAGATGCAGTATAGATACACATCAATTATTCCAGTCAAAAGCTCACCCAGTTACACACTTCATATGGATCAACTCATCTGATCCTCACAACAACCCTATGAGGCAGATACTATTCATTATCCTCATTTTATCAATGAGGGAAGGAAACTTAGGCACAAGGAAACTTAACTATTTGTCCCAAGTTTTACTGATAGTATATGGAAGAGTCAGGATTTGAACCCAGGCAGTTTGGCCCCAGACTCTGTGCTCTTAACCCAAAGGGAGCTAATGTAGTACTGCAAGAACGTCTTGCTCAGAACTGGAACTCGGCAAAAGTACTCATATATTAAAAAGTCAATGATGTTCTGAGCTCTCCTGAAAATAAAGAACTAGAGGCAAAATGTAACTAAATTAGCCCTTTAGAATGAAAGTGATAGTGCTTTGAAATTCCTATTGAAAACTCTTTCCACCAGATGTGTCCATTTGTAATGTGGTCATCATTAGGCACACGTGTTTGGGGTGTGTGCAGGGAGGGGGGTGCACGCACAGATGCACGCACACTCACATAGAGTGAGATGAGTGGCAGACCCTCCAGATGGTTCACCAGAAATCTTATATCATGGCTCTCCCAGTGCCCCTGTTCCATCAAAGGGACTTTGAGTTTGGAGATTGAGTAAATTAACAACATCCCTGTTCTTTATTTATCTCCCTTCTGACTGTGATAAATAGCCCTGGGGAATCCTTCCTACTTCTGAGTTGAGAGAAAAATGAAACATCCTTGCCTACATTTCACACCAATATGGATAGTAGGATATTTATTTGCAAGCTAGCCTTATAGTACATGTTTTCACTCTCCCAAAAGTAATAACGTGCTCATCACCATCATTGCAAAGCTTTACTAGTTAGTAACCAGGGCAGGGGGGGTGGGGGCGGGGGGGCGGGGGGGGGAGTTGGGGGGGGTTGGGGGGGGAGGAGGTAGGTTGCCAGGACTATATGAAAAGAACTGAACCTTCCCTATAAAACTGATAGTCTAACCCACAGGTCTGATGCATGCTGACATTGGTTGAAAGATAGATTTGAGGAAGTCTTCCAGTCTAATCATTTTATTGTATAGATGTGAAAACTGAGCTCCAGAGATGGGAAATGATTTGCCCAGGATTGCACAGCAACATAATAGCAGTACATACTTGTACTGGTAGACTAGGAAACTTGAAAGAACCTTTATGCAGAGAACAACCAGAAAATCTGGGTTATATATAAAAATTATGTGGCACTGGAGATGTTCCAAGACAAGGAAGAACTACAGGACCTAGTCTGAGGGATCAAAATGAAACTCAGAGAAGTCAGCCTGGCATTCAAGGCTACTTTTCCCCAGACTCTAGGGACTCAGCCAATTCCAGGACAGGTAGCTGAGAGATGTAAAACTTGGACCTTTTGACAGACTGTCTTGCACATAGGAAAACACAATTCCAGGACCCACTAGACAGAAAGACTAGTAAATACTGAAGTTTGGGGTTGGGACATGAAAGGGACATAACCTTATCCTAGCAGTAAGGTTGAATCAAAAATAAACCAGTCCTCACAGGGACCAAGAGCTTAGTTTTGACCATCCATCCCTGATTAGAGTGAGGTGATATTGGCTTTCTAAGAGAGCCTCACTTTCAGTAAACAATAAATTAAATCCTCTCTAGAGTAAAATATCTTTATGCTAAGCCTCAAATTATCTCTCTCTCTTTTTTTCATATGCAATACCTAGTACTCAATCAAAAATAACCAGGCATACAGTAGCACTCATCTAATAGTTATCAGACACACTTTAAAACAACTATGGCTAACATAGTCAAGAAATGAAAAGCCAAAATGCAAAATTCTGATGATCAACTGGAAACTACTTTAAATAGAAGGAAATAAATACACTAAAAAATGTAATACCACAACTAAAAAATAAATAAAATTTCAAATCAATGGAAGGTTTGAACAAGAGATTAGCTACAACTGAAAAGTTAATTGATGGACTAGAAAATAAGTCAGAAGAAAGTACTGAAAGCTAAAAGGATGGGAAACAGAGAAAAGATCATAAAGTAAATCAAGACACTGCATAGGAAGAAAAGGTCTATGTAATAGAAAAGTCTATTGTAATAGAAAGAGGAGAGAGAGAATGGAGGAACAGCAATATTTAGGAGTATTTTCTAAAACTGCTGGAATAAAAGAGCATAAATTCAAGAAGCACTTACTTATGAATATCAAGCAGAATAAATACCAAAAAAAATTTTTAATCATATCTATTCACCAGGAAAAAAACCTGACAATTAACTAAAAGGGTGTCTTTGAATTAAAACAAGAAAAACTGCAGAAGCAGTAATAGAACTCACATCTGACTTCCCATCAGAGATAGTATGAGTCTGACAATAATGTAGCAATACCTTAAAAGTGCTGAGAAAATAACTGCCATTCTAAAATCCTATACCCAGCTAAAATATCTTTGAAAAATGTCAGTGAAATCAAGATTTTTTCACACAAACAAAAACTGAGAGAATTTTTCAGTAGACTTGATCTAAAGGAAATATCTATACACAGAAAAATGATCCCCAATAGAAGTGTAAGATTCAGGAAAACATGAAGAGTACAGAAAGGGTAAATATGTGGGTAACCTAAATGAATAGCTATGATATAAAATAATGATAATTTGGTTTTTTAAGATTAAAATATCCATTAGTTAGAATTCATGATCATAGCACATAAGTTGAAAGGGGGGAAATATACAATATTCCAGTATCTTTGCTTTAAGCAGTAAGTGATGAAAGCTCACATTTATTTTATGCTTGTTATGTCAAGAACATATATGTAAATGTTTTGAGTAACTACTATAATTATCACCCAAAATATAATTATAATAATCACAAAAATATAACTAACAAGTAAACAGAGATAGAAAGTGAAATAATAAAGAAAAAATAAGTCCAAAAGAGAGAAAACATGGAATACTATAGGTGAGACAAACATGCAACAAATAGTAAGCATGTATATTTAAGCCCAAATATATCCATAAATACATCAAAAGGCAAATGGACAAAATGCTCCAATTAAAAAGAAAAAGATTGTCAGATAGGATAAAAACCCAAAACTCAAAAATGTATGCTACTGACAAGTGACACTCATTGAATATAATCACAGAAAAAAGTTGAAAAGATGGAAAAAGATGCAAATGCTAACCAAAATTAAGCTGGCATAGTTAAATTAATACCAAACAGAGTAGAATTTAAGACAAAAATCTTTCATTGAGATAAGGAGGGACACTTCACAATGGTAAAAATATTCAATTGACCATAAAAGTATATCATTTTAAATTTATATATAAGTATTAATATAGTCAGTCACCTGTGGGCTATGTTCAAAGTGATGAGGAAAGAATGTCCCTGACTTCACAGGATCATCTTAAATGAAGACAAGATAAGAAGGGGAAGAAAAACGAAAGGGACATTAAGTGAGTCACAAAGAGTAAAAGGAAAGAGATGGAGAGAGAGAAACTGAAAAGAGACCTGGATATGAAGGCGAAAAACATCTAGGAAAAATGAAATAGGAGAGAGAGAGAGAGAGGAGGAGAGGAAAAAGAAAGAGAGAAAAGAACTGGAAGTAAAATGAAAATGCATTGAGAGAAAAAAAGTACGGAGTCAAAGAGATTCCACAACGCACCTCCTTCAAGGAAGCTCAGCAGTGACACATAGAGTGACACCTGCCATGAGGCTTCTGACTTTAACTTCAAATATCAAACTCAGTAATAAAAAGAGGAACAGTCATGACCATGAACCAGCTTTCTGGCTTCAGAACTTGCACACAAATGTGCTGCTTCTCCCACCTCAAGAATAAGAATAATCACTCATTTCCCTTCTGCCTGGAAAAGCCAAAAAGTGACAGGTCATCTAGCCATGGCCCACCCCAGCCAGACTGTCAGGAGCTCAGCCCTGCTTGGAGTACTGTCAAAAATAAGATCAGAGAGGCCTAAAGCCAGGACAGGCCTCAACTAAGCCCTGAACTAAATTTTTGAACCATTTTCCACATATGGGATACTGTGTTTCCCTGAAAATAAGATCTAACCAGACCATCAGCTCTAGTGTGTCTTTTGGAGCAAAAGTTAATATAATATATAATATAATATAACATAACATAATATAATATAAATATAATAACCAGGTCTTATATTAATTTTTGCTCCGAAAGATGCATGAGAATTGATGATCCCACTAGGTCTTATTTTCGGGGAAACACAGTATCTATTGTCCTCTATTGGCCCGGAATGCTTTGCTCTGTTTTATTGCGCTGGAACGTGGTTCTTTCTTTGGTAGAATGGAGAGGGGCAGGGGGGAGTTGTTACTCATTAAACAGAAAGCTTTTAATAACAGTGTTTAAAATGCTGGTGCCCAAGGCCTTCAACTGTAAGACCATTGACATAGTATTTGTAAAAATTAGAGGACCTAGGAGTAATTCATTTATTCAACCAATAATGATGATACAATGGTGAGCAAAGCAGACATGACCCTACCCTCACAGAGCTTATATTCTAGTGAAGAGAACATAAACATGAATGAAACAATTACAACTGTGATGAGGGATAGGAAAGAATAACTGGGGAGAGGAGACAGCCAATTCAAACAAGATGGTTAGGGAAGGTTTCCCTCAGGAGATGACATCTTGATGAGGTGTAAATGATGAGAAGCCAACCCACAGAGCAGCCACAGAAAGCTTTATGAAGAGGTAAAATACATGAAGAGAGGACTGGGGTGGGAAGGGACTTCTTGCTGTATTTGAGCACCGAGAGCCATGTCCAAGGTTGACTGGTGCTTGGTCGAGGTGCAGCAGGAGTGGCAGTCAAGGGAGATCGTGCAGAGCCTGTTGGCCAACATTAGGAGACTGGGTTTTATCCTGCTAGCTTCAGAAAGCTGCCAAAATGCTATAAGTGGAAGAGTGACTTGATTCATTAAACAACTGCAAAGGTCACAGCTCTCAGAGCAGCTACAGGAGGAAGACTGTGAAACCCAAAGAAGAACTTACTGGCTAAGAGTCCCTGAAAGCCCAGACTTCACTTGTCTGAAATGGTCTAAGAGGGATGAATGTTCCCTAGGGGGGGCAGGGCATGGACTACATGACTAAGAGGTTGTTAGGTCTTATCCAATAAAAAGACAGCACAGAGTTAAGCCAGGTAAACTACGGGCCTCTATCAAGAGAACCAAACAAAGCCAAGGTTGAAGAGAAAGACAGGAGATTCTGATGTTGCTGAGATTTTGACCAATGTTTCTCTAGCAGCCCATGAACCCTCCACATCAGAATAACTGGAAGGACTTGTTTAAAATGCAGACTCCTGGTCCCATCCAATCAAGACCTACAAAATCAGAATGTGGCTTTGAGTTTGGAAGAGACATTCCATGGCAAATGCATTCTGGCCTGACTAATTATTAGCATAATATGATGTAAGGATTAAAAAACACTTGGTTATATGCTGTGAGTTTTCTAGACCCCCACAGAACCCTGAGCATGTCTCAATTTGAATTTATAAAAGTATAAATATTTGAAATCCACACATACACTTTAATCTATTTTGTTAAGAACTATAAGTTGTTTTAATATATTTCAGTTGTTTCTTAACAGCTTCATTAGATATAATTGACATACAATAAATTCTACATGTTCGAAGTGTGTAAGTTTTGACACATACATTCATGAAACTATCGCCACAATCAAGACAGTGTTTCCTCATGCCCCCTGATAATCCCACTCTCCTGCCCCTCCCCACCTTCACCCCATTGCCAGGCAGCCACTGATCTGCTTTCTATCACTATAGATTAGTTTGCATTTTCTATAATTTTTTTATAAATGAAATCATAAGTATGTCCTCTTTTTTGGTCTGGCTTGTTTCACTGAGAATAATTATTTTGAGATTCATCCACTTTGTAGATATCAATAGTTTATTTTTATTCTTGAGTAATGGTCCATTATATGGATATACCACAATTTGTTTATCCATTCAACTGTTGATAGACATCTGAGTTGTTTAGATTTTTTTGGCAATTACAAATAAAGCTGCTATGAACCTTTTTGGACAAGTCTTTACAGGGACACATGCTTTTATTTCTCTTGGATAAATACTTAGAAAGAGAATGGATGCGTCATCTGGTAGATGTATGTTTAACTTAAGAAACTGCCAAACTGTTTTCAAACGTGTTTTACTATTTTACATTCCCACCAACAATGTATGAGAGCTCCAGGTGCTCCATATCCTGACAACATTTGGTAAGGTCAGTAATTTTTATTTTAGACATTCTTATAGAGGTACAGTGGTATCTCACTGTGGTTTCATTTGCATTTCCCTTATGACAATTGATGCTGACAAATGAGCATGGACTTACTGGTCATCAATATATATATTTTTTATAAAATGTCTATTTAAATATTTTACCCAAGGGGGGAAGGATTATTTTCTTATAATCGAATGTTGAGATTCTTTATATATTCTGGATACAAGTCCTTTATCAAATACGTGATTTATAAATATTTTGTCCCTATCTGTAGCTTGTCTTTTTATTATCTTAATAGTGACTCTTGAAGTTCTTAATTTTGATTAAATTGAATTTATCAATTTTTTTTTCCTTTTGGATGATTTTTATATCACAATCTAAGAAATCCTCTTACGTTTTCCTCCAGGTTTTCTTTTTAGGTTTTATATTTAGGTCTATGGTTCATTTGGAGTTAATTTTTGTATATGGTGTGAAGTGTTTTTCTGCTTTTTCACATGGATATACAATTGTTCTAACACCATTTATTGAAAAGAATATTCTATCACTGCATTGTCTTTGAACCTTTGCAAGAAATCAACTGACATGTGTGTTCTGTTTCTCACCTCTATTCTGTTCCACTTCACCCACTTGTTTATCTTCATGCCAATACCACACTGTCTTGATTACTGTAGCTTTGTAATAAATACTCCACATCATTCTTCTTTTACAAAGTTCTTTTGGGTATTATAGTTTCTTTGCTTTGCCATATGAACTTAAGAATCAGCTTGTCAACTTCTACAAAAAAAAAAAAAAAGCCTAGTTGGGATTTTGATTGGACTTATCATTTGGAGAAAATTGTAACAATAGCAAATCTTTCACTCCATGAGCACAGTATATCCCTCCAATTATTTATGTTCTCCTTAATTTCTCTCAGCACTGTCTTGTAGCTTTTAGAGTACAGGTCTTGCACAACTTTTATCATATTTGTCCATAGTATTTCATATTTTTAATGCTATTGTAAATGGTATTTTTATTTCAATTTCTGATTGTTGCTAGCATATAAAATGTAGTTGAATTATGTATATTGATTTTTTTTTATCCTGCAACTTTGTTAAATTCACTTACCAGTTCTAGTAGCTTTTTTGTAAATTTCGTGGGATTTTCTACATGGGCAATTACTCCACGCACAAATACAGTTTTACTTCTTACTTTCTTTTCTAAACTCCATTTTTCTTTTTCTTGCCATATTGTACTGCCCAGACCCTCCAGTAAAATGTTAAATACAAGAATGAACATTCTTGCCTTTTTCTTAGGCTTAGGGGAAAAGCATTCATTCTGTTACTGTTAAATACAATGTTAGCTGTAGGTTTTCCAAAAACACCCATTATTGTTAGGAAGTTTACTTCCAGTTTTGGTTTACTGTATATTAGGAATTGAGGTAGATTTTGTCAAAATGTTTTTGGTTTTTTTGTTTGTTTGTTTTGCATCTATTGAGATGATCATATCATTTCAAGTTTTTTAAATTGATAAATTGGTGAATTCAATTGTTTGATTTTCGAATGTTAAATCAACACTGTGTTACTGAGAAAAATATCACTTGGTCATGATGTATTATAAACCTTTTATATATTATTAGATTTGATTGCTAAAATTTTGGTAAGAATTTTTTATCTGTGATCATAAGGACTACTGGTCGGTAGTTTTGTGGGGTTTTTTTCTTGTAATGTCTTTGTCTGGTTATGGTATCACTGTCATGCTGTCGCACAGATTAAGTTGAAGAATATTTTCTCCTCTTCAATTTTCTAGAAAAGTTTATGTACAATCAATATTATTTTTTTCCTTATGGGTTCACTAGAGTTTCTTCCTGAAACCCTCTGGCCCTGGAATTTGTGAGGAGGTTTTTTAAATATAAATTCAATTTCTGTTAAATAGGGTTATTAAGGTTACCTATTTCATCTTGAATGAGCTTTGGTAGTTTGTACCTTTCAAGGAATTTGTCCATTTAATGTAAGTTGTAGAATATATAGGCATAAAGTTCTCCTTCATTATCCTTTAAATATATGTAAAGTCCATAGTGAAATTTCCTCTCTCATTCCTGATACTGGTAATTTGTATCTTCTCTCTTTTTGTCCTTATCAGTCTTACTAGAGATTTATCAATTTTATTGATCTCAAAGAATCAGCTTTCAGTTTCATTGATTTATCTCTATTATTTTTATCTTTCAAATTTGTTTCCACTGTAATGTTTAAAATTCCTTTCTTCTCCTTACTTCGAGTTTCATTTGTCTTTCTCTTTTTAATTTCTCAAGGTGGAAATTGAGGTCAGTGGTTTGTAACCTTTATTCTTTTCTAATATAGACATTCAATATTACAAATTTCCCCTTAAGACTATGTTACCTGCTTCTAACAAATTTTGATTTTTTTTTTCCATTTTTACTCAATTCAAAATTCTTTTTAATTTCCCCTCTGATTACTTCTTTGACCCATAAGTATTTTTAAGTTTGCTATTTAATTTGCAAATATCTGAGGGTTTTTAAAATATATTCCTATTATTTAGTTCTAATTTACTTCCCTCATGGTCAGAGAACACACTTTGATTTGAATCCTATTAAATTTATTAAGGCTTTTTTATATGCCCAGAATATGGTCTACCTTAGTAAAAAGTATTCCATGTGAACTTGAAAAGAATGTATATTCTGCTATTGTTGGGTAGTATGATCTATAAATGTAAATTAGAATAAGCTCTTTCTTTATGAAGGTCTCTCCACTCTGCTACTCTCCCCTGTGCACCCTAGCCACTTTGCCTCCTCAGATTTCCAGCTATGTCTTCTAAACGTAGAGAAACTGCTAGGATCCACTGGGTTTTCCTTCCCCGTACCATGGCCTGGAAACTCTCTTCAGACAATAAGCTGGAGTGATCATAAGACTCACCTCATTTGGTTCCCATATTTCACAGATACCATCTTTTGTCACCTTATGACTCATGACTTAAAAGTCATTATTTCATATATTTTGTCCAGTTTTACAGTTGTTTTGTGTCGGAGGGTGAACCCCGTCCATCTTACTCCATTTGGATTGGAAAAAAGTCCTAAAATACCTTCACCATAGCACTTCTTACATCTGTATAACTGACTCTCACTAGACGATAACCTTCTTTGAAGATATGGAACACAGTTTACTCACCATTAGACATATAAAATTTATTTTATAACTAGTATTGATTGAACTGAGTTATGTGGTAGAGTGCCTCAATAATTCCCACTCTAGTAGTAGCACAGGAGAGACAACTCCCTCTGGTCTAATGTGGGGTATGAGTGTCTGGATTTCTGGGTTCTGATCCCACTTCCATCACTAAAGGACCTACATAATTTTTGACAAAGTACATAATCTCAATAGGTCTCAATTGTGAAATGGAAATAAATGCCCTTGCTACATTCACAGGATTTCTGGGATGAACTTTTTGAGAGATAAAAATCAGCCAAACAAAAAAAGGTTATCAAAAGCAATAACAAGAATCTCCCAAGGATCCTAAGAAATGACCATACTTGAAAATACACTTTTGAAATATGATTTAATATTCATAACCACTATATTCCAGAATTGTAAAATGCTGGAACTGGGAGAAAAAAATCCTTTCATATTTTACATATAGGAAAACTAAGGCCCAGAGAAGTTAAGTGATCTGTGCAAGGTCACACAGAGAGTCAGTGGCTGAGCTGGGACCTCTTCCTATTACAATACAATACCTTTCGGGTCAAACCATCATTTTCTTATTATTTATATTGATGATTGTTTTTCACTTATTCTTTGATTTCACAATCTCAGTGTGGTGCATTTCCATGGATGGAGTAGATTATAATGTCATAAATTTTTAAAAAACTTGTGAAATCCAAAGGTCACTTGCATAACTGTCATGGTAGGCAGTAGGAGGATGATTTACAGATTCAGGAAATATTCAGCCACAAAAGATTCTTCTGGCAGTTAATAGTATTCATTCTATGCCACACGCTGGAGTTTGAAGCTGGAAGACTCTCAGAGAAATAAAACCCAAGACCAACATGTGACTGCACATTTCACTGTTTACCCAGTGCTCACTGGGATTAAAATGCCACTGTATTTTAGGGCCGACCACTGACCAATCAAGACCAAGGACCTGGCAGATGAAAGTAATCCAGCACAGGAACTGAAGGGAAGAGAAATGTCCAGAGGGATGGATGCTGGGTGAAATCTATTGAGCGCCCCCTATTGGACGGGACCAGAAGACAGAGGCCACAAAAAGGGAAAATCAGAAAGCAGGGCCCTCTAAAACACTTTGCATTACAAGTCCGAGGGGACTCCTTGGAGCTGAGGTTAAGGAGCAGATGGGAATGGCAGGAAGCCTGGAGGTATCAGGCACTTGCATTTTCCTTGAGTTGTGCTAAAGATGCACACAGTAAGGGGTCCGCCCATTATAGTTTTCTGGAGGTCTTCAGCAATGTCCAGGACGTCATTTAGAATAAACTCTCTGGTTCCGTATTGAGAGTGGAATGCATAGTTGCTCCCTGGCTCCTGAAAATTTCTTATAATTAATAACATAATAACAGGGCTTCTGTTAGAGGAGCCCAGCAAAGGGTTTGCATGGCCATTCACATTGTAGACTAGCAGAATATCCCGCCCCTCGGTTGTTCAGTACACAACCTCGCAACTGTATGTGGTAGTCCTGCTCCGATATCTTGAGACAAGATACATAGACACAGGGATTATTTGGCATTTTACATAATTTACTAGAGCTTCAGTGATGATGTAAGACTTAACTATCTAGTTCAATCACCTAAACAAAAACATTTATCTTTCTCTTTGGCCAGGATTTGGGTTTCTGATATCATGTTTGCAACACTGAAAAGAAAAAGAGGCCAGCCAAGTAGAAAAACATTTTTAGAGAGGCAGGTAAAAGTTGTACATTTAAAGGCTGAGGGGAAAAAATACACATTTGGATATAGATGAGTGTATTTGTTTATCAGTTGGGATAGGTTAGATCACACTGCAGTCATTTAGAAAAACCAAAATCTCAGTGGCATAAAACTACAAAGGTTTATCTCTTGTTCACACCATATATCTACAGCAGATCAACTGGGGACTTTCACCACAAGATCCAAGCTCACGGAACAGCCACTATCTGCCAGCCAGTGTGACAGAAGGAAACGAGAATACTAAGTTCTCACAACTTCTACATAGAAGTGACACACACTGCACTGGCTTTAGTTAACATTTATTGACCAAAGCAAGTCACCTGACTCTGTCTGCCAGTGGCCAAGAAGTGGAATTCTTCCCACAAGGAAGGGAACTGGCAATTGGTAAACAAATAAGTCTTCCACAGCAATGGTTTCAGAGAAGAAAAGGTTTCAGAGAAATCAATCAAGGCAGAAGGTGGCCTAATATTTGGGGACAAGATATTTTATGCTATTATTTGTTCATCTACTCATTCATTTAACTGGACTATTACTCTTTACCAGGCACTGGGTAGTGTCACTTCAGAGCCTGTGCTATTACCCACTGTGCAATGGGGCCTGCCCTTGCAGCCATCTCCTTACCTCATCAGAAGGATGTGATAAGGCAGCGGGGAAGCCAGAAGGAAATGGAATCGGAAGGAAAACAAAAGTGAGAGGAGAGTAGTACTTCACCCACGAGACGCAAACGGAATCAGCCACAAAATTCTGAACAAACAAACAGGCGAGGGATCAATAAGAATCAAGGGAATCTTGCTGAACAAGACAAGAGAGAACCTGGAAGGGAAGAGCAGAGGTTTGAGGAAGGAGACCCCAGGGAACTACCAAAAGTACATCTCTGAGGAACATTTGAGGAGGAGGAAGAACGTCAGAGATGGCAGTAAGTCCAAATCAAGGCCTGTCCCCACACGCCAGCCATTAACCGCCCTCAGGTAGGAGCCTATGAACACGGACCGCTGGGCCAGAATGCGTTCACGTGCCACTCACCCATGGACCAGTGTGCTTCCTGGCAAGGCCGCAGGCCACTCCATGGCCCAGCCACCCTCCTGGGACAGCCACCATCTTTCTCTCCCTTTTCCATCTTGAATGGCAATTAGGAGAAGGTTAACTGAATGTCTTTCTCCCAGGAATCCTCTTCCACTTTTCAAAATCACAGCGTTAGCAAAAGAAAATCCCAGCTTAGGCTAACAGGTAGAAGCATGGTGCGGCCCTGGGAGCTGCTGTTGGAAGTGGGGAGATTGGGCGAATCTTCCCAGCGGGAGGTTAATACTCATCATTCGGAGTTGCAGCTGAGGCCCATTTGAGTGACAGGCAGCCGGGAGCTGAAAGAGCCGCTCGGATCCCAGAACTGCTGGCATGCGGGCTTGAAAGAGATTTATTTCAGGATAATTAGCTGGGAGTATTAAAGGTGGCTAGAAAGATCCGCAATTACTGTTTAGCAAACAGAAAGGAGACACACACATGCAAAAAAAAAAAAAAAAGCCAAAAATGAAATTAAAAGACCCAAATTTTTCTCCACTTGAAAGTTGTTGAATAATTGAAAAAAAAAAGCTCAAAGCAACTTTATTGTATTCAGACACACATGCAAAAGTGTCGGAGGAGGAAGGAAGGGAAGAGGGAAACAATGGAGTCTTGGGTGATAAACCTGATGGCAAAAATACTTTCTCCCGGGTTGGGTCGGTATTCGGTGTGCAGAATATTATGACAAATTGTCCTTATATCAAAAGGGAACTTTCATACCTCTTTTCTTTGTTGCTTCCTTTTATTGACACAAAAAGACCTGTGCCGACACTAGCATTCCTTCAGCTTAAAGAAAAATAATCAGATCAAATCAAATCATACTAAAGTGCAACCGCCTGAAATAAGAAGTTTCACATTTCCCAGATATTAGGAAAGAAGAAATGAAAGAAAGAGGAAGGAAGGGAGGAAAGCGAGGAAGGAAAGAGGAGGCCCTGCTACATCATCCTTTGTGCCCTAGAGGAAATGAGCATCTTACCCGGGGCCAGAGGAACTGACAGCCCACCATCTTTTAGAGTCAGAGGGCTGGGATATTTCAGCATCCCCTTTTCCACCCTGGCTGGAGACAAGCTTGTCCATAAAGGAAGACGGAGCATTTTAAACCTCATTTTACCACAAGTGGACCAAGAATGGGATTTCTAAATAGCCCTATCAGTGAGAGCCTTGTTCTGACTTAACATAGCCAAAATAAGTGGCATCTTCCTCTCCACGTCTAGTTACCCCACCAGCCAAGGAGGTAAATGGAGCTGAACCCCTTCACATGGTTTCCCTTCTGGAGCACTCCAAGGAGAAGCCCCAAACATTCCTGTCCACTCTTGCAATTCACTCACTAGAGATGCATTCATCCCTTCACTTTTAAATAAATGTTCACTCTCAGGTGTTTCCCCATAAAAGAGTCCTTGGAGAACAGACCTTTAAGTTTTTATGAGCGAAGGTCTTGGCCCAGAGTCTTTCAAAAGCCTTCAAAAATAAATGTCAGGCTCTGGTGGAGGGATCTGAGGAGAGGGGCAGCAGGAGAGAGGGGTGAGGTGAGCATGAGGAAGGCAAGCGAGGTGGCCTCCCAGGTCCCACCCCTCTGATCTGGTCGAGCACGAACATTACACTAACTACTCAGTAAGGCTGGAAGGTTTACAGAGAAAGACCAAGTCCCTGGCCATGCATGTTTACGACTTGCTGAAAAGATCTGCAAAATTTTCAAACACATAAAACAATAGTTTATATTATTTATGGAAATATATATATATATAGTAAAGTACAAAAGTATGCACAGCAATGACACATACAAACTTGTCAGAGAACTGGAGCCTGGGACTTGGGCTCTGTCAAGTCTTTGTTCTTTAAAAAAGGTTAATAACTCTAAAGGGAAATAAGGAAAGGTAAACAGCTTGAGAATAACTGGAGAGGAAAGCCTTCTATGCCCAACATTTATGTGTCCCAAGGAAGTGTCAAGGAAGGTGTGGTTTTAATCAGGGAAAGTCCTGTTCCTATACACAAAAATCCTCAATCTTTTATGACTCCCCAAATTACATCGTCAGTCCTGATTTCTCACCCCATGAGGTCCTGTGGCTGCAGAGAGAAGTCTCTTGTTCTTTAGGTCTTACTTTCTTCATAAGATCACAGGCTCCAGCAGGGAGAATGGTTTCTTCTGTCTGCTCTGGAGTCCCTACTGAGGCTATCACAGAGCTGGGCTCCGGAAAGCATGCAAGAGCAGAACAAAATTCTGGTAGGAGATGAGGTTCAGTTTTCAGGCAACTGGGAATACTTACCCAATATTAACAGATGTTCGCTAGAGCATTGTTTACAATAGAAACAAAATGGAAACAATCTAAATATTTAACAATAGGATAGTTTATGCGAATTAAGGCAATCAATAATATGGAATATTTTACAGACTATTTTAAAAAAGGAGGTAGAGTTGTGAAAAGCTATCCAAGATGTACTAAATGAAAACTGCAAGTCCTACTTTAAACACTTTAACACCCAAAAAGAGGTAACACTTTGAATACTCAAAACTATGCATATAGTACATATACATATCTTTTACATAAATGGTATCATAGGTGGAGGGTATCGTTTTGACTTGCATCTCGCTACCTCCTACCCATGTGTTGTGCCAAGGTTCCAGGGTCATACAAAACTTCCATGTGGCCCCTCCAGCCACTGGTCTACTCCAGTCATTACATTAGCCAAGAGACATAGGAATCATTATAACATCTTTGGGCAAGGGAGTCTTTGTGGGAGAGCCTAGTGACTGAAGTGCCTCCTTGGGCACATGAGACAATTTACATGCCCTGTCACTGCTTAAGAAAAAGGTGAAGGTATGAGCAAGGTCCCATCCATAGCACCTGTCCCTGGTCTTGGAGGATCTCCCTATCTGCCCATCTCAGAGCTTCTGCTTCTTTTCCAAACCTACATACCTCTACCCCTGAGTAACAATCCCATCAAGTTGTGGGAGCTTTTTGAAAGACAGGCTGGGGGCAGGCAATTTCTGCTTTGGCTTTACAATACAAAGCTGCCTGCCTTCTTGGAATGGGAGAGGATAATAGAATTAGAATGGAACGCAAATTAAAATCTCAATAAATTATCCTCCTATGGATGGATGGATGGACAGATGGATGGATTGATGAAAGGCTAGGACAGGATAGGTAGTCAGGGTTCCCCAGAGAAAAAAAACCAACAGGAGAGAGAGAGAGAGAGAGAGAGAGAGAGAGAGAGAGAGAGAGAGAGAGAGAGAGATTCATTGATTGCTTTTAAGTAATTGGCTTATGCAATTATGAAGGCTTGGTAATCTGCGGGGTTGGCCAGCAGGATGGAGACCCAGGGGAGATCTGCAGTTGAATCTAAAGGCAATTTGCTGAAGATTCCTTCTTCAACTAAGGAGGTCAGTCTTTGTTTTACTAAGGCCCTCAACTGATTGGATAAGGCCCACCCACATTATGGAGGGTAATTTGGTTTACTGGAAGTACACCAATTTAAATGTTAATCTCATCCCAAAAAACATCTTCACAGAACTTCCACAGCATTTCACCAAATGTCTGTATACCATGGCCCAGTCAAACTGACACATAAAATTAGCCATAACAAAGGTAGTTTGATACATACATATATAAATACATACATACACACATACAGACATGTAGCACACGATAGACATAGAGATACAGATAGAGACAGAGATACAGATACAGATGATAGAGATATGTGGTCTATGTTAGGATATACTCCTGAAGTAGTTACTTTAGGGAGAAGTGGGAATATATTTCTTAAATGAAAATGTACCATTTATTTGTGTGAGTGTGTGTGTGGGTGTTCACTTTTTTTTTTTTTTTTAAAGGATAAAGATTCTGGTGGGAAGAAAGGGAAAAGAATGCTATTTCTGCCTTCTGACTGCTGGCCAAGGAACACTGCCGTCCTCTACTGCTCCTCTGCAGCAGAGGGTTAGCAATGCTGTTACCTGTAAGGTGTCAGGTATGGTGTGAGGCACTGGATGGAGAGAGGTGAACACAACAGAGCAAGCCCTACATTCATGGAATTTACATTCACATTGTTTCATTCTAAAACAATTCTAGGGAGAGGTATTAATGCCCCATTTTTTTGCAGATGAGAACACCTGGGCTTGGTGATGTTAAGAAAATGGTCCCTAGGTCACACAGGTTACAGACTCTTAGTTCACCAATCCTCAAATCTCATGTTCCTCTTGGGACGAACACCAGACTCCCTTTGCAAAGGGATCTGTGTCTCTTAGAAATTAGCACAACAAGCATGTTGCACTTTTTTTCAAAGAGATTTCCATTTTCCTCCAGCAGCCCAGATAAACTTTCCATTGCCCGTGGACCCTGGTCGCGGCTGGCAGCGGCTCCACCACAGGCGTGCCAAACGCAAATAAAGTTCGAAGGACAAATGCAGCCAGAAAGCATCAGAGCTTTCTACCCAGCTTCCAGACTTATTATTTCTTATTATTTCTCGAGAGCGTCCACTGCTCTTTTAAAAACAAGGGGCCTATTTTGTGAGCTACTCAATGGTCTATTTTAAACTCATGGGCTGTGTTTGTTTACATTCAATCCCAGGCCTTGCCCTTTGCAATAAACCGTCACTGGCATCGCGCAGAAAGCCAGTGGAGACTGCCATATCACTGTTTACAGCTTTCTCACTTGAAGAAAGGGGCTGGAAATCGAATATTTGCAACTGTCCCAATTCTGAGAAGGCCCTAGAGAAGAAAGATGGTGCCAAGCCGACGAGTCTAAGAATTCCTGGGGGCAGCAGTGAGTAGTATGTATGTCCTAAAATGGAACAGAGTGAATTCTCATGCACCAAGGAAAAGAATAAACATGTCCATTTATTCAACAAATACTTATTGAGCACCAACTATGGCATGTACCTGCCACTCTTCTAGGCACCTGAATACAACAATGAACAAAACAAAGAAGTTACCCTCAGGGAACTTATATTCTAGTGAGGGGAAGCAGACAATAAACAATAACTAATAACACATTCTGTTACATATATTATACTAATAATATGTTAAAAAGTAATATTAGGTTGGTGCAAAAGTCATTGTGGTTTGAAACGTTAAAAATAATTGCAAAACCTGCAATTACTTTTGGACCAACCTAACAAATACATTGGAGAAACATAGGTGCTTCACATAAAAACTCAAGACCTTTCCTAAAGAGAAGCCCAGGCCCTAATGTGACATTGGACAATCATTCAGAAGTTGTAACATCTGAACTCTAAACGCTGTCCGAATTTATCACCTCCTCAGCTCTTCGCATCACCTTGGCCCAAATCTTTGCTCACCAAGACTAGGCTCCAGCATGACCAGGAAGGAGGCCAGGCCGATCCTCCAAGCCCTCCAGCCCCCTCATGGCCCTCTTCTGCTCCAGGACACTCAGGTCAAGGAGAAAGTTCAATGTCCTGAAACATTTACAACTAAATAGGCTCTGATTTGTCTTTGGAAAGAATGTGTTTTTTAAACGCAAAGCCCCGTCTCTTGCAAAGGCAATGCGTAACCCAAAAGCCACCTCTGGTGGAAGAATTTTATACTTTGTGAAACCTGAATAAGCAAGATATTTTTAGGCTAAGGGGCCTTCTGGGCGCTCTCCCTGGGATCTTATAAATCTCCATTGCTGCCCCTAGGTCTGCCCCTTACAACCTTCACTTTGCCAAATTTCAGAAGCGAGTCATGTTTTCCAAGGAACCTACACTCACTATATAAAATGGAAGGGGGGAGAAGGAGAGGAAACAACAGAGACAGACAGACAGAAAAACCTCACATTTGAGCAAAACATTTGTTAAGAAGGACTTTGAACCTCTTGGGGGAGAAGAGGCCATGATCCCATGGTCTGTGTAAAGGGACCCAGGATGCAGTCATGTTTTTGACAAGACCTATGACTGATCTGCCAGTTCATTAATGAATGGACCTGGAATTGCACGTTGCTTTGGCTCCAGAGAAAGCGTATGATTACAGCATGGGTGGTGGCAAATGCTATAATTAAAGATGCAAAACAGGGTTCATTACACACATATTTTCAGCACTTGGAACTTTCTGAAACAGTCTCTTTTTCAGAAGCACCATCTGCAGGTGATAAGCCTCAGGAGACTTTCCTCCACCCAGGACATACAAAAAATTTTAAAGAGTAGGGTTGGGACAGGGAAGGGGAGCTTCCAAATGTTAATAATGAAAGAAAAAAAATGGGGCCTATTTTTCCAGCAGAAAGTGAAAGAAGGATGGCCATATCGCTCAGAATTGGACCCCACATAGCTGGATCTCAAGAATTAGAACAAAATGCTGGTTTATATTCAGAAGGCGGTGCTTCAAAATTATTATATTAGGTGCTCTGAAAGATTGCATCTCCACAGTTGATCAACGTAAGATTGGGTTTGTTCTGTGATCCTGAACAAACCCAATCTACTGAGCCATTGAAAATTAATAAAATAACTATGATTGTAACAAAGACAAAAACACCATCGTGAATGAAGAGCATACCTTCCCCACCACCAGCGCCAAGGAAATTGCCTGGATGCGCGTGACATCTCTGAGTTAGAGTAGGTAGAAGAAATGGTCCTGATTTTCCAGGTAGGGAAAGGAAGGTAATGAGGCACAGAGACGTTAGGTGAGCTGCCCAGGGAGAAGGGGCAGGTCAGCAGCCAAATAGGGACAGAAACTAGCACTCCTGATTCCCTATTCAGTGCTCGTTCTCCTCAGATGGCACTGTCTCAGAAATGTCAAACACATTATGCAAGAATATCAGGAGTCTGTGTTGAGGAAGAAAAGACTTAGTCTCCAGTTAATAAAATTATCAGTACATGCACAGCACAAAAATGCTCTCCCCAGCTGAGTGCACACCGCGGAGTAGGCCCTGGGAGCCCAGGTACCCCCCAAGCTGCACACCCCTTTAAACACTGGTTAACATTGAAGCCGTGAGACACTGCTCCTCCTTCCCCCACCCTTTTCAAGACACATGATTAATTGCCAGCTTGAAGGAACCTCCACATTTGCAGAGGCCTACTGCAGGGTGCAGGAAATGGGGCACTGACGCTCGAAGCACCTACCTGACTAGTCTCATTTTTGCCCTTTTCTTGATCCTAAAAATATAAAAGGGTGAGGAGTGTGAAATAGAAAAAGAATTTCTCGTTTTATAGCTGCAAATCCACACACAGACAATAAAAGACTGCAAATTCCGACCAGGCCAGGCTAGGCATAGCTCATTCCTAACATCCTTGCCCTCTGGCCCTTCTCAAGAAGGCAATCTAAAGGACACTGGGATGTGTCCCGTGTGTGTGCAAACTGTATACATGTATGGACACACATCTTGCAGATTATTATTTTCCATTTAAGGAGACATTTGCAACACTGAACTAGAAGGTAATTTCATGAAACCACTGAATCTCTTTGCTTAGGGAGGAAACCTTAAGAGGTCATTGGTTAGCACCTCTGTCTTGAGCTAATCTGGAGAAGTACCTTTAAAGACCTCCCAAGAGAGATGTACTAGAACTTCCTCAGTCACCTCTAGGAGAGCTTAACCACTTCACCGCTAGAAAGTTCTTCCTTCAGAAGAGCTTACATATTTTAAGTTGTGGCTTAAACCAGCTCTCTCTATCCTGTCATTATCAGAAGCACATTTGCTTTCCTTTGGCAAATTCCAATTTTTTTTCTTCAGTACTGGTAGCAATCACAGACTGCTAAAGTAATTAGAGGACAGCATGCAGATTTATGTGAAAACAAATAAAAATCACGTATAAGGATCTCTTACTATCAGTTGATAGGAACAGTTTAAATTACCAGGCTTTTGAAAATGCTTTGGTTATTTCTGCCTAAAGTGACCAGTACAAACTAAAACTAGAAGTTTAATAGTGGCTGCAGTTTTAGGCATTCTATTCCAGCACGAATTAGAATTTCTGGTGTATAATTGGGTCAAACTGAAGATCCTAAAAATGAAGGTAAAACTAACACTTTGCTAAGGCCACTAAAATGTCCAGTGTACCCCCCACTGGCCTCATGTCCTTATTATAGGGATCAAGAGATCTGGGATTTTGATCCTAGCATAACCACTGATTTGCTGGGCAACCCTGGGAGAAATCACTTAATCTGAACTTGAGCTTTATTTTCACCTATAAAGTAAAGGTAGCAGAACAGATGGTTTCAAAGAGGAATAAGATGTCTAAGACTCTTCCTAATAAGGATGTAATGATGATGAATGGATATAAAGCATGTGAACTGCTTAGCTCAATGCCTGGCACACAGGACGCACTCAATAAATATTCGCGATAATTATCAGTTAGCAATACGCACAGTCTGGGTTCACCAACTTGAAAAAGAATTTTCAGTTCTATTCTGTCGTCCTATAATGATGCCACCCTTTGGCCTCAAGACCAAGCAACGTGTAAACTCACACTAGTTATAGAAAACTGTTTCTATACCCATAAATGAGTCTGTGAAACTTTAGAATCAGGGGAATGGCATAAAGAAAGGCACAAAGTGGCCCCCTGAAGTCATTAATTCAGGCCATTCCTTTTTGGCTGGTCAGTATTACCAACTGTACATTTTATTTTATTTATTTCTTAGTTTCAGATGTACCAATTCTACATTTTAATTATACTTGATTGCTAAGCCTCCATGTATTAAAGACCTACCCTGGATCCTACCTAAATTCTACCTTATGTAGTTTATGTCACTTATTCTATCTCCTCACAATTTCCCTCTCCTACACATACAGGAAGACTGCATATTCCAGCCTCCCTTGCAGTTGAGCTGGAGCCATTACAAGGGTGGTGGTGGTGATATGTTAACTTTCAGCTCCAGTCCTTAAAGACATCCATGAGCTACTCCATCCCTCTTTTTCCCTTTGGTTGTAACCGTGGAGGCCACATGTAGAGATGACAAAATGATTAGATGGAAGCCACCTGGATCCCATGTATAGGAAAGCAGCCTTGAAAAGCTGCCCAACCCATGCTGGACTTTACAAAAGCAAGAAATAAACGTCCATAGTGTTCTGCCATGGCTCTGTCAGGGTTTGTTTCTGTAGCATAGCTTATCGTATCCTAATGAAGACATGTACCATCAACATATTAAGGGAATGCACATTTATTAATTATAGTGTTTGTCATATTCTGCCTTGCAACCCATTATTTGGTCATGAAATCCGTTCAGTGGGTTGCAATAACCATGTTCAATGAAAAATAGAATAGAAACTCTCAGTGTATAATTAAAAATTGTTTCCTCAAATGTTTATTTCAGTTTTATAAGTGCACGTATGTATTTGTGCATGCCGGGTCATGATGCAAACTGCATTTCTTACTGCAGCCCATGGTCAAAACAATTGAAAGCTTGCAGCAATGAGGTAGGTACTAACCCCATTCCACAGCTAAGGGCACCATTCATAAGGTCTGAGTGATTTTTTGCAAAGTCACACAGCTATTAAATGGTGGCATTTGAGCCGAGGTCATTGTGCCTCCACTCTCTGGTGTATGTTGGTCTTCGTCACAGCACGTGCAGTCGGCAGCCCGTGGCCCACAGCCGTATCAGCCAGCCTCCTACTGGGCCTCCTGAACATGTAGCCTCCAACCTTACCTGGCCCTTCATAGATTTTTAGGAACCATGTGTGAACATTTCAATGGTTTCTATTTGTAGATATTTTAAACAGATGTATGTAAAAAAAAAAAAAAAATCACACAAATGTCTGTAAATAGTTGAGTTTGCATTTGATTTCTCCCAAGTGGTGTCTCAAATACCATAGAAGGAAAATCCAGAGAGAAAAGGTAGCTGATGCCAGGACAATGATGGCAAAGGAGGCTCTAATATTGATAAATCATGAGTATCAGACGGGAAAAAAGAAGAACAGAATCCATTCTTATAAGGCTGGATGAGGTAGAACAGAAAAACTTGAACTCTAATAAGACCTATCCATGCCACTTATTCTCATTGATTCCTTAAGTGCATCTGTGGACAATTCAAAACTAAAATACGGATACTACATATCTTGAAAATCAGTTTTAAATATTCCTGGGAGCCTTGCCCCTTAATATCAACCAACATGGTCATCGTTTTAGCTTCTAAGATGCTCAGGCCTTGATTCTTTGGAGAACGTGAAAATGTTGCTTTACGATTCAGAAGCTAGAAGCAGCATTCTTGGTCTGATTCTGCCTGTTGACTACACACAGGTGGGGTGCCACAGCCACCCTCTTGGAGAAGTACAGGGGCTGCTTCTACAGGTGTGCAGATAACCTAAGCACTAAAGAAAACCACAAATTTGGAATGGACAGAGAGCATGGTACAGCCAAGTTCATCTCCAACCCCTTAGAGCGAGAATTCAAAAGGAACTCTGGAACGGTATTCAAGTCTTAGCTGGCAGCTACCCAGGGAGGGAGGGCTATGCTCAGTAGGTGGTATAGTGCAGGATCTCTAGCCTTCTGGCCAGCAGAGAAGCTTCCTGCCTCTAGACAACCAAGCCTAAGATCTGAAGGAGGCAGGCAACGAAATGAACAGGATTCTAAGACCATTTCCCACCAACTTTCACTGTGGTCTATTCTATTCCACCACAGCCTCACCAGAATAGCTAGCAGAGACAGGCCTTTTTGCTTCCCTGAGGGTACTCTGAAGAGCCACAGTCATAAAAGCTTAGCAAGATGGACTTTGTAAACGCCATACCATACCCAGGCAGCTCCACCCTCAAGCCACATAACACACATACATGGACTCATCATGACTTGCAGCCCCTTCCTGGCTGACAGAGCGCTCCTTGAGGCAGGATCCTTCACAATGAATATTTCCAGCTCAAATATTCCATCAGAAACGTTTGCAATCCATCTGAGCTCATACATTCTGGCATGGTCTTGTCCACACCCACCCCCATCCACCCCCAAGAAATAACAGTCTGATGTTCCCTCTCTTCTTCCCCGTCTCTTTGGGAAGGGAAGATGTTACTCACTAATCTAACAATTGCATTTAAAAATTGCAGCTGACTGCCATAGTACATTCATGTCATGCTTTTTATGATAGATAATATTTCAGAGACAGAGTCCTGAATGGAACCAAAAAAAAAAAACCCATCTTCCTAGAAAAACAATTTCTGCTCAGAAACTCAGCTGCCTGACTTTCAGCTGTTACTTCTATAGGGAAAACACGCTCTGAATTCCGTCAGACAGGCGACAAAGCCCACTAGGAATTGGTGCACAGAAGGACTTTGTGTGTAACTTACACCTAATGTGGGAAACTCCAGTCATGGTACTGCACCTTTAAATCTCATTAAGCCCCTTCTGGGTATCAAAGGTGGGCCAGTCATGCCATTTCCTGAGTCCTGTCAAGTACAGGTTACAGGAAATTGACAAAAGAGCTTCCATTAGTCTAGCCAAAATTCACATGGCCCTATTATTAAGATGCTGCCTATTTTGATCACCCTCTTAATCTATCAAAACTGCAAAAGGATAATCTTTTAAAAGCTTCCCCCTTTCCCACCCTTCCAAGCCCCAAGTCCTTTTCTTTGTGGCTTAAATCAAGGTAAGTTGATTTTGTGCAAAGTTTGGAGGAGAGACATGCTGGTAGCTGGTAGCTGACAAAAAACAAACATGAGACTTTTCTACCTGGAAACTGTTCCCTTTGATTCAAGAATGAATGTCACCACTTTGTAAACACAGATGATGATTAAAAAATGCTGCCTTCCTTTTTTTTTTTTTTTTTTCCTAGCCCAGAGTCTTCTCACAGTACCTGGCACTCTCAAAAAAAAAACCCCATTAGGCACACCAGAAGAATACTCAAAGGGATTACGTGCTCTTTGCTGGTTTTGTTTTATAAGCCAGGGGCCATTGAAAGAAAATAGAGCCTCCCATCCAGGTGTCCCTGCTTGGCAAAATAATGGACCCAGATTGATGTGATCTGGAGGTAACGGACATTAACATCCTCAGACCTCCAGCAGGCACACCGCCAGGCCAGCTCCAGGGGCCTTGAAGAGCAGAGCAATACTCACTTGCACCCCCAGACATCTCTCGATAAGGGCTTTTATTCTGGGACCAGGCTGGAAGGCAGGTGCTCCGCCCCCTCACGCAGAATGAGCAAGGCGCTGAATGGGCGTGCAAGACGGACTGCCTGCATTATTGATTTAAGACGGCCAGCTGACGGTACACTGCGCCTCCTTTTATTTATTTCCACAAGGTACATCTTTCTCTAAACTGAATTGTCTTTGATTTAAAAGCCAGGGTGTCTTTCCCCACCCTATCACTCCCCCCTCCCCCCCCAAAGAAACTGAATCCCATCTCCACACAGCTGCTCAAAGCAGCCTGGTGGCTGTTACCTACTGAGGCGATCCTTTGTGCTGCCGAAGGGAAGACAAGGCTAGCGCTGTGAACATAATTTTTGATCATCCCTGTTTAAATGCGCTGCGTGTCAATCAGAGAAGTTTGAAGAACATTATAATTATAAAATACGTCCCTGCTCTATAATCAGTATTGTTTGTTATAGTGGCCTGAATGGTGATAACGGCTTCAATACGTAATCCGTGAAACTTAAAAAAAAAAAAAAACCCATTTCACATGTGCGTTCATGAAATACCCTGGGAAGGAGAACAAATAAAGTGGGCCACAGCGGTCAGTGGCGTGTTTGGATGCTGGGCTGTCCTCCCTGTGATGGCAACAGTGATGATACAACATTAATGAGATGTCCCTCAGCTTGGGGGACATTTTATAGCCAGAACCCCACGGCCTGGAACACTGGGTCACGACTCATTAGGTTCATTACATGATTGACTACTGCCTCGATTTTACCTTCACCTTGTGAAGGATCTTGCAGGACTCAGCCTGAGCCAGGCACGCTCCCACAGTCACCTTCAATGGGGGGGGATGGCATCCGTGTACTTGCATGTACTTTCTTAAGAGGCGAGAGCAAGAAAGCCCACTGAGACACCTGGATGGACAGGTAGAACTGACTAAACCACGCCAACTAGGGACTTTATCTGCTTCACTTTGAAAGTCTTTCACCCTCTAAGAGGCAGACTGGATATGAATTTTATTTTATTTTTATTTTATTTTTTTTACCCTTTCCTGTTGAGCCATACTAATCAACAATGTGCCAGGTTTATATAGTTTTGTACGTGCTGTTCCCAAAGCAGATGACCCCCTTCTCTTTTGTCTTTCTCCAGCCCACTCATACTGAGGCTCTGTAACTCAGCTCGGGTATTATCTACTCTGAGTTTTCCCCCCAAACCCCATATTGGGCCCTTTGCCCTTCTCTCATCTTCTGCACACCTTGCCATGACACTAATCTCACTATCATATAACCTCCCACATCAGACTAGATACACGCAGGCTGGATGAAAGCTTGAAAGCAGAGACCCAGTCTTGTTCTCTTTACTTTCCCAGAGCCTACCACAGTGGATATGAATTTTAAAAGAGGCCCCCGATACACCCTCAGCCTTCCTTTCACTTTGAAAACTGATTAGCTACCCATCCAACATCTCCCCACCCATAGGTCAGCTTCCTTCACACCCACCTCCCACAGATGCCCCAGCTTTGCCAACAGAATCATCTGCCAGCATTCCAAGGCCTGGAGAATGGACTGGACAGAACTGGCTACCTTCCTGGGGTCCTTCATTAGCCATCACAAAGAGGTAAGATTCAGGCAAGAGACAGAGTTTTCCTTTGCTGGCTTCCTTATACCCATAGGGTGAAGTCTACACTTTTTTGGCTGCCATCCCATACTGCCCACCATCTGGCCCCAGCCTTGGAATTCAGCCTCCCTGTACAATCCCCTTATTCACAACCCCCCACATCCTTCTGGGACTTCCTGCCACTGTCCTTTGCTCCTGCCCCTTTGCCTGCTTTATCAATCTAGATCCTACCTGGTTCTCCCCCTTTCCACCCACCTCCCATGCTACAACACCAGGTCTGACTCTCGGATCTCCCATTTGATACCTGGCATATGCATTCTGCAATAGAGTTACAGAATTCTATAGTAGGATGCAACCTTACACATCACCTAATGAAGTACTGTTCAGTTCTTCAGCTGAGGAATGCAAAGTGTAGACTCAGGTTTCCCAACCCACAGACCAGTGATCTTGCCCTAGGCGATGCAGCTTCATAAGCTTCTGGACAGCAAGTTCCCAACAGGCTGCCTCTCCATGCTCTCTCCTGAGATTCCATAATGCCCCTCCCTGTAGATGAGTATGAAAGAGCTGGCAAATGAAATCTCCGCTGCCATATTGATTAAGGTTGGTCGACTACTCTGAGGCTGTAAGTTCTCTTTTTTATTATTTCCATAGAGTATAGCTTTCTCCAACATAAATCACCTATCATTTAAAAGTCAGGTTGTCCTCATCCCACTTTTATCTTTCCCCCTACTTCCCCTCCCCTGATCCTGAATCCTCTGTCAAGACAATTGATATCTTCTTTAATTGCCAATTTTTTCTTCCCAATTGTTGTACCATAGGCTTTAGACCAAAGTCCCAAGTTCTGGATCATGTTCCAGGGAAATATAGATAAAAACCAAATGCCAGAAGATGAGCTACAGAGGGAGAGAGCAGGAGCCCTGCCTCTCTGAGTCCTGGTCCTTACTTACCAGACGGCACCACACCCCTGCTCTCATCAGTCCACGGTGGCCCTCATTTCCTTTCAAGTCTAATATGAACCTTACCAGGTTTTATCTGCTTCACTCTCAGAGTTTGAAATCACATTTTTTCTTTTGAACAAAGCTGAGAAGTGGCCTCTGTAACTTGTTAGAGAGGTCATCTGAGAACACACAAAGAGATATGCAGTGTATGTTCAATTCAGGGGTAACATCAGCTTGGGATAGACAGGAAAGGCTTCACGGAGAAAAGAGGGTTTGAAATGGGCCTAAAAAGCCATTTAAACAGAGTGTTTTAAGGAGAAGACATGAGGAAACAAAGTCACAGGAGTGAGATCCAAAACGGCAGGAAGCAATTAAGCAGGAATGAGTATATACTACAAATGTTCCTCAAAAAAAAGTACCTACAGATGCCCGCCAGTGACGTAGTCAAGATGTTTCCTTGGGTGAGTGGAGGAAAGGGGAGTGAGCAGGGAGAGAAAGACGGAAGGTGGAACGACCTCTGGGAGACCAAAGCAACCAAATGTTAATCCTAAGGCCCCCAGCCAAAGGCAGAAACCTATCAGGAAGCTGCTGATAAGTGTGGGGAAGGGCCCTAGGGACATTTTCCCTGCCTATGTCCCCCTCTCCACTAGCACCCGCCACAGAAGGGATAATGAAATATTAATTCTATCTGATCTGAGGCCACCCAGGCAGGATCATGTCACATGATACTTTAATGACCACAATTCAGGCAACACAGCCTGGCTGTGAAGGAGGAACTCCTCTCCCGGCCCAAATCCAAAAGGTGCTCATGTTACAGGAAGGAACAGGAAGTGGGGCTCAGAAACTGAGCATGGGTCCCCACGAATGATCCAGGGCCCCAGGGAGCCTTCACTGTCTATGCAAAATAGAAAAGCATCCACCACTTTCCATCTTGTTTCTCATCACCACTAAAGTGAGCTGTTCTTCAGCGTATGGTGTCATTCCAGAACTAATAAAATGTGAAAGTCTAATTGTATTAGCAATTTCCCATCATATTCTATTAATATGTATCATATTGGTATCCATTTTCACTAATGTGACATGAAAGGCAGTAATGTGATTACTTTTTTAGTGAAAACAAATGCTAATGTAATTAAATGTTGACCACATAGGCTGGGAGATAACGACAGCCAGCAGGTATTTGGGACTTTCTTCCTCTAGAAGGAAGAAAGGAAGTGGAGGAAGAGAGAGGCATCAATCAGAACTGAGCAAAAATATTTCAGTATGCCATGGAAAACTCACGGTCAAAACCTGCCAACAAAAGAGCTCTTCTCTAGGACAGTACCTGGCACACGGTAGGTTAACAGGGCACAGTGGGAGGCAACACAATACAGAGCTAAGACACGGTTATTGACATCAGAGAGATCAGCTTCATATTTTGGAATTTTCTGGCTGGGAAACTCTGGGCAAGTTAATTTCTTTAAACCTTGTTTCAGCATTTGAACAAATGTGATAATAACAGCACCAAGCTCAGAGGTTCTCATTAGAATTAAATGAGATCATGCTTGTAAAGCACTTAGCACAGTGTCTGACATGTAGTAAGTGCTCTGCAAATATGAGAAATTACTGGTGTGGTAAACAGAGACACACAACAGTCTAAAGCTTTCTGTCCAATGATGTTAGTTCACGTTCAGCATGGAGCCCTTCAGAATATGCCTTTGTTGTCCTCGAATAATCTACCTTCCTTGGAAATACTACATTCAAACTACAAGAAAAGAAAACAAGGGAGATGGAAAACAAACCTGCTCACAAACCCTTCTGAATGCTGTTCACTGCAGAGATAAGAATGAGTGAGATTTTAGGCTCAAATTTCCAAACAGACCAAGTACCATTTTGAAGTGTAAAAAGTATTGTTATTATTGTTTTCATCCAGGTCTTTTGTCACTTCTTCTTGGCTAGTTCAGAAGTGAAAACCCAAAAGCCCTTTCCTATGCCACCAGGAAACAAGGGAGGTATTTACCTAGAGACTCAGCCATTGCCAGGGACATAAAAGATGTGATCTGACCACCGAGTGCCTCTGATCAAGGCTCCTAATCAGCTGGGCAGTAGCTACTCCAAGTGATATGTGGCAGGAAGGCCTTTGAGAGGCCCTTCCCAGCCAGGGCTCCTGGAGGAGAAAACCGAAACACAAGCGAGAGGACCAGACGGCCTCTTGTGGTGGTTTCCCAGCAGGATCAACACAAGACAATATCAGTTCTAGCTACAGAAGGCTGCCTGAGCAACTTCTGCCCAGAGTGGCACCAGATAGATCATTTCCAAGTTCCCTTCTGACAACAAGAGCCTCTGACTCTACAACACTCCTCTGAGAGAACAAACCACTTAGCCTTCACCTTTGACCTCTAACAAGCAACTCACAGCTTTTCCATCTTCCAGCATCCTTACAACAGAACTTCCTCTTGGATATTTGGGAAATACATCTATGAAATGAAAAGGGGCTTATCCAAGCAAGGTACCTGGTGTCCTTCAATGCCAGGACACACCAAAAATGTCATTTCCTACATCAGAGAATTCTACACACTTGGAGCTTTACAATTTAGAATTACACTGGACTGGTCTTTTCATAAATGAAATTTGTGTACTAAGCATTCTGCTAAGCATTTCATATAATACTCACATGAGAGAGGTACCATTAACCCCATTTTACAGAGAAGGAAGCAGAGATTCAGAGAAATGAACTGACTAGCCAAAGGTCAATAGCCAGTAAAGAGCGAAACAAATGCAGTCTGATCCTAAATCCAGTATTCTTCTCCAAAGAACCACGTGCCTTTGTGGGGAAATGCCTTTTCCTGCCAAAGTTACTGGAAGCTCACTGAGGGCAGGAATTGCCTTTCACCGAATCCAATGAAATTAGGAGGTCTGGGTTTGATCCTTTCCTCCATCTCTCCCCAACTCTGTGAACTTGAGCTGTTATTTGACCTCTCTGAGCAGCGTAGCCACATAATTTATAGTCCAGACCAGGAAGCATCTGAGACTGAAAGGGAGAACTAAGCAGACAGGACGCTGGAACAACAGACAAACCAGGACTGTCCTGAGGAAATGGAGACATGTGTTCCCTCAGAGCCTTGCACACTCGTTTGCAAAATAAGGAGGTTGGACGAAATCTCAAGGTCACCTCCAGGACTGAAAACTTGGATTCTATAAGTATAGTAAAAGTTGTGGGGAGGGGGGAATGCCCTTGTCTGGACAGCTAACCAGGAATACAAAACAGTGAATATTGGGGGCCAAATGGGTACACAGAAAGGACGTGCTAGTATGTCAGAGTGCATTTCTTCATGTATTGTTAAAATTCTGAAAAACACCATGAAACACATAAAAGAAAAGCGATCTCTAATCTCACTGAGTATAGCCTTCTTTGGAGTCTGGTGCATTTTCTTTCCTGATTCCTACCTATGTTTGGACAACGCAGCTATATATAAACACATCTTTTTTTTTTTTAATTAAAAAGTGAGTGATCACACTCTGCCTGTCAGCTTACGCTTTTCTTATTAATCAGGTCAGGACATAAAGATTTACCTAATAATGTGATAGCTATGAAATATTCCATCGTGTGAATGAAACTGTACATCTCACCATTTCCCCTATTATTGGACATTTGAGTTGCAACCAACTATTTCACAAACAAAAGAGTATCATAATACGTATGTCCTTATACAGAAGCAATACTCCTGCTATTATTTTATTCTTACGTGCTGGATAAAAGCATTTAAATTCTAAGCAACCCAGCCAAACTCCTCACCAGAAAGGCTGTGCCAATATACCCATTTCCACCAACACTACATGAGTATGCCCATTTCTTTGCTTCCTTGATAACATCAAATTGTTTGCATTTTTGCAAATCTCCTAGATGGAAAAAAAAAAACCTATGTTATTGTTTAACATTTCCTGAGTAATTAGTGAGGCTGTATATCTTTTCAAATGCTTATCAGCCATTTGGTATACATTTTTCTATAAATTGCCTATCTGTACTTTTGTCCACTTTTCTATGGGTTACTGGTTTTTTTACTTTCTGCTTTGTAGGTCCTCTTTATATATTAAGAATATTAATCCTTTATATGTGATGCATACATTTTCTCCCAGTTGCTCATTTGCCTTGTAAATTTGTTTTCTTTCTGTCATATAGAAAACTTTCTGCTTTTATTGAGCCCAATGTTTCCATTCTGTTTTCTCTAAGGCTTCTGGGGTTTCTGTCTTCTTTTGAAAGGCATCCCACTCCCCAAGTTTATTAGAATATTATCCACAGGGGCAGTTCCAAAACCAGAGTCCCTTGGAGTCATACAGAAAGAGGGCGGGGCTGCAGCCAGGCATTATCCGCCCTATGGGATTGCTGGGCAGGACCAGGGTATCAAGTTCAGCAAGGCTGCTCCTGCTTTTCTCCCTGAAAGCCCCAAAGGGCAGAGAAGGTGGAGCCACACTCAGGGGTCTGGAGCCTAGCTCAGAATTCCAGTGACAGGAAAAAAGTTCTGAGAAACCCTATGCTTCATCTTAAGAATTTGTTAGAATTTTGTTTTCTACTCCATAATGTATTGATATTTATTTTGCTATAAAACTAATATTTGGATTACTGACTAACTAAATTATTTAACTTCCCCTCCTTGAAATCATCCACCAGATTTATTGGGCGGCATTGGGTACTTCCAGCGGTAACCGAACCCCAGTTTTTTATATTTTTAATATGGTTATTAAAATTACACGAAAACAGAGAAGAGGGACAGTGCTCAGTTGACAAGTTATACAGGGTAGGAAACTTAAAGCTACTTTCAGAACCTGTCATCTTGGGAATCTGACCTGAGTGCCTAACCAGAGGGGGTGGGGTCTGTGTTTCCAGAACCTCTTTGCTGATGCCTCCGTTCCCTCTCTCCCCCTGCCCTTCCTCCACAAACATGTCCCAGCTCCTTTCCCTTCCCTCCATTCACCCCAGCCTTTTCTCAATCATCCTCAAACTCCTCAAGTTGTCCCACAATTTCCCAGCATATTCTGGGATGGGGCTGCTTTATCCCTGCCTGCTTTGGAGCCACAAATCATATCACAGACCCGCAACTAGCCATTCCAAAGGCCTGGGCAAGCACAGACCTTTACTGAGTAAGCGTAGAACGTGGCATCTTCCACTAGGACAGGCGCTACAGCAGAAGGCCTCGTGCAGACGCTGCACTGAATCCAGGAGCAAGTTAGCTACCCTCTGGTCACTGATGGGTAAAATGGGGCAAAAAGTAGAACTACTTCGGAGCAGGCTAGGGAGAATTAAATGAGTTAGTATAAAGTCCTTAAAAGAGTATTTGTCACAAAGTAAGCACTCAACAAATGTTAGCTGTTGGCCATATCATTACACCACATACAAGGGCTCAGTCAGACTGTCAGTGAACGGTTCCGGTGCCACTGCTTCCATCCATAAGAATAAGCAACCCCTTGTCCCAGGTGTCCTGAAGCAAGGAGAGCTGAGGCCTGAAAGGGGGGGGGGGGGGCGGGGGAATATGGTGTTAACCAAGCAGACATGTTAGGATAAGCAATCCGCTTGCCTGTCATGTGGCACTGTCCTGTAGGCTATTCCAAAAAAGATCGGCAGGAGATCTGTGTCTTCGTTTGCATCACTTTCAGCAAGAACGATTAAGATGAGAAGCAGCCACAGTCTGATGTTTCAGATGGATTTACCTGGCGTAAGTTCATACCTTCTCAAAGTCTTACATGCCTTCTCTTGGGTTGGTCCTGAAGTAAAGCTCCCCCATGCTTTCCACTCTCCTTTCAGTTCTGAAGCGGTACTACAATTTGCCGCTGCTATACTGCTTTCACTCCAACTATCCGTGAGGTCCTATTCCCAGCATGGCCCTACCCCTTGCTAAATGACAAAAGATCAAAGCTTTCATAAAGCCACAATGAGAGGGAAAGAGAGATCAGGTTATCTAGGCCATGGGCTATACAGATACACAGGCATGTGTGCACTAACTCATACACACATACACACACACACACACACAAAAAAAAAACGTCTGCCAGATTATAAATTGCAAAGCCAAACAAGCCATAAACTCTTATGAGGGACGAGGATGGAAAAGCCATGCCAGAGAGATAACAACAGCAATGTCAAATTTCAGACACGAGCAGGTTTTTGTATGTGTGGGCTCCAAACCAAGGGTTTGGAATGGAAAAGCTGACAGCCCCTTACAACTGAAGCAGCTCGACTGGGTGCCACTATAATAAATCAAAATCAGTTATGTAAAGTGTAAAATTATCATTTGGAAATCACTCTCTCTGAATAATTCAATCATTGACTTTCACATCAAACAACCATTTCAACCACCCACACACACAGTTCAGTCTCACACTGGTCTTAAACTCTCTTTAATTATCGGCATTAACCTATCACATTACTATTTCATTCCTATTTCATCCTGGGGGAGGGGTCAGCGATTATGATAAATCACAATGGATGAGGAGACTTTCAGTTGTCCTTCCACACGGCTCCAGAGTTCCCTTGATCTGACGGTGGCAGGTCTGCCTTTGTCCCAGGAAGGGACAAGGACAGATAAGCAGCCTCCCTCTTGACAAATGCATAACGGATGCCAGTCAGGACAAAAGGGCCAAAGAACCCAGCTCTGCAGCTGTGTGTGGCTGCTTCCCATGCCTCCATCCCAGGCTGAGCAGAGATGTCCACTTGCCCCTCTCTCTGACAAGTGGAACATTCAGGTCCATGTAAACAAGTTCCACCAACAGCCGGGTTCTCATGTACCCCACTGAGCGGCCATTACCCTGAAAGAGTAATTTTTAAAATACACACATATGTCTAAAACTAATTACCCTCTCAACAAATAGCTTACTGAGCCACAGGTGAGTCTCCTACCACATTCTTTTTTTTTTGGGGGGGGGGGGGCGCTCTGGCCCTTGCCTTAATGATCCCCAAGAAACTAGGTTTCCTAAGAATGGATGTGAGGTATTTCATTTAGGGAGACAGGGTTTCCTCCACTGCTGGTTAGGAGTCCAGCTTCCTAGTTCTGGGTATCTGGGAGGTGTCCTCCACCTCCACCTGCCGCTCCCTCCCCCTCACCTTCCAGATCTTCTGAATGCTGTATGTTTGATAGTGATGAGATTACCATACACAAACCAACAAGAAGAGGTTTTTTTATGGTAATACATAAAGTATATGTATTACATATGGTATACAGAGGTCCAATGCACCACACTCTAAGAGAAAAGAGAATACAACCCAAATGTCACCCACAATGCATGGCTAAATAAACCATTGCACGTCTATTCAACAGAATGTATTTCAGCCATTGACGATCCCCCTGCACATGTGCATTAAGAACCAATGAAAGCTGGTGTTAAGAGAAAAAAGTGAAATTAGGTGAATCATGTGAGAGCACGTGAACATACTGAATTCTATTTTTTTAACATGTAAGAAGGAAGACAAATTATACTAGATTATATTCAAAATTCTAGTAATGGTTCTATCTGTCTGGGTAGTGTGACTACAGGTGATGTTTACTTCTCATTTCCTACTTTATTTCTATGTATATTTCCTAAATAGTCTATCAAGGAGCAGATTAATAGAGTGGCTATGAGCACACACCTGGAGCCAGTCAGTCTTCCTGGAGTCATATCTAGTTCTGCCACTTAGGGATGTGACCTTGGGTAAGGTAGCCAACATTCCAGTACCTCAGTTTCTTTACCTGCAAAATGGGGAAATGGTGATACCAACCTCTCAGGACCACTGTGAGGATCGGTTGGATTCATTTTGTAGAGTGCTTCCACCAGTGGCTGGCACATAACAAACACCATGTAAGTGTTAGCTATGATTATTAAGATAATCCTATATTTCTTGCATAATTTTTAAAAACCTGGAGGCCCCAAACCAGCTGTTGGATCTTTGGCACATCCGCATGTCTTGGTGTGAGTTTCCTCCATAGTGAAATGAGTGAATTAGATAGATGACCTCAAAGATCCATACCCGTCTGTGAGGCTATAATTCAATGGGGATGCTTCTAGTGGGGCCTGAGTGCGGCACAGAGGGTGAAGGGGACACTTCAGAGCAGCCTGCAGTGGGGGCAGGTAGGAAGAGGGGGTGATGGGGCCCCCGGGGTAGATCAGAGCAAGCATGTGTGCAGGGCCAGAGGGAGGGGGGAGACTGCGAGAATGCCAGCCAAGGCAAAGCTGCCTCAACACTGAGCTATGTGATTAAGTGACTGGCTTTTCTTTTTTCACAAAGCCAGACTCCAGCTCCAAGAACCTCAGGGACTATTTTAAAGAAAAGTTATTCCTTTGTTTTTAATTGTAATTAAGTAGGTATTTTATAATTTTTAAATGGTGCAATTTACATGTCACTTCATGATGCACTGGGTACCCTTCACCGGAGGGAGAGAATGTACGTTTAAGAGGACTGCTGTGTATTATTTTGTGATTAGCAAAGTGCATTTATGAAATTGTGAGGAGAATGGAGATATGGGATATTTCAAGACTTCCTTAAACATGCCAGAACTGTAACAAACTTACGTGGAGCCAAAGTTTATTCATGTTAAGATTTCATTCATCTTTCTTCCCATACTTTGACAAAATGTTTAAGTTAGTTTCTCATTTGATTTGTCTACTGAGTTCCCTAAGTTAGGGAAATTAGTATTGTGTGTGCGGTTTGATTTAATTAGCAATTGGGGAAATCGGCCTGGCATGTTTCATGGAAGCTTGGGGAAATTGTCAATTAGCATTGTGTTAATTGGTGTCTGCCGTCCTTGCTTTTTAGTTTTTAACCCCTTTTACCTTGTTCCCTCTTTCAGTATGTAAAATCTGGCTGTTTATTATTCTTTAAATAAAGGATTAATTGCCTGAATTCCTGCCTCTGCTCCGTGTCCTTTTTCTCCCCAAGCAGATGGGGAGTTGGGCAGGCCCACGGTGGCAGCCTTGTTTCTTTCAGGCCCTGGTCCTCCCTGGCACAGGAGGAAGCAGTCTCTGCTGTACTGCCCCATGCCCAGCCTGAAGCTTCCTTTCTGTTGTTTTCAGAGCCCAGTGGACCTTCTCTGTCCACAATCACTGAAGATCCCACCTGGCCCTCAGGATACCCCCACCCCCACTGCTCAGTTTTCCTGGAGTGTGTGGCTGACACACAGGATTTGAGCAGCTCATGTCATCCGGCCAAATCAGAGCACTCCTAGAAGGTAGGTGGGGGAGCCTCTCCAAAAGCAGGAAGGAAGCTACATTTAAGAGCCTCCAGGGAGCCAGGCTCTTTTAATCTCACTGCATTTCAAAAAGGTAAGTTTCCAGTAAAAAGGCTGGGATTCAACAACTCCACTTATGGGATGCGATAGAAGCCTTTGTCCACCTTGTTCAGCACTGTATTTTCAGAGTCCAGCCTTGGTGGTCACTACGATCCTTGGTTCAGCAACACCGGTATCAGCTGGGAGCCAGATAGAAATGCAGAATCCCAGGCCCCAATGAGATCTACTCAATCAGCATCTGCAGTTAACAAACTCCCCAGGAGATCAACATCACATTAAATGTGAGCCCTAGCCTAGCACATTGGTTGACCTGTGTTCATCCAAAAACTTGACACTGTTGCTAGAGTGCTTGCTCTCCACTGAGTACTCCAACATCTACTGTCTTCTTTTCCATAGGCATAAAAGTTCTGACTGGGCACTTAGCTGTCCAGATAAAGATTACGTTTCCCAGCTTCCTTTGCAGCTAGATTTTGACCACGTGACCAAGTTCTGGCCAATCAAATTTAAGTGGAAGTGTCCAATGGTAGCTTTCAAAACACTTCCTGGAGAAAGTACTAGCCTTCCACTCACCACCACCCCACCCCCATCTCCACCCACCGTACTGCTTGGAACAAGGATGTGAGGGCTAAAGCTCCATCTTGGACCATGAGGATGACGGCTATGCTTTGGGGATGGCACAGCAGAAATGTGGAAGGAGCCTGGGCCCCTGAGGACTTGATAGAGCAGAGTCCCCAACTTACCCTGTACTGCTTCCCCCAGATTCTAAATTTTGTTTAAGCCACTTTTCTTTGGGATTGGGGGTAGAGGGTGGGGTCCTGATATTCACGGACAAACATACTCCTGATTAGATTAATATAGAATCCAAAGCTCATATAACACACAGTGGCCACCAAAGTAAAGAGGAGGTGGCAGGAAGAAATCTCCTGTGGCATACAGAACAAGGACCAGGGGCTGAAGTTCCTCGAAGACAGGTTTCAGCTCAACAAAATGCTTGCCAATAATTAGACTAGCTGTGAAATGAACTGGCTGCTCCACTGAGGCAGCAAGCTTCCTGTCACTGAAAATGTTCAAACAATATTTATAGGGCCATCTTCCTGTGCTTCCAAATGCTACAGAAGACATTTCTGCCCTGGGTAGAATATTGATCACCTCCCAACTCTAACTTCTTTTCTCCAGAGAATTGTAGGAGAAGGGGAAAAAAAAAAAAAAAAACATACTCAGGGCACAATGGATTTTAAATCTTCAATGTGCCCTAGTCATTGAGCCAAGTTAGGAACTTCTCTCTTAGTTTCCAGTTCTGCCCCTTAATCACAAGAACTCTGTCACTTATTTATCCAATCCTTCCAGTTCCACAAAGGCCCATCTATACTCTCCTCCTTACCACTGGAGGTGAGAGTCTGCAAATTACACTTCGCATATGCCTTAATGATCCCCAAGAAACTAGGCTTCCTAAGAAGCTTCTGGTTAAGTTCTGCCAAAGGGAGGCACTTCTAGGAGTTCAGAAGGTGGAAGAAAGAGAAAGGCTTTCTGCTTTTTCTTGGATATCAGAGGCAGCCCTGGCACTAGCTGGCAGTTGCCATAGCGGCAGTGGGATACAGTCATTCCTGATTCCAGCTGCCAGGGAGGGTGGCAGAAGCACCTCCTCAGCAGTTCCAGCAACACAGCCACGGTGCCAGTCCAGGGGGAGTAGCAGCTTCCTAAACTCTGGGTTTTGCCTCTTCTTTCTTCTGCTCCTTCAACCTCCCTACCTATTCTCGTTTGCTCCTACCGTACAGCCCTTCCTTCCAACACCTTTGTAACCAATTCTGTGCATTAAATCTCCTCTGTGTGTAATATCTCACATGGTTCCTATTTTCCTGGTTGGATCCTGGCTGGTGCAATCACTGGCCTTCATGGGTATCTCTTCTCCCCTGAGGCAACCACAGTGCATGCCAAAGGAGGACATACGTATATAAAGTTAGCATCTGGCATCAGCAGCGCCCACCACCAGCCTTTCCTGTGCTGGCTGATTCCAGAGCTGCCGTCCATCACACACAAGCAAGAATAGAAAGCACAGAGTCTTCGACTTAACACTTAACAATCACAGCTGATGAGGCCGCACTCTGAGACAGATCTATGGCTTCAATTTCTCACCAGTATTTTAGCTCCCCAGGCTACCTGTCATGTAGCTGGTCTCATTGAGAGGACATTAAGGGACCCATTTTTCAGGAGTTGGCTTATGCTTGCAGAACTCTATTTCCATGTGATATTTATCAACAAGAAACTCTCAAACGTGCTCCCACACTCCAGTCCCCCAGCAGATTTGACTAGTAGACAGCACCCATTTATAAACGAGCAAATGAAATCCTTCTCTTTGATAAGGAGGGCAGGAAAATTATCTGCTGCAGGGTTTCTTCAAGAACTCCCTGAGAGAGAATTCTAGAGAGGATATCTCTGCCAGCCAAAACCCTCCTCTAGCTTGGATTCCAGAAATAGATTCTGAGCTGGTTAGTTGGTTGATTGGTTGGATGGATGGATGGATGGATGGATGGATGGATGGATGGATGGATGGATGGTTGGAGGGAGGGAGGGAGGGAGGGAGGGAGGGAGGGAAGGAGGAGATTGGAAAGCCAAGATGAGGAAGCTTGTAGATTTTCTACTCAACTCACTCCATCTCTCATTTCAGAAAATACACTATCAACAGAATTGCAATCACACCCTTAAATCAGCCCTTTGGATTAGGTAGAGTTAAACCCCCAAGAGAATAACACATTTTAGTATATTTCTTTCACTGTCCTACATGCATTAAAAACTCTGGTACAAGCCTATGTGGGACACAGCACAGGGTCTAGAGTCAAATCCTAATGTGACCCCAGGACCTGAAGATCTCCAGTTTTCTTTGGAGGGGGGATAGCCTTTGAGAGACCAACTGAGCTGCTCCAGGGAAGTTTAGGGGACATTCAGTCTGCTTATAGGACATGGTCAGGAATATTTAAAATATACGGAACATTTGCAGATGTGGCTCAGAACACATTCCAATAGTTCTGATGGAAAATCAATATGTATTTGTACGAGCTCCTCTGGGTACCAGGGCCAGCCTCAGGAGAATCTAGGTCCTGACTCAACCCACTGGGAGAGCAAGGAACTGGCCACACCCAGGTCTCCAGAACACCCAGCTGCTGTCAGGTGAGGACAGAGTGGGACCTTGGTGAGAGCCAAAAATTCTGGAGTCTCCTGGAGAGATCTGTCCCATACCTGGCTGCCACTGTTTCATTTCTACGCAGCTCTTCTATCCCCCGAAGGGCTGACCACCAGGCCTCTTGAGGGTACTAGCAGCTGGTGGGCAATAGAGAAGGCCACAAGTGGGGAATTTCCAGTGGGTCACATTGGTGACCAACACTGAAAAGCTCCTTCAGTTGTTTCTCTACAAAGAATGCTGTCCTCTATTTCAGTTTATGCTCATCTTCGCTCTCCTGAAAGTCCATATAGGTTGGGGGTCAGGATCATCCACTAGACACAATTAGCTCTAGAATCCTTGGGATACAACCAGAGTAGTTAGTGAGTGTCTCTCTCTTTCTCTCCATAGATGTATATATATATATACACACACACACACACACACACATATGTATATATATAACATATATATACTACTCTGTATATATGTGTGTATATATACACACATATATTTTATACATATATATTATATATACATATGTATATATAATATATATGTGTATATATGGTTTCCCCAAAAATAAGACCTACCCAAACAATCAGCTCTAATGTGTCTTTTGGAGCAAAAATTTAGACCCAGTCTAATATAATATAATATAATATAATACAATACAGTATACTACCGGATCTCATATTAATTTTTGCTCCAAAAGATGCATTAGAGCTGATTGTCTGGCTAGGTCTTATTTTCGGGGAAACACAGTATATACATATATTATATACATAATATATATTACATATATGTATTACATATATATTTTACATATGTAATACATATATTATATATAATACATATATATTATATATACAATATATACGATATATATGTATGTATATCACATATAGAGATTATGTATATATACACACACATATGTACTATATATTATAGTGTTTCTCTGTCTACACACATTCTCTCTCTCTCTCTCTCTCTCTCTCTCTCTCTCTCTCTCTCTCTCTCTCTCTCTCTCTCGTCCTACATACGTATACTGTGCATGACAGTGTATGTTTAAAGGGCAGAATGAGAAAGAGGACCCAGCAAAGACAGAATAAAACATGGTTAGAAAGTAGATCGTAATAATTCATTAACAACTAGCATTTACTACATGCCAGTCACCTTGCTAGTGCCTCTATATATGTTGTCTCAGTATTTTTCAAATTTCCACTAGCCAGGTACAACCTTTACACTTTTGGTCATATCTGTGTGCACTTATAGTACCATTTGCTAAATGTTTTACTTTCAATCTATTTATTTATTTGTTATTTTCAGAGAAAAATCTCATAGCAGTATAATACAATCATGGGTTTGATGTGCTATTTTTTGGTAAAACACATTGGAGTAAAATATATTACTATAATGTTCAATGAACTGTTCACCAAACATTATCTATAATGGTACCCACAGCCTCATTTGGGGCAACACCACATTATATCATTTATTCTTCACAGCTCTGTGCTATATTACAACTGTCCCCATTGTACACTGGGCCAATCAAGATTCACAGAGGCTAAATAATTTGCCCAGAGCCCAAGAGAGTAGTCACAGGAGTCAATGGAGGAGATTTTCCAGAGGGAGGGAGTGGCCAAGAGTGGCCAATACCAGAGAAAGGTCAAGTTAACCAAAAAGGCACAGGATCCCCTTGGACTTGGAAAGTCATGAGCCCAGATTGTAATGAGATCAAGAGTGGAAAGGTGGGAGCAGAGGTGAAAAGTGGGCAATACAGGAGCTTGGAAAGAGAGAGATGAAAGGAATACAGAGTTTGTATTCAATACATGATTGAATATAAATCCAATCATGTCCATAGTTGCTTCCCAACTCAGACCTTGGAATTGAGATTATATTTCCATTTCTTCCTGGTGAAAGTAAGGCGAGCTGAGGGCAGATGCAATCTGAACTATAGAAACGGTATCTCAGACCCAAAGAAAGGAATATCGACGTGTCAGGTGGAAGCTTGAGCCAGGTGGGAGGAAAACCCCAAGAGGAAAACCACCCACCTGGCCCACTGAACCCATCCTGCCAGCCTGAGGCAGCCCTGCAGGTGAGCTGTGAAAAGAACTGTGAACTAGCCCTACAGCAGGAGGCTTCTGGTTAGCTATGAGGATGGTCATTTTGACCAGGGATTGCCGGCCAAGAGCTATTTTAATCTTGGCAGGAGAAGGAGAGGGTCAACTTACCTTTTTTGACTGTTTCCAGCTCTAGATTCTATTGTAAAAGCCTAACCATGAACTTTATGACCTACTCAAGCCTGACATTATATCCACTCAGTCCCCTATTTCCCAGGGTCCATAATCCAGCTAGGAAACCTGCACCCCCAGATGAAACTTGGGCTTCAAACATCTACTCTGAGGCAAAGCCTGTTGTTTTCCAATAAATAAGTGGCCATTTACAGTTTGACAGTGCAAACCAACAGAGCACACGTGACCGATTTCTGGGAGACCTGGGAGCAGATCAGACTGGACACGTGGGAGAAGGCTGGTCTGAGAATGGGACTGGCCTTGGACAGCAGGGGACTGCAGGCTAGTGATGAGGATACTTGTAAAATAACAGAGTGGTAATAATCATAATAGAATGATCGATGACCATGTCAAGTATATGCATACCATGTATCACTTTAGAAGGAATATCATACTCATTTTCTCTTTTATTCTGAAAAGTTATGTCCACCTGGATGGGCTACAAGTGCCTTCCACATGCTCCGATGCAGCCATAGTCTCCTCAGACAATCTCTCCCCTATTCTGGTGCCATTAACAACATCAACACTCTCCCAAACCCTGAAGTACAAAGTCTGGGAACATCTGATTCAACAGCCCCTCAAGTTCTGTGGCTCCTTTTTTTTGTAACATTTTACATCAAGTTTTTTTTCTCCATCGCATCACCAGCACCCAAGTCGGGCCCTGGGGACGCCGCTCCTGGATAACTGTAATTGCTCCTAAGTTGCCTCTTTTTCCTGGAACATCGGGTCTCAATCCACGACCAGGTGAGGGGCCACAGAACTCCCCTGCCCACCATTGCCAGTGGCCTCAGCTTGCTCATCCTTGGAAGTCTTTTTCAAATGTTGGTGCTTCTTTATGCCATCTATTAATACCTTACTGCCAATGCACGATCTTTTATCTGCAATTCCAAAATAGAAACAATCTTTAAAATAGGGGGGAAAATTGGAACTCATTTGATGGTAAAACTTGTCCTAAGGCTATTTAAAAAATTTTTATTTACCTCACTTAGAATATTCATACATTTTACAACAAAACTATTAGTATTTTTTATTATGGAACACATCCACAGACCCCACTGGGGGTATTATAAATTATATTGGATATAAACCATAATATCTTGCTAAAATCTGAAAAATTCTGTATTCTAAAACACAAATTGAAGAAAGTGTCTCAGATAATGGATTTGGAGCCTGTATTAACTTGCATTAGAGTCATTATTCTTTTCGTCTTATATCTAGTTGTCAACTGGTGGATCCCAAATTGAGCATGTAATGTACAGAAGGCAACTTTCCAGGCAAGGAAGTCTTGTAACAAATCAAAATACCTGAAACTTGACTACGAGTTCTTATAGCCCTAGGTCAAACAGACCCAAAGTAGAACCAATATGCTATTGGCCCAGTGCAGAATTTTGATGACAGAGACAGCATGCCAAACTGGGCGCTCAGGAAGACCTTTGCAGAGGAGATTTATCTTACCCTGAGTGGTAAAGAAGAGACAAAACAAGCAATAAACACCTGGGAAGGCAGTCCAGATATGGTCAGGTAGGCAAAAAACTCACAAGGCCTTGATGATACTGAACTACTCATGTACAGTCATAGGAGAGTTGGCCACTATTTATACAATTAGCTTCTAAGAAAATCATTCCTTCTGCTCCCACCAATGTCCCTACCATCACTGTAGCCAAAATGTCATCTGGACCCTCAGCAACATTGGGTGAGAAATCCTGCTTCTGTTACAAGTACTGTCCATGAGTGCCAAGGCTGGTGAAATGTGGCTGGAGAAATAGCCAAGGTCAGATCATTAAGGGTCTAATTAACAGGGGGTGCATCTAGTGGCTGAGAGTATGAGCTCAACATTATGAGCTCAGCAACCCTGGGGAAACTGCCGAATCCCTCTGTGCCTCAGTTTCTTCATCTGCACCAGGGAGATGCTGCTGCTGCTATACTGAGGGTGACCCTACCTAACCCATCCAAGTACTGTGAGGATTCAATGGGAATATGCATGTAAAGCACTTAGTAAATATTCAACAAATGTTAGCTGTCATTATATTACCATTCAAAGGAGCTTATGAGCAAAAGAGAGCAATTGAAGGGTTGTGACATGTCCAATTGGCATTGCCTCAGGTGTGTGTAAAGTCTGGCTGGAAAAGGAGGAGGCTGGAGGCAAGAAGACCAGTTAAGAGGTTGTTGTCGTGATCCAGGAAAGAAATGAGGCAAGGCTGAACTCACAACGATAGCGATGGGATTTAAAGATGATCTATGGATTTAACACAATAAATATCCATGCGCCCAAGACGATATAAATAAAAACATAGGTGATTCAGGGAAAGTGGGATCTATTTCTTACAGTAGAATTCTAATTAATAAATGTGGGAGAAATAATAAAAATAGAAAATTGCCATAAAGCAAATACACTGTAGTTAATTGTGACAGGCAAGAACCATTGACTGATGCTAAACTTAGTGGGCAAAAAGCATGAGAGAAAGGGAGAGCTTGCTAGTCTTGAAGACGTAGTTCTCCATCAAAGCTGAGCAGGGGATTTCTGCCAACGATGGCTGCACTTGACCATCCACAGCCAAAGGCACCATGCACACAAGTTCAAGGTACTGGACCCTTTGCAGAGCTATGCAACCATCCCCCAGCCCTGCCCTCCACGAACTGCCAGTATGCCCAACACAAACAATGCTGACACCAGCCCACCTCTGAATAAAACAGAGCCAAGCACACCAGCTGTCTCTCCAACAAGTACTAAATACACAGAGTCCTTTCTCCCGCCCAGCAAATGGGACAAGTGTTCTGTGGCTGGGCTTTGATGGTAACCTCTGGAGCCAGGTGCCTAGGTTCCTGTTACAATCTACCAGTCACAGGTGCATCCTTGGATGACTGACTTATTCTTGCTGGGCCTCAGTTTTCTTATCTGGAAAATGTTGATACTGGTACCCACCTTGAAGGGTTAATCCACGTAAAGGGCTTATCACAGCAAATGGTCTACAGTCAGCACTTGGGAATATTAGCAATTATCTCATGTCCCCTCTTTCATCAAAATGTCTGGCTGGGAGACTCCGCTCAGTGGGAGAGACCCGAAGGATGGCAGCAGCTATTTGGTCTATATCCTCACATACACCTTGACCTCTGACTTAAAGGGCTAAGAGAGTCGCTTCCACTGCCACCCCTGAATATGGTATAAACTTGGAAAGTGCTGATAAATCTATTGTTATTTATTTCTAACTTATACCCTGCCAGGTTCCAGAACGGATGTAAAGCAGCACAGATAAACCTGCAGCGACAGGAACCAGTGCCCTCTTGTCTTCACATCTGCCATGAAGCTCAGCCCCCCTCACCCCTTTCAAGCAGACAAGGGGGAACCAGGGAGCAAATGCGGGAGGCAGGTGGCACCCAGCTCAGCGCCGCAGAGGCCATGCCGCCTCCCCCGGCCCGACCACTGCCCTCCTGCTCTGCCTGCTTGCTGCTCCACATGCCTGCGGGCACACCCTGTCCATGCTGGCCTCTGCTGTCCCCGAGGGCTTGTGGGAACAAAGAATATCAAGGGGCAAGCAGCCCTCCCACAGCCACCCCAAAAATAAAAATAATGTAACCACATGAAATCAAATCAACAGCAGCTTTGGAGGGAAGGTGTTTGTTTAATCAAAAAAGAGCAGCCTGACAGTATCAAAAGAAGGGGGTAGATAGCTTGGTAGCTGGGTAGTCACACCGTCCTCCCACCCCATGCCCAGCAGCTCCATTTCCCAGGGGTCTCCGGCTGACATGCCTTTGCTTACTCAAGTCTCCCCACTCTGCAAATGCCTCACTGTCCTAAAGCGCTTCCTAACCCTCCGCTCACTGGCCTCTGCCCTCTGAAAGTCAGTGTCCCCAATCATCTTGGCCTCCCCCTGATCACTTAAACCCCAACTGACCTTCCCTATTTCTCACCGGCATGCCCCATCCCAGATGGTGATCAACAGCTCTGTAAGCTCCCTGAAGCCAGGCTGACGGGGGCAGCACACAGGAGGCAGGAAACAAACTCAGGCTGATTGAAAACCTTGGAAACTTTGCTTCAGTTGATTCTTTTATATGTTGACCAAATTAAGCAAAGCTAAGCTGGCAGTTCTCAAGCTTCAGAGTACAGAGAATCAAATGGGAGGTGGAAGGTGGGGGTGGGAAGGGTATGTTCTTGGCTAAAATACAGGTTCTCAGGAACCACTCCAGAAATTCTATTTTCATGGGTCCAGGTTGGGCCCCAGGAACCTATTGTTAACATACGTTGTCACACTTTGAGAAACAGGTGCAACCCCAGGTCCTTGACTATGTGGCAAAAGCCCTGGCTTAGGAGTCCAGTACTGCTGAAGCCAGGCCCTGGTTCTGAGACCAGGTAGGTGACCTGAAGCAGGTAAACAACCTGTCTGGGCCTCAGATGCCTCATCAGTGAAATGGGCAGGTAGGACAAGATTCCAAGATTCTAAAGAGCACACAACAATAACTAACATTTACTGAGCATTACTATGTGCCAGATGTTCTTCCAAGTATTTTCCACGCATTTTTCCATTTACTCCTCACAACAGCCATTGTACAATGAGGAAACTCAAGAACGGACTGTTAAGTGCCTTGTCCAGGGCCACACTGTTGGTGATGAGAGACCTGGGATTTAAATCCAGAAAGTCAAATCCCAGAGCCAGAGCTCACTACCACCATGCTATGGGCCCACAAAGGACTAGTGGTCCAACTTTACAGAGAGAGCGAGCAGGACACAGGTCCCCTGGGTGGCTGCCATACTGCTTTGCCCATTCCCCGGCTCCAGCTACACCCCTGGAGCTGCCCCTGGGTCACCCTCTAGGCCAGTTTAGAAGAAAGTCTCACTGCATGAGGTCAAAATTAGCCTCAACCCACAGGCTGGATGCAGAGTACTTGAGCAAAACTGGGAAGGATTCCAAAAGCTGGAAGCAGAGTGTGCAGGCATAAGGAATGCCAGGGCCTTCCCAGCTCCAGAAGCTCCTCCTGGGGAGGACAAGACACCAGAGAGGTAGCGGGCAGGCTGGGCATAGTCCCATGAGGCCAAACTGCCAAGCAGAACTTGTCAGGACAACAGGCCACTGCAGTCCTTTGCCCATACCTTCCAAAGCATAGAAAACACCGATTACGCCTCAGCCCATGATGCAGATAGCCAAGAGATCCCTGGGAGACCCCAAGGGCATCTGCCAACCCCACAGTAGCAGCAAGCTCAGGAAAATACCTTAAGGCCAAGGTCACACTAAGGGTAAGGGGCACCTGCCCCAGCCTGAGGTAGTGTGCAAGCTGAATCCTGAAAGGCAGGTGAAAGGAGACCAATGGCACTCATGCCATGGGTCCGTTGCCCTCTGCTCACACCATTTGATCCTAGGCATCTCCCTCTTCCTCCAACATTCACTTCCTTCCCAAATCACACTTATCTGCGGGGCCCAGCTAGAAAGACCTTCTTCCTCCATTAAGCTAGTCCAGAGAACTCTTCCTAACCTCCCCCACCCAAGGCCCACTGCCCTTTCCCAGTCAGCTTCTCACAATCTGCCTTTGGGAGCCGCTCCTGCATTACAGGCATGTGACAGCCATAGTAGCTCATTGCTTAGGAGCCAGGCTCCTGGGTCCGCCTGCCTGAGTTAGAATCTCAGTTCTGCCTTTCACTAGCCGTGAGACCTTGGAGCAAGCCACTGAATTTCTCCAAGCCCCAGTTTCCTCAGCCTTGGGTTGGGGACAGTAATTGTATCAAACTCACTGGGTTATTGGGAGAATCAAATGGCATGTATGCAATGGCTTCGACACATAATAACTATTTAATGAATGTTAAAGATTATTATTTATCTTTTTGAATGTATGTATAGCTTAGCTTTTGCCCAGCTAGTACATATTTTCATGACAGCAGGTATCTTCATATCTCCCAGCTGTAATAATAACATTGTCTACTTTCGATTGAGGGGCTACTGTGTGCCCAGCCCTGTGCTAAGTCAGTGAATCCCTAAGCTGCCCTTTGGAAGTCTCCAGGCTGGAAGTCCTCACTACCTTGTACCCTACACAAAAGCCATTGTTTTGGCATAAACCTCCCTGCAGTGAGCCTGGGGCAAATTCTGCACTCCCCTCAGTCCAAGGTTTGGCAGATACCCTCTAAAGCAAGAGGGGAAGGGTGTCCACATGGAGTCCTGTATCTCCTGCAGGGTGCTGCATGGGCAGAGAAGGGTAGGTGTGGGTGCCCATTTGCATGCATAGGTGGGGTGGCCTGCGAAAGAACATTTTGCACTCACTATAGCTCATTTCTTGGGTCTACTACATAACTGGCAAAGTGACCTTGGTCAAATTTGTAACTCTCTAATTCTTGGTTTCCTTATCTATCCATGGGAATTAGAATTTATTCACAGTGTTATTATTAGAATTGCTTCCAGCAAACATTTATGGACTAATCTTGACACACTAGAAAGCTACTAACCCTCTCCCTTACCCCATGAATCAAAGGGAGAGGGAAGCTCTGAAGGACCCAGACCGCAGAAGAAAATTATCTACATAGCCTTGCTCAACACTGTCAGCAGTCAACGTGGAGAGTGTTATGAGAACATAAACTCTGATAAGGGTTAAAAATGCTATGAATTCAACAGGATGCACAAATTCAGTGTTTCTTCACACACATTTGCCCCCAACCACCACATTGTAATGTGAATGGAAGCATAGTCAAAGCAAAAGTCAAGGATGTGTTCAGAAGTGAATATTCAAAATGGCGGGCAAACCTGTGCTAAGGACAGGGGCCAAGCTGCACTCAGTCCAGAAGGGAAACTCATCCAGAGAAAATCAACTTCCCTCTACCAACACTCCCCACCACTTTAACCTGAGAGAGTAAAAACCAAAGAGAATTTGTGTTATTTAGAAATATAAGAGCATCACTGGAATAAAAAGCAGTCTTTGTTTTATACCGTGTTTCCCCGAAAATAAGACCTAGCCAGACAATCGGTTCTAATGCATCTTTTGGAGCAAAAATTAATATAAGACATGGTCTTTTGATCTTTGCTCCAAAAGACGCATTAGAGCAGATTGTCTGGCTAGGTCTTATTTTCGGGGAAACAGGGTAGTCAAGTTAACAGCCAACAGTGGGTCCTGACTTTTTTTCTATAATATGGGTATGATAAGAGTGCCTCCTTCATAGAGTGGATGAGAGAATTAATTGAGATAATACAGGTAAAGAATTCCACACAATACCTTGTACATGATAAGCTTTTGATAAATGTTAGATGTCATTGCTGTTGGTTTTTTTGTTCCTATTCTTCAATTATTAAAATTAAAGAATCACGAATTAGGGAAATAGGGACCCTAACCAAATGGTTCAGTCTTTGGGTTAGAAATCTTATTCAAATATCTAAGCATCGACTTCTTCCCATAACATCTGTGGCTTTAATGGAACACAGCCTGCATGGCTCAGGCACATCCAAGAGAAAACGCTGCCGTGGTCTTCTGATGTCCCAGGGCTCCCTGGGGTGGAAGAAAAGCAGAAAGCTCAAGTCAGGTGGAAAGACTGGAATTGAGGACTGAAAGAGGAGTGGCTGGAAAGAAAAGGGAATTGGTCCAAAAGACACAAAAAAATGAAAAATAGAACGAGAGTGTGAAGAGCTCTTTAGAAGGCTCACATGCCCTGGGAGAAGACTTCAAAGAAGAGAAGAATGAGCTAACCCTTCAGACCCTTTGAAGTACTTATGTGTACAGTGGAATCCCCTCGGTCCACTCCGTCTTGAAATCCTGCCGAGTTAAGGGCCCCCCAACTACATGCTTTATATGGTGTGTACCTGAAAAGCCAAGTGCTCAGGCATTGCAGGGAATTTCTCTCACCATTTAATAAGGAATGCCTGGAATATTCTGGTCGAGAAGTATTTCTTAATTTCCTGTGCAATCTGAAGGCATTATCCAAGGGTTATTTTTGTTTTGTTTTATTCAGAAGTGGGGTTGCTGGAGCATTCCTCTTGGACATGTTCAGATTTGAATTAATTAGAATTCCTGTACAGTTTTCTTCGGTTATAATTATAGCTTAATTTGATTGCTTAATAGCTCTGGTTTTCGTAATGTTTAGCACCTGTTGTAAATTGCACAAGATAAATCACCTTCTACCTTCCACCATGTTTATGCCTAACTTTTGCCTTTTTTTCCCTTTCAGGTGCTGGGCTTGCTACGACAGCCATACGCTTTGCTCATCCCTGCCCCTTCCACCAAAGAACTCTCTTTTGCAAGGCTATTTAACCAGAGAAGAAGTGACTTCTACTTAAATGCCTCCTTAAGTCTGTTAGATTTTTTTTAAGAGGGAAAAAAAATTAAGAAGAAAAAAAGAGTATTTCAGATGCTATAAACTCTGAAGACTGACCTCTGGTATTATGTAGACTTCCACTTACGGGTCACCTTTTTGATGCGCTGGCTGTATGGGTTTTTCTTTCCCCCTCCTTTCCTTTCTAGGATTATTAGACAGCAGTGGAGAAGCCTTGCATCATTAATTGATTTCTCCCATGCATTGTGCTATGATACAATTTTTCAAGGCTGTGCATAATTGTGTTCTCTGTGCCAGCGTTCTGTGTTCTGTCCTTGTCATATTGTCATTGAAGGCTGTTTCCACCCTCTGTAATTGGAGATGTTCTACTTTTGGACAAAGGTGTGGGGGCAGCTCAGGGGAACAGCGCTGACATTTACTTCATCAATTTATTTTTATTGTTCCTACATTTATTGCAGCTATAACAGCCCTTTAATAGTTATATCTCCTCCCTGTAGGGTATTCTGGTATTTGAAATTTTTTTAACTCATTTGTTCTCATAGATAACAGTAAAGTGCATTTCAGGATAACCTTTAGGTTTCAATCTCCTCTCTTCTTTTGGCTGTGAGGCAGTCTTCACTTTAAACTTTTACTGCATTGCTAGTCTAAAGGCCAGAGCACCAAGTTCATTCTAGCACTGGAGTAACCACAAATTAGTGGTCCTGAAAATTTCAGGGAGGTTAGTCCTAAACCAAGAGTGCAGCTATTACCATAATTCAAAACTGGTCATCCTTTTAATGGGGGGGGGGGGGGAGGCCTAAAGGAAGGTGGGCCGGAAGGGGAGAACGTGAGGGGCTATGAGCGAGAATCCCAGTAAATACTAACTGGGCCTTACGTTATAATCCTGGTCAAACAGGGATTGTAATTAAATCTTTATGACTGATAAAGCATCACACTGGACCAATTCTGAGTTTCTGCCCTTCAAGGCCAAAGACATGGGGCACAATTAAGAGGAAACTATATTTGGATTTACTATTCTTGTCTTTGGATACTGTGACCCTCCATCCCAGTCCCACCTCCCTTAAAAAAGGTTATCTTAGCATAGCCTTGGAAATAAGTCCTTATCTGCAAGCCTACTTTCTTTACCTTTTTATTTTTTACCAGCCCAATGGAAAAAGTATCAATTCTGTCCACTTTCCTACAACCACCTCGGTGGTTGAGAAAACATTTACACGGGCATGACACATTTCTATGCTTATTCTTAAGACCATGATACTGAGCCATTTATAACAGTTTGTGCTCCAATTGCCAGCTTTACAACAAGAATGTCCTCTGAAGAGTATCTAGGCACATTTCAAATTGGAGTTCATTCATTGTTTCTATCCCCCGATTTCTCTTACAGAATCATTACCGTTCCTCCTTTTCCTAGCAATATTATCAGAACCTACCAGAAACCACGGCCTTCATCTCATCAGAGAGGATCAAACGCCCTGTTACTTATCATAACCCCAAATAATTAGCCCTCAAAAATGGTTCCAAAATTCCATACTGGTGCCTTTCTCTCCTTATGACTAACATGAACATCAACCTGGGAAACAGCATTTTTTTATGCACCCAGTTGTCCCCATTTGTAAAAAGGAAGGTTGTTACACACCACACACAAGTAAACTCTCAAGACCTCCATTACAGTAGAAATGGTCTAGTAAGTCCCTGATAAAAGCAGTAAGAGATCCAGATCAAGTGGTGAAGGTGGGTGTTCCTGGTCCTAGCCCCAATCCCTAGATTCTCTCACAATAGTAGAGAAAGGGGACCCCACGCCCAAGACATTCTGTTGAAGCTTCTAGAGACAGGGAAACCTCCGGTGCTTCCCACAGGCTGCTCTGCCAAATGGTAATCCTTACCTCCACAATGCCCATTCACCCCACCCCTCTGTATCTTTTCCATTTTTTTCCACTCCCTCCCACCACTTGCAAAAAGATTCTCATCAGAAGACTGTTGTCTACTGCTGTGTTGGCACATCAATTAAACCTTCAGAAAGGGAAAATACAATATGAAGAAATAAATCAAGTATACAAAACCAAAGGGGACAAATATCAGACTATCTTTATCCTGGAATCCTAGCTTGGGCAAGAAAGCTATAGAACTGTAGAGTTCCAAGCCTCTGCTTCCCAATAGTGCAATAAAAAAATAAAAAAACACCCCAGAATGATGCTGCCAAGTTTCTGATGAAGATAGGATGTTTGGAGGCTCGATTGGGATTTTTTTTAATTATTATTATTCTGGTTGGACTTTATCCCTAGATAGCTACAGAAAGATACCACCAGCAGGGCATTAATTCAGATGAAAAGTATTTTAATGTTTCCCCTTTACGGATCTGGCTTATTCAGGTTCCTGACTCCTTTTCTCATCTTTTTAGACTTACAAAGAAAAATTATGATGGGCTAACACACTATAGCCTGAGCCCTGATGAACTTGGAGAATATACCCATTGCCCTGGCATGACCAGAGGAGGATGACATTCTGATTTCTCTGCCCAATGGCAAAAGTCTTTCTGTACCAGTTGTCATCTGAATCATGGGGGTAATTAGAGGCACTAACCAACTACAACTTTCATTATCCACAGCAACTTATTATCAAGAATGCTGGAGCGTAATTGAGATCAGAGTTGTCAGAATCTAAATGACTAAAATTACTGAAAGTTAATTTTGGTCAATTCCGATTTTAATCCATTAATCAAATCAAGATGCTGGCCACAACTCATGTGAGGTAAGTTTGACAACAATGGCATTGTAACAAGGAAGAAGGGCTTCCAGAAGCGGAGGGGAGTCCTTGGACTCAGAGATGAACCCTGAAGGTCAAGTGGACCCAAGCTGTCCTCCTGAGTAGCAGACAAAGATAGTATGGAAGAGCATAGGGAACAGAAGCAAAGAGCTCTGTACCACTCCTTCAGATCTGAAAGCATGACTCCAACACTGGGACAGGGCAAGGACAGGCCGAAGGGAAGCTACCTGCAATAGAAAGGAAAGGAGAAAAAGACGCACAAGTGGGAAGCCTGATTATATTGTTCTCAAGCCAGCTGTTGAATGGCCTTAGCAAGGGCATGCAGAAGGAAAGGAAGGGTAGTGTCAGCTGGTGAGGAGCCTTCCCAGTCAAGCCTATCTTCCTTCCTATAGTATACCACGTAAAGCAGGAATCTAGGATGGGTAATGAATAAAGTGACAGGTGCTCAAAGCCGAGTAGCCCTTATGCCCCAGTTCATGGCACACATCATGTTGGCCCAACCAAGATCCCCTCGTTTCATTCTCCCTTCATTTTTCTTCCTCAGTCTCTAATCCCATCCATTACAATAGGTACCAACAGTTTCAACCTTCAGCTTGTATCTGTGGGTTCTGTGAGATTGGTTCAGGAGAGACGCCATGTTCATTTGCCATTTGGTTCTTCAGATTGACTTTAAGCTTCAGCTTTGCTTTTGATTTTGTTTAGGCCTTCCCTAACAGAGAGTCTTGCAAAGATCAAGGACTTTACATCTGTTGATCTAAAAAAGAACATACAGTGTTGGGTTTCAGGGACTACATTAAAGCACATTTACACAGCCATATGTAGCTGTGCAGCTTATTTTTGGGAATGGTGCCTTCTGGATTTGTAGAATACACAACCTGTACAACTGGACATGGTGGTGCTGTTTAAAATAGTTTCTGAAATCCATCACTATTGATACTGCTATTGTTTTGCTGACATCAATACCATTTTTTAGATTTTAGGATTTTTTCATTTTAAAGATGTACATGCTTATTATAAACAAAACTAAAAGAGTTCAGAAGGTCATAAAGTTAAAAGTTAAAGCACCACTTCTTTCCCCACCAGCATCTCTCCCTCCTACTCCCACTGGTAAACACTGTTAACTCTTCCTTGAATATATATCCTTCTAAAACTGTTATACACATCCAAGAATACAATATGTACAAGTATTTTTATACAAGTAATATTATATATACTGTTTTACTATTGTTTCTGAATATATTTTGGACAAGTTTCTATAAAAATATAGAAAGACGGACATTTCATTCTTTTTAGCAGCTGTACAGAAGTCCACTGTATCAATGTACCATTATTTATTTAACCATTCCCCTACTGACGGAAATTTAGGCTGTTTCCAATTTTTGCTATTATAAGCAACATTGCATGTTAAATGACAATTTTTATATGTATGTAGATATATATGTATACCTATATACATAAGTGTATGTAGGATAAATTACTAGAAATGGCATTTCTAGGTCACCAAGAATGCACATTTTGAATTTTGATAGATATTATCAAACTGCCTTTTTAAAACATAGTACCAATTACACGCCCACTGACAGTGTTTGAAAGCTTGTTACTTAACACCCTGGAAACACTAGGCAGTATGAAATTCTTGAAACTACCAATTAGAGAAGTGAAAATGATATATGGTTTAACCTGCTTTTTAAAAACAAGATCATCCCATATATTTATTGGCCACTTACATGTCTTTTTCTTTGAAATATCTATTCTTGAGTTTTGCCTATTTTCCTATTGGTATATTAGTCTTTTTATTGATTTGGAAGCGCTCTTTGCATTTTAAGGTAATAAGTATTTAAAAAGATTTTCCCCAATTAATCATTTTTTTAATTTCTTTATGATACTTTTGCTATGTAGAATCAGTTAGTTATGCTTTATTTCCCATTTTTATGATATTCTGCCAAAAGGAAGTTTCAGATTCTGTGCTATCAAACTAATCAGCTTATTTATAGCTCCCATGGTTTCATGTCATACTTAGAAATGTCTGTTCTACTTGAATATCATTAAAAATTTCATTCTTTTCTTGTGATTATACTTTTATGGTTTACTTCTTATATTTAGATATCCAGATTTCTTTTTCCAAATGATTTGCCAGCTGTCTCAATACCATTTATTGAATAATATATCAATTACCCATTGCTTTGCAATGCCACCTTTATAATTTAATAGTCTCATATATTTTTGGCTATATTTCTGGACTTTCTATTTTGTTCCACTGCTTTGTCTACTTTTCCCGAACTATCATACTGTTTTATTACTACAGCTTTACAATACATTTTTGGTCTGGTAGAGTGCTTTTGGAAAAACCGGTTCTTATAAAATGCACAAAACTGTCAGGATCTTATTCTAGGCTAAAGATTCTTCCTGTCATAAAGGATATTCATACAAAGAGTTTGAGTTTATTAAAAAAAAAAAAAAAAAAAAAAAAAAAAAACAGTGTAATCTAGCAACCAAAAACTAATATTTAATTAAGAATTTACTATATTAGTAGCTGGGAGAATTGGTAGAAAACTCTAAGGCAGTGACCACAATCTAAAGTAATTATTTAAATAAGAAGGTACCAGAACACAACTACCAGGGCAGTTAAAACAAAGACCAGTTCCTATGGGTGTGCATGATTAGAGAAGGCTTCTCAGGGATGATGATGAATGGACATAAATACAGCTCACAGAGACCTTGAAGTGTCACAGTAAGAAGGGTCCCTTTCCCCTGGAGATCTGTTAACAGGCTGTTTATCTTTGGCTAATAATAAAACTGACACTTATTGAGTGCTTACTGTTTACCAGGCATTGCTCTAAGTGTGTTACATGCACCAATTCATTCAAACTTACAACAACCCTATGAAATAAGTACATACTCTCACCTGGCCTATTTTATAGATGAAAGAACTGAATCATTTGCCCAAAAGTCGCTGAGCTATTAAGTGGCAGAGCAGAATTTGAACACAGGCTGTCTGGCTCCAGAACGTTCATCCTTAGTCTTTACGCTTCACTGCCTCCCAAGCCTTGATCCATGCACCACCTCTGCCTGAAGCACGCCCCCAGATGATACAACTAGTAAGTGACAGGCTGCCCTGCCCACAGAGCCTGGAGGCCCCTATGTTCAGGTTGCAGACACAGGAGCTCAATGGAAAACCTGAACTTCCTGGAGGGATGGAGGCACCTGGAACATTGGCCGCCTGGCCACAGTTTTCAGTTCATCCCTTTCCATCAGTGTTTACAGCAGCTCTCCACAGAGGAGGCCAACAGTTCATGCAGTTCATTCCTTCCCATCAGTGCTTGCAACAACTCTCCACAGAGGACGCCAATAGTTCATGCTCCTACAACACTCTTTGGGCCTCCAGCACAGTCTGGCCACCTGGGTGACCCTTGCCCACCTGGGACCAGGGCGGCCTCTGTCTGACCTCATCCCAGGCTGACAGCTGGCGTCCCACTCGTCCAGACAGCCGGCACTCTGAGTTGGACAGAGTATTGTCTCCTGCCCTGCCTTACAAATAGGAGAGAGAGCGTGCAAAGGCTACTCCTGTTCAGCTGTGGCCTTAAAGGGGAGCAGGTCCCTGGAACTAAGGAGATAGGGTGAAAACAAAATGCCAGCTGCAAGTATGTCTGACTTTAAGAGGGAAGCAGGGCCGATCGCCTCCTGAAGTCCGGTGCCAGGAATTGTTGGAAACAAAAGGCCCTCTGGAAGGCAGGGTCATGCTAGAGCACAAAGCCCCATTGTCAGGCAACACTAGTGGTTTTCCAACTTTTCTTATTAAGTCATGGAACCGTTTGTAACCCCTCAGCCATGCCCTGGACGTCTGGAAGGGCTTTCAGGTACAGCCCATTACCAGGAAGAAAACAATGGCACACTGAACCCATCGTGAGCAGACACAGCACTAAGACAATAGTGCAAAATGTCAATTTTCCCATTGAGTCACTTTTCATTCCTTACAGAGCCTGTCTCAGATGGATATCTGGGAGTCCCTTCCCTCTCATCTCCCTCCCTCCTCTCATCACGCCCCTAAACTGAAAACTGGCGAGGTCCAGATGACCCTTGCTCCTGGCTCCATTCTGGAAGGGCAAGGCTGGGTCCTTAGCCTGCTCACCCCAGTCTCTCAGATTCTTCACAGCCACATGAACCCTCCCCTCCCCAATATTGACAGTTTCTCAATAGCAGCACCGCCACAGACTATAGTACTAATAAATCTCTGCCTCTTATCCATCTTTCTCTCCCCACTACAGGGGAGGAAGAAAAGGAAAGAGACAAGGGAAAAACTCCTGACCATGCCCCATCATTTTTTCAAAGAATATCAGATGCAAAAAGCAGGTACTATAATACTACTCTGGTCCAAGCAGGGGTGGGACTTCACCCTCTCAGCCTCTGAGAAGAGGATAAAAGTGGAGAGGCTCGTATACACAACATTTTGCACCCAATTTCAAGAGGTGTAGGAACCCTCCACAAATTCAAGGATCTCAGGTTAAGAAGCTCGGCCCAGCTTTTGAGCTATCCTGCACCATTTTGGAATCTATTCCAGCGACAGCTAGATTCTCATCAAAACTGTTTTCTCTGCTGGGATCACAGCTGAATCGCATATTCCAATCCCCTTGCACATTAGTGGGGATGTGTGACTGATTCTTACCAATGGACGTGAGCAGAAGTGATGTACCTCTTCAGGTTGGAGGCAGTTAAGAGCAGGTGTCATGCGGGGCGGCCTGCAGGGTCTCTGTTCCCGCTCCCCACACAAGAACGCAGGATATGGTGAGGCCAAAAAGGAACACCCACGGAGCCATAGGTAGGGGAGTCATACCACTATATTCTCTCTGGCGGCACTATACTCTCACTGGAGGCTGGATCCACACTGTCCGCAAACCGCCATCCGCGCTTGCCAGCCCAGCCGCCATCTTCTTGCTAGCCCCCATTCTTTCTCTCTTCTCTCCTCTCTCTGCTAGCATAGCCACAGCAGTTATATTAGTGGCCAATGGCTCACTGGTTACAGCTGACGGCCAACTAGCCACAGCTGATGGCCATCCAATCACAGTTGATGGCCATTTACTACCTGAGCCAGCACCTGTCTATGTGAGGCTGAGAGCCTGGAAACTACTTTCTGGGGCTCTGCCCCCACAGCAGGCATACCTTCTCCACACTCTCTCCTCCATGGTCTGCCAGCCAGGTGACTCCAGGGACACTCTGAAGCCACATGTGGGGACAGAGCCCCTGAAAGCAGTTTCCAGGCTCTCAGCCTCACATAGAAAGGTGCTGGCTCAGGTAGTAAACGGCCATCAACTGTGACTGGATGGCCATCAGCTGTGGCTAGTTGGCCGTCAGCTGTAACCAGTGAGCCATTGGCCTCTAATATAACTGCTGTGGCTACGCTAGCAGAAAATGGGGGCTAGCAAGAAAAATGGGGGCTAGCAAGAAGGTGGTGGCTGAGCTAGCAAGCGCAGATTGCAGTTAGCACGGCAGAGTGCGGGTTACAGATTGCAGAGAAGTGGACGGCAGGTTGCGGACAGTGTGGCTCCTGCTTCCTGTTTCTCCAACCCAGCCTCCAGCGAGAATATAGTGATATGACTCCCCTACTTATGGCTCCGTGGGTGTCTTTTTTTGGCCTCACCATATCCTGCGTTCTCTTGTGGGGAGCGGGAGCAGAGACCCCGCAGGCCGCCCCGCATGACACCCCGCATGACAAATGGTGCAGCGAGCAGAGTCTCCCGCACAACACCACATCTTGGAGATGACTGAGCCTTATACGTGGAAGGAGCTTGGGTCCCTGACTGACCACACGGAACAGAAAGTCCTCCTCCCCCACCCAATTTTCATAGGTCTGTGACATGAGCTACAAATGAAGCTTTCCTGTGGTACGGCACTAAGATTTGGGGGCCATTTGTTACAACAGCTAGCAAAATTACCCTAAAACAGGGCTCCTTCATACAGATAGCCAGCAAACGCTGCCTCTTCATGCTGCCTTTCGCCTAGACAAGTGGTTCTCAGCCCTAACTGAACATTAGATTCACCAAAGGATCATGTAAAAGAAAGCGGTGTGTGGGGTGGGGGGGGATTGGCAGCAGTAGAGCCTGGCCATCACAGACTTCTAAAAGTTTTTTGGTAGTGCTCACTCACTCACTTGGGGGGGTTTGGTGATGAGAGGAGGAGCTTTCACAGTTCCCTCAGAGGCGCTGTTAGGAACTCACAGGCAATGCTCCTTTTCCTCTGAGACTCCGCTAGGTCAGGAAGCCCAACCTCTGCCATCGGCCGCCGTGCTCAGGGAGACCTCAGGAGCACACCATCACTGACGTTATTCAACACTTCCTCTGTGCTGGGCTTTATGCTGAGCCCTTTACATCCAGGGCCTCATTTCAGCCTCTCAGCACAACTCAGAAGACGTTACTAGTCATACCTCCATTGTAACTTTGATCCAGAAAGGTTAAGTCACTGTCCCCAGATCACACCACTAGAAAGAGCATTCAGTCCTAATACTTCTAACTTGTCATGACTTTCCCAACTTCTCAAATCACCTTTTCAAAGACAGATACTCCTGGGTAGTCACATCTGAAGGCTTTACCAGTTACCACCTGGTTATCAGCTAACAGTGCATATGGAATTGGTTAGCACTCATCTGAGAACAAGAGGCCTCAAGGCAGCTATGGTGGGCACCTGTGGGAGGAAAGGGCTGCTGGCTGCAGAAGCGATAGGCCAGAGGCAGACTATGCCTACCTGACCCTTGGCGGAGAGCTGGCCTGGCCCTGAGGCTCAGAATCATCTCACGGCCCACCTTGGCCCTGAGCTGCCGTTCTCTGCAGGCCACATGACCACGTGGCTACAGCACAGGTAGCAGAGAGACTGAGCCCCCTATTATGACAAGCCTAGGGTGAGAGGGGAGAAGAACTTTGGATGGGCAGTACTCCCCACCTTACCCAGTGCCCACCTTGACTACAAGGCTGGGAATTCGGCTTAGGCACAAAAGCCAGCCTCCAAGTCATGTAGCTTCTCCCAGACTTCCCATGCCCTGGCCAAAACTTAGACTCCCCAGTCTGTAAAAATGAGGGTGCGGTTTGCAGTGGGGAGAATTGGCACCTACCCCTTTGTTAAGGTCTTTGTTGAATCAGTCACCGGGCGTCCAAATCCAGACAGCAATCACTTACTAATGCAGGGCATTCCTACATCCACGCCAGGACATGGGGGGGGGGGGGGGGGCTTTGTGCAGGAGGTAGAGCTTTGCTCAGGAGGCGGGGTTTGCACAGGTTGGGGTCACCCCGAAAAGGCTCACCTCTGGCCTGCCTTTTCTCTGGCCTTACCCAGATGCTTTGGGCATATTTTGTCTTTAAATCCGTTTCACACGTTATTACACATTCCTTTATGCAATTTTTAAAAATCTATAATTTATGAAAGTTGTCATTCGATAGGGTTTTTCACTCTCCCAGGCTGGAACTTCTTCGAAAGTACTTCTCAGTAGGCAGCGAATCACTCCCCTTTGACTACCATGTGATTAGTTTGTTCAACTGATGGCCTTTCTTCTCTAAGACACTCATTGTGTCTTCTGCCTCCTATGCAGTTCTTAAGAATTTAAATGAGCCATTTTATTTCTTCCTCCTAGCCCGGAATCCGCACACCCGGCCCACCCTTCAGCCTTCTCTTTGAGTGCACCTAATAAACAGCGGCATGATTTCCGAGGGCCCCCTCTAAAGAGGAATTTTATGTTGTTTCTGACATTGTTTGTTGTGCTTCCCACAAGACATGAGTGCTGCTAAAGATTGAGAGACAGTGACATAAATGTCAGGGTAACGCCTCGGTAGTGTCAAGCCTAATTAGATGCCTGCACTTGGGGGACAACTCTGGATACCATAAAACTCAGAGCTCATCCTCTCTCCGCACATGCCTGGAGTCTGGCAGATGGGCCAGGGCAGGAGAGAAGGCCCAGGAACAGGATAAAGGGGATGGAGAACAGTTTCGCTGGGATGCTAAACTCGATTTTAATACATCTTGTTCCTTTTAGGTCAGTCACTCTTGTCCTGGAAGTGCCCACAGGCAAAGCTATTGTACGCATCAGGCACTGTAGGTGCAGTGGCTAGAGACTGTGAGCTTGTCAAGGGCCAAGAAAATGTTTGAGAGGAAAAAAAATCTAGGCTCCAAATTACAAAACAGAAACTGTGAAATCAAATGATAACTGAAATAACAATGCAAAATTAACAAAAATTATTTACAGTAAAATTATACACGCATACACATATACAATATAATATACACACATTTTAAAGATTAATATAATATGGAGTGAAGCTTCCGAAAGTAAGAGTGTCTTCAGCCCATGCAGGCCCGAAAGTGGCCATATCTACTGATCCAAAACACATTCCCACCCACAAAACACATGCGTGGGTGATTTACATAAATGATATCACTAATATTCAAGTTCTTCAGCACTGTGCCAGGTACACTGGGGGAGACAAGAGAAATGAAGATATAGTCCTTGCCTTCACAGCAATTAGAATCTAGCTATGACTGAGGTATGAAAACTCTCTACTTATGCATACAATAAATATAGCTTGAGTAGCTGTTATGAGCAATATTCTCGATATTGAGAATAAAACAATGAACAAAAGATACAAAAATCCCTGCCCTCATGAGCTTATAATACAAAAGTCCTGTGAACAATGATATAAGAAAGTACTAAGTTCAACATAAGCACCAATGATAAAAAAGCTAAGTGAGCATTTTTCACAGAACAGAATGAGGAGCAAAGGAGATTGCCATTTCCCAGGTGGTCAAGGCCAACGGCAAGCAAGAGGGAGGTTGTGAGCTGGGTCTGGTTGCTCAGTCTCCTGTTCTGTAAACTGTGCTCCTCCCCAGATGTGTACAAAGGAGCAAAAGGCCTGTTTTTGCCCACAGGGAGATAATATGTACATAGATGAGATAATGTGTATGAAAAGGCACGTTGTAAACTCTCAAGTGCAATGTGAATTATATATCTTATTATGTATATGACACATTCTGTTTATGCACCTGAGTAGAGATACTGAAGTCATTGTGGAGAAATCCATGTTCAATCATTTTCTGCTCTCAATTTTTACCCAGATAGCCCTTCTCTGCTAAGTTGGACCAGCTTATACATAAATATCCCAAATCCTCTTCAGTCACACTTTAGAATCCCGCTGAGGTACTGAGAACATTAGTTACCTCAAAACAGCATTTAAAGAAAGCCAAAACCATTAACAATTTATCCAAAGGGCTTTCCTTGATAAAAAGAGGAGAGGGGTCCGGCCCACTTCCTGTCAAGAGTGTCCAAAGCTTGGACTCCAAGGCCTGGGTTCCCAAAAATATTGGTACAGGTCCAGTGTATTTTTGTAAGACAACAGGTCCATTTCCTTTAGTGGTATAAAAAATTTACTGTTTCAAAGAGCTTGAACACTGTTTCAATTTTTGGCTCAAAGTAAACCTACGAAGAAAGCAAAATAATTATTATTAAGCCCCATTTAAAAGATGCAGAAAATGCGACAAGCAGACTTAATGGGTTACCCAAGATTCCCCTGACTGGCCATAATAAAAGAACTCAGCTTTCCTAGAACACTCTAGAGTTCTTTTCACCATGCCTTTAGCTAAGACTGTGGTGCCAAGAGCAGCTGGAGACCCTCCTCCTTAAGAGATCACCAAACCCCGAATTGTCCTCTCCTGAGATAACCAGAATTATTTTAGGAGTAAATACTCACCATTAATTTCCCCATCAGACTTTTCCTGTAGCATGCACTTGTCCAGGTACCTAAGAAATTCTTCCCTAGACCCTCCCTGTTCTCCGCTAAACACACACCTAAAACGCAAACACACCCAGGTACATAAAATGCAGATCTTTTAAAAGCCCATTTCTTAAATGCCTACCTTCTAGGTTTGCCAGATTTAAGGGGAAAAAGGCAAGAGACCCAGTTAACTTTTAATTTCATGTAAACAACAATTAGAATAAGAATGTCCAAGGCAATGTTTAAGATATACTTAAACTAAAAAAAAAAAAAAAAATTGTTTTTTGCTTTGCATAAAACTAGTTGCCCAGGTGGAATCAGAGTCTATAAGCCTCCAAATCCAAAAATCAAATCTCTTCCAGGCCTAAACATATCTTGGTCCTACTTGCAATAAGCTGCAAAGGTGAGAAGTCTGAATCTGAACTCACCTGTTTAATTGCCAAAGAATCTGAGGATGGTGGAAAAGTTAAAGGTAATTTTGTTCCTGACTTCCATGAGATTACACCTAAAGTAATAAATACCAGAAGAAAATCTACATGTGCATACGGAATTCAGAGCCCTTACTGGGAATACTAGAGTTGTCACACCCAGGAGGCTGTTTGCACTCAGTCTGAATCCCAGTGGCTTTGAATACAGTCATTTTTCTGCATCCTTCCTCAGTGGTACCCAAACCCCTACTCACCTGCCACAGTGACCTCCTCCAGAATAAGCTTGGTGCCCTTGTTGGCATATAATAGGCTCAGTCCTTATTAGTGGAAAGAATAAAATGCAATACATATCAAAAGCTGTATTTCCAATAGGTTAGGTCAAGTTGGATAAAACTGTGAAGAGTCAGAAAAGAGAAAGTTCTGGAGAAAGGCCTCATTGCTTCCTTTCAGGGGACTGAATCTCTTTGAGGACCAAAGAGAAAGGGACTCTTGCACCCAAAAAGAAACAAGCAAGCAAAACACTGGTGAGGTAAATACAAGCTTTCTCCTCATACCGAGTGAATAAATACCCACGAATCCATCTCGATGGCACAGGGAAAAACAGCTAGCCTCACAGAAGAGAGCATTCCCCCAAGGAGAACTGAAGAGCTCATGGGCTCATCCATATTTTGTGTGTCAGGGTTGGAGGTAGGTACAGGGGGCAGGAGCCTTCTTGAAGGATGTTGTTGAAACCTCTGCTTGACCTCCACCCAATTAGGAAGGCAGCTTTCTTTGAGTGTTTTTAATCCTTTAGTGTTTGTTTTAGAATAAGGGCTCCTGAGAACAAGGAGAACGAGGGAGCACCTTTATTTCATTATTATTTACATTTAGTATATTATGATGTAGTTACAGCTCAAGAGACACAGTTTTTGAGGACACATGAAGAACTGTGGAGAAAGGCAGAAAACTACTAGGGAATTGGTTGCAGGAGCATAGGATTGGGGATGGAAGATTCTAGAGAAGATGAAGCCATCTTTACCTCAACCCACCCTGTCGCCAGCCACTGGCAAGGTAAACTGAACCCGGATGGGGAAGGAACAAACAGAAAACCAGCATGAGCTTGGGGTCTAGCCAGGCTTGGGTAACGGCACTGACGCTACATCTTGGGTGAGCCTCTCCCCACAGGGCAACCAGACACACACATATGACCTGCCCTCAGGGAATGGAGTCAGGAGGAAAGACAGACATGTCAAAAGCAATTTCACACCATGCAGTGAAGAACACAGGGGGACCGGTAGGCGAGCGAAGCACGTGCACGGGGCCTCAGCCTAGCAGTGGCAACAACGGGAGAGGGAGAAAAAGGTTTCTGAAAGAATTTTATATTGACTTTTTCTCCAAAAAAATGCAAACTAGAGAAAAATCAGAATTTTGTTGAGCTTCTTTACAGTGTATGGTTGAAAATATAGATCCTGGAGAAATTCTGCCTGTATTTGAAACTGCTCTGTGACCTTGGACAAGTTATTTAAACATCCTGGACCTCAATTTCCTCATTTATAAAATGGGGATAGCATGTTATGTGAGTATTAATTATTGTGGAAATTAAATGAATTTTAACATATGTAAAGCACCAGAGCCTGCACAACAAGTGCTCGATAAGTGTTACCTATGATTATGAAGATGTATATAGCTTAGTATTGTTTTTATTGTAGATTGTATATTGAAACAAAGACACCTTAATCCATTCCAGGTTTAGAGTCTCTAACGTGGCCTGAGGATGAATACGATGGCAGAGGTATACCTGGGACAGTCGAGTTAAGATGTCCCCAGAAGGAACTCCTTACTCAGACTAATGAAGTGTAGAAAAGGGGGGCTTACCGTAGGAACTCTCTAAGCTAAGTTCCGAAGAGTTGTCCAGGTAAGGAGAAGAGGAGTGTGCATAAAGGCCAGAAGTAAGAAATGGGAAGGCACAAACGTATGAGGGTAGCACAGCAAGAATTGGGCAGTAGAGCCACTTGAGAGACAGCTGCCCAAGCCCAGGCAACAGGCTGTGCCTTGCAACTAGGTACTAGTACAGTGCTGAGGAAGAGCGTATCCAGCTTTAGGAGAGGGTTCCCTAATGGGGGGAATTTACAGGACTTGGTAATTGATTGCTTATGAAGGTGAGGTGGAAATCGACTTCTTCCCAACTGTTGGTTTGGACAACTGCAAAGATGTTGACACCATTCGTTGAAACAGGATACACAGGAAGAGGAGATGAGTTGGGGGCAGGAAGGGTGAGGGAAGTGGGGAGAACGCTGGAAATGAGCTAAGGTCATGACTTCCATTTGGAACCATTTACCTTTGGTATTTCTATAAAACAGCTAAGTGTGAATGCTAGTAGGTAATTGGATACACAGAGAAAATAATTAAAAATTCAATAGCCTTCCCTTATAGTATATAGAATTCTTCTGTGGAATGAATCATTCCATTCAGATTTTACAATTCCTGTGAGATGAGAACAAATATATATATACTCGTATATCACTTACTATGCTAAGCATTTTATAATCCTTACATCCACCCTGAGATGTACATACTGTTAGTAACCCATTTTATAGGTAAGGACACTGAGGCTTAAGGCCAAAGACTAAATAGTTTGACCAACATCACACAGCTGGTAAGAAGCAAATCTACATGGTCTATTTCCCTGTTGCTAGATGCAGAAACTGAAGGTCAAATAGGACAAGGGACATGGATAAGGTTACAGAACCAGGAAGTTGTGGAGCCAGCTTTAGCACTCAAATCTGCTACTTCAGAAGTCCAGTGCTCTTAGCATCACCCATGAATTCAGACTGTAGAAGTCTGTTATTTGCCCTGGGCAAGAGTGAGAAGATTATAGGGGTAAGACCAACTGATAGCCATGTCCAAACAAGGCAAGAACTGCTTATTTCCCTGTGCAGCCTCATAAGAGCAAAGAACTTCTTCTACCTGCCTGCTGCTGTTGATGATGATGATTCTGATGATGATGATGATGATGATGATGATGATGATGATGATGACGATGGAGGGTGGATACTGCTGAAAGTGGAACCCCACTGGTGCTAACACTTTAAGACCCAAAGACCTTCATGAACCTTGAGATTTTGAGGACAAACTTGGGACTAAGCATTATCTTTTCTCTCTAGATTATTCAAGGAAAAGGAACTTGGGCTGGAGCTGTGTTTGTGTTCACTCATTCAACAAGAAGTACAGGGATTGAGCAACTACTGTTAGGCACTGTGCTAGGCTCCTAGAGCACAGTGACGAACATCACAGACATACTCCCCACTCTCATGCAGCGTGTGCTTCTAAATACCCCAGCTCGCCATGCCCACTGCTTGGATGGTGAGTGGGGAATGGCATCCCTACCTGAAAGCTGCCCCCAAGAAGCTGGCACTTGTGGTTTTCTCTGGGTCCCACTGACGGAGGGGACACTAAGGAACTAGCTGTGGGCTAGGCCTGCTGGAGGACATTGGGAAACTCACCCAGCTTCTCTGGCCTTGATGTAAACCGGGTGGAAGGGGAGGGCAAAAGGCCTAGATCCATGGTTTTCAAACTCTAAAGCTATACTATTCACTCTACTCAACACACTTTTACCTAGGCACCAACTTTGTGCAAACAACATAAACAACACAAACATGGCTCAGACCTCAGGGAGCTTGAGGTCTAGTGGAAATCTTATGCCAAACTCCACCATATGAAACAGATAAAAATGGAGCTAATCCTGAGGTCGTTTGGGGCTCTACAAAATACAGTTTACACACACACACACACACACACACACACACACACACACACACACGCTGATCTCTCAGGCTCCTTCCTGCACTAAGATTCTTGGGTTCTTTGCTGCCAGGCTGGGGCAATGACAGCGGCAGAAACTCATGCTCTGCATGCCTATCTCCAGTCCTTCGTCAACTGAATATTTTCTGTAATTTTGTCCAACAAGCCCCACGCTCTCAAGCTTGTCACAGTACTGCTGCTTTGCTCCATTGGTCTGTTCTGGGGAAGCCAGCCATTTGCATGAGACTCTCAGAATGTCTAGTTCAAACCAGGCAGGGAAGGGAAGGCCATATTTTTAACTGGAGGCAGAAGGATTTTCATGCATTACTCCCCAAGCACAGAGCGAGCCCTGGAGAGGCTGCAATGGATGTTAGCAAAAGCTAGACAAAGGGACACAGTTGTGAGTTGCTTCTTCCCAGAGAATCCTTTTATTGTTTTGGTGTTTTTTTTTAAGAAAGGGAATGAAAGCCCAGAGCCCCTATTCCCTTGCTAGTTTTGCAAAACAAACAAGAGCAAATAATTTTCATTCATTGACTTTGTTTTCCCCTTCCCAGGAAATCTCTCCATCTGCTAAGGAAGACCCATTTAAGATTTACGGCAAACTGTCCACTTGGTGAGAAGGGATTTGATTTTTTTTTTTCTTTCTCACACCATTCTGTGCCAGCGTGAGCTTGACCATTTCCAGATGAAACACTGCCTTTACCAGAATGAAATATTTGCGAAAAGGTCTTTAATGAACTGAAAACGTTAATTTGAAAAGTCTCCTCTGTGGAAAGAGTGAGGCTAGGAGAGGGAAGGAAATGACACACAGCCTGTGGACTGGCAGACGGCTGGTTTCTCTCAAGTTTTTCAAAGAGGGGAGATGCAGAATGGGCTACATTAGTTGGAGATCCAAAATTGACCCTCACTTGGAGGGCAGCACCAATACAGCAAGTCTGAGCTGCGTTCATACACTCAGTTTTGTTTTGCTGTTTTAAATGCCTCTATACACAGGCTTCTCCCTAGTGAAAAAAACACTACACAGTCTGCAGGCTCCTTCCCCACCACCAGAAATTCCAGTAAATGCCCCACTGGCATTATTTCAAAGGTAATCTCAATGTGAATGATGGTCATGTTAACAGCAACAACCACCACTAACACCACCGCTTTTTTAAAATCAGGTGTTACCTGCTCTGCCCCATCAGTGCCACCCATATTGCACACAGAAGGAGAAAACTTGAAAGTTACAGACTCTGCTAAGAACACTGATTATAAGTCATCGGGCAGATATAATTACAGGAATTGCTCTCCCTAGCTGAGCTGATATTTATTTCAGCAGCTCTGACCCTTCACGAGGATCTTGCTGCCACCCCACCCCCAACTCTCAACCCCTCCACCAAAGGGCTTTACTAACTGAAAGCAAACCCAAGCCAAGTCCTGCTCATACTCTCGGCCAGGTGCCAGGAAAAGTGTAAATTTTCGTGAGCTCCAGCTATTTTGCCAGAAGTCTGCAATGTGTCTGGACACGAATGGCTGTTCCTTTTGTGAGGCCAGGCCTGAGCACCAGGAAGTTCTAAAAGCAGCACATGGAGACAGATCGGGTAACCAGAAAAAGGGCTAGAAACAGCCTGTCTGCAGTATGTGAGGCTCTCCTGGGGTGTCCTGCCTGCACCCAGAGTCGGTTACCTTATTACCCTCCCCCCCCCCAAAAAAAAAGAAAGGTAATTTTTCTCAGATTCAATATTTCAATTGTGTGCTAACTTTGTTCTCAAGGGCAATCTCCCAACTCCCGACCAGGCCTTCACCTTTCATAATGGAAACTAAACCAGTTAAGGTTGGGGTAGGGGTGGTAAACATGGTTATGCGTGCATACATGCACGTGCATGTGAGTGTGTGTCTGTGTGTGTGTAAGAGAGACAGAGACAGAGAGAGAGAGAGAGAGAGAGAGAGAGAGAGAGAGAGAGAGAGAGAGAGAGGTGGGGGGACTAACTTTAGGCACAGGCACAGCTAACTGTATTTAACCCTTGTTGCTCCTTTGGCTTTGGCAGAGATAAAAGCAAAAAGACATTTTGAAGCTATTTGAAAGAATTTTTTTAAAAGTGGAAAGCAAAGATCACCAAGCAAGGAGAAGGCATCATTAAGCAGTCTTCCGAGAGGGTCACTCTTGCTATCCAGGGTCTGTAGGCTTCTACATTCAGAACCCCCCAAGGCCCCTTGGGTGTGTGAGCTGCCCAGCCCAACTGAGTCTTCCCTTCCGTGATGGTGCGATGCATCCCCACAGTACGACATTGGGGAGTTTCACTGCTCAGTGAAAGCCTGTGGTCTGTCTCTAAATCCCCCAGTTTTCATTCCATCCCTCTTAAAGGGGACCATAAACTTTAACGTGAAAGATGCAATTATTTGGGGGCCTGGTATGACTTAACAAGCTTAAAAGCCTCTGAACAAAAGCAAAGCCAAAGGGAAGGGCATGTCTTCCAAGAGATTAAAAGCAGTGTTATTCCCTTCACACCCCTCCTGGCCACCATCTTGCCCTGACAAAGCAAGGGAAGGATGCAAATCAAAGAGCTGGACTTTACTCACCAAGTGAAGGTATTCAAGTGCACTTGCTGCCAACTTTCTATCAAACTGGCAATGTCAAGGATAGGAAAAGAAGGGCTGGAGTGAACAAAAGGAGGGGACAAAAAAACCATAAAGGAACACAGGTTTGCCTCAAATTACACAATAGACACATTTCATGAAAGTGAAATATAAATCGTTTTAATAAATGGATTCACTGTCAGTGTATCAGCTATTGTTCCTAGAGGGGAAATCTTTTGTAATTTGAAAAAGCAAAAGTAGCTGCTATTTATCTTTCAGGCCAATTTGGGTTGCTAGGTATGATATGGAATTTTTATAAAGTAAAGAACATCAAAATAAAAGGTTTTTCTGAATTTTTTAAAATATGGCACTCTGGCCAGAAATGTAGCTGCAAGAGAGGGAAAGAGAAGGAGGAAGGAAGAAGAAAGAAGAGGAAAAGGAGAGCAAGTGAGAGACAATACCCTCTTGGGTCCAACGAACCCAATTCAATGAATTAAGTTCTCCATGCCCCACCTTAAAAGGGACTGAGATAAGTAAATAGCATATAGAGAGATAAAGTGCCAAGCTGGAGAATCAAAGAGAAAAGGGGTTGTTACTGCACAAAGAGCAAAGAAGAGTAAAGGAAGTGAGGTCAGGAAAAATGCATGCAGACTCGGTACTGAGGGAAGTCAGAGACCCCAGCCATGTGTTTGAAATAGCTCTGATCTGGGCAGAAAAAGGTATGTGTAAAGGGAGAAAGGGGAAATTAGAGATACACAGGCCCCCCTTGTTCTGTAGCAAAGAAGATTCCAAAATAAAATGTGCTTTTGCTACCTTAGAATCTCATGGGCCAGTGGTCCATACGCCTTTCTTAAAGCCACAGCACCATTCTGTAATGGAAAAAGTTCAAGTTCATTTCCAGCAGCAAAATATACCCAAGTCCTGTGAGCCCTGGAAAGAGTAGTAATTCCATTGACAGAAGGAAGAAAATGAAAAGTTACCAAAGAGAGGCAAAAATAGACAGCAGAACAGGAAAACTTTCAAATCATTAATTCCTAATAAATACAGTAAGTTTCTAACTTTTGGAGTTTTTAAATATGTTGTTTTTATGTCTTTTGCTGAATATGTGTGTTTAAGAGGGAAGTTCAGAGACTGGTACGTTTTTAGGTTACGTTTTTAGGTTATTTTAAGAAATCTGCCTCAGTAATTCCATTATTCTTAGTTACACGTTTAGCCCATGCAGATTGGAAGGGGCTCCTTGGTATCCAGCACCCAAGAAGCTCCTCAGGTGTGCAAGATCCAGCCCCACCCCACAAGAGATTATGATCTCATTGTCACGCAGGGAGGAAGATCAGGCCCCAGGAAGAATCATTAGGTCTTTCTTAAGGGCCAGACATTGTGCCAAGAACTTTCCCCACCATATCTTTAAACATCCTCACCAAAACCCATGTAGATAGATATGATTCCCTCCAGCTTATGAAGGAGGAAACTGAGGCCCCAGGAGTTTACATCCTCTGCCCGAGGTCACACAGCTAGTTAAGTGGTTGAGTTTGAATTTGAAGGTGGCTGACTGAGTAACAAGTGATGTAGAACACACCGTACATGTTGTAGGCATCCAGAGGAAAGCAGAATCCAGGGTGACTTCACAAGTCACCTCAGCATTGTCATGGGTGACCTGACAGCCGAAAGGGTAGGCTGGACGGCTACCAGCCAGATCAGGGGCGCTGAGAAACACAGGTCAGTCACACATGCAACATTCAAAAGAAAAACCACCCTTTACAAAAAGCACGTAAAGGAAACCCATTTTTCTATCTTTAGGTCATTCTTTGCCTCCACAGCCATCTGCAGAGATGGAACATGGTTTCATTAAACATGATATTTTTGTCAGCTTTCTTATGCTTTTCTGTTTTGTTTTCTCTTGCTTTCAATTAAAGGATTCTTTTCACCCTCTCAGAAATTCTTTGGGGATTTGAAACCCACTTCAAGGAAGGAGAAAAAAAAAAAAAGGAAATCCATCTTACAGTATTAGTCACCGAGATGGGTGTGAAGACAATGGGCTATAAACTGAAATCAGCTCCATCTCCAAAAGCAAAGAACGATCTCTAACAAACTGCTTTGAATTTTAAGAACTAGAAATCATGCTGGCAAACAGGTTTGCCTTCCTTAAAATGTAATTACAAAAAAAAAAAAAAATCTTCCAAACTAAATCCCAATGGTTACAACCAAATAAAGAACACAGGCTTGGTCTTCACGCCGAATCCAGGATACTCCACCACAGAAAAATACTCAGCTATGAAGAAATACAAATGTGAGCTGGAAACAAAATTAAAATCACACAAGAGCGAATTTGTGGGCCCTGGAAGTCTTGCATTCCACCAGCAAATAAAACCAGTGCAGCATGGGCTAGTGTAGAGTTGGGTTCAGTATTTCCCACTTTGAAATCAAAGAAATGGGCATGTGTGGGTTGTCTGCCCTGCATGTATGACTGTCGCTGTCCTTTGCAGAGTTGTGATGAAATAATCACCCTCTTATCACAGCCTTTGATCTCACAATCCCCTTTTCCCACGCTATTAAGATATCCCATGTCTTAGCAATTCAACTTTGCACGCTCAAATCCTTTTTTTTGGCTTGCACCTGCCCACACATCAGTGGCTCTGCTTTGCTTTATGCCTTGTCCACCTTGCAATGTTTTCATTAGACAGGAACCATCACCATGGCAGAGGCCAGCTGCCACCCACATGTGGGGAACTGAAGCCAGCTTCCCTCCTCCGTGGGGCTGGAGAGGGGTCACAGGAGTGGGAGGGTTCTCAGCCTCCCCAAGAGAGAAGGCGTTGACCCAAGGGAAGGAAAAGGTCACACTTGCTTAGCAAACTTCTCCAGGATCTCAGGGACTCTCTCCAGAATTCCTGAGCAAGCATTGCTGCCAGGAGCTCACTGGGGAATTTGGCTCAAGAAGAGACTACCTACCTGTATCTTGTCTTTAACAATCATTTCCACTGGGTTTGCATCACTGCTCCCTCAACAACCTCCTGGGTCCCTTCTATGTCATATAAACGGAATGTCTATGATGCAGGATCCCAGCCTGGAAATTGCCTGCCAATTCCAGCCAGCCACCTTTGATCCTCTTCTATGGAAAAGAGAGCAAGATTCTGGAATCAGATACACCCAGGTTCAAACCAACCTTTCAGTAGGCCCGGAACCTCCTTGAGGCTCAGTTTCCTCATCTCTAAAATAAAAATCACAGTATCTTCCTCACATGTGTTTTGTGGCAGTCACAGTTAATCAAATGTGTAACCTACCTATGTCATCCAGTGTCAGGCACATAACAGGCACTGAACCATAATGGTTCCAACTCCAATTGCCCACACCGAGTTTATATCTCCTTACAATAATAATTACAACTATTTATTGAGTCTTTACTACTTGTTAAGCACTGTCCTAAGTATTTTACACAGATAATCGATTGCATCCTCAAAAATAAAATCCCGTGAAGTACTGTCCTGATTCCCCTTTGATAGGCCAGGAAACTAAGCCTCAGTGTCTCAGGTCATGGCCCTTAGTAAGCCACAGAGGTAGAACACAAACCCACATCTTCTGGACTTTAAAAACCCTGTTCTTTCCTGCATATCTGCTGCTTCCTATATCTTCACAATCTTCATGAAAACTTCTGCCTGACTTGCCAACTGGTCTTTTTAAAAAGTTTTTCCTTAATCTTTTCCATTAATTCATTCATAAACAAATCCTAGCTTGCTTAAGTATAGCGATTTTTCCCTATTCCATGATCACTTACGTGATCCGCAACTGAGTACCTCCTAGAGTATTATTAGCAAAGCAGAGATCCCAGTAGAAAGCAAATTGCCCTTTGCCAAAACCCAAGTTTTAGCCTGGGAATAGACACATTTCTTCATATTCCTTGGAACAAGAACCCTGGTCCTCATCCTAGGGCATTCATCCTGTCCACATCCTTTACAAAACCTAATTTTTATCTATCTATCCTAAGGCACAATAAAAACGTAAAAACCTTTATTATGTGTGAGTTCAGCCTCCTGTATTCACCCTGCACTTTGTTCTCCAAGCCCCAGCTCAAATCCCTCTAGGCAGCCTTCCCCCGTCTTTCAGCCCAAGGCCCAATCCCCATGCCCTGATGTGTCACAGAGCTCAGAGCCTGTTCAACAGACACCATCTGGCACTTCCTTAAAGGGTTTTCTAAGTGTTTCACATGTGGACATCTTGTCAACCTAAGAAGATTATAAATTCCTCAAAGGCTCGGATCTTGTCTTCTGTTATTTTTGAAACTCCTGAAGTGCTTAGAACTTTACTAGGCATCAAGGAAATGCCTAGTAGAACGTCCATGGGTGTAATTACCTCCTGAAGTGCTAAAAGCATCATTTGTCCCACAGGCCACAAGCATACCTCTGTTTTTTTGTTTATGGTTTACTTTTTTTGCAAGGGTCAGGGGACCGGGGGGGCTTGAAAGTTACTACCAGCCCTATCCCAGTGCCCAAGCTAAACCACAATAATGTGTGATCATGCAGAGATCCAAACAGAGGTCAATAATCCTATGTCTGTGACCCAGGTAACCACCCACCATCTCCTCCTCACGAAATTCATCCAGCCAAACCCACCCAACCCAGCCTCTCTTTGCCCTGAACTCTTCATTTATAAGGAGGCACAAACATTAATTCTTCCTTCTTCTGATAATAGAAGAACCCATGGCCAGCAGGGAAGGAAGGGACATGGCCAGCGGGGAAGGAAGGGACCCTACCCCCCACACACACACACCAATCCTAATTCTTTGAAAACTGCTCTCCTCCCAACACAATGAATGCTTCTGACCAGGGCTGAGTATCTCCTTCTGTCTACAATGATTGGTCCAGGGATGAGCACATGACCCAAGATAGGCCAATAGCATCCTTCTCCAAGATTTTTCTAACTGGAAGTAGCAGAGAACCTCCTCTCTCTCTGATTATGAGGTTGTAAACATGGAAGTTGGGAGCTGCCTGTCTCCTTTTGGAAGAGAGAAACCATCTGTGATTAGAGCAAACAGAAGACAGAACCTGAGAGAGTATTAACAAAGTTCAAGCCCCAGCTTCAGTGATCCCCAAGGCTGCTATCCTGCTGTTCTGCCTGAGGTTGGGTTATGAGAGTCCAGATCTCCCTTTAGTTTAAGTCAGGTTTCTAGCACCTGCACTCGCCGTGTCTTTCCATACGTAACTTCCCAGGAGTTATGTAACATACATAGGAGGTCTGCCAATTAAGTCTGTGAACTTGTTGCAATGATGTTGCTAACTTTTTTTTATATCAGAGGGATTATTCATTGTGAATTTGTACCAACTGGACAAACAGTTAACCAAGTTTACTATTTGGAAGTGCTGAAAAGGCTGTGTGAAAAAGTTCGACAACCTGAACTTTTCTCCAACAATTCATGACTCTTGCATCATGACAGTGCACCAGCTCACAGGGCACTGTCTGTGAGGGAGTTTTTAGCTAGCAAACAAATAACCGTATTGGAACACCCTCCCTACTCACCTGAGCTGGCCCCCAATGAATTCTTTCTTTACCGGAAGATAAAGGAAATATTGAAAGGAAGACATTTTGATGACATTCAGGACATCAAGGGTAATATGACGACAGCTCTGATGGCCATTCCAGAAAAAGAGCTCCAAAATTGCTTCGAAGGGTGGACAAGGCACTGGTGTTGGTGCATAGCTTCCCAAGGGGAGTACTTCAAAGGTGACCGTAGTGATATTCAGCAATGAGGCATGTAGCACTTTTTCTAGGATGAGTTCGTGAACTTAAATTGTTTGACCTCATACTTCCCAGGAGGGTCATGTGAGTTAGTGCCAGGAACACGTGTACATTAGACCTTCCTGCAGATTGAGGCAAGTGGGTGGCAAGAATCGGGCCATGGGTTTCTCACGGGCAGAGGCTCTGCTGGCCCATAGATGGGTACAAGAAGGATGATCTTCTCAGCTCACTGTGGCCTGGGTCACGGCCTGAAGCATCAAAGGGCTCATGACTGAAACCCCCTGGAAGAAATGTCCCTTCCTTCCCCGCTGACCATGGGTTCTGAGGGGCAAAGGGACTCACCAGCCTCCTGGTTGGACTTCTGAGGGTGGGGCCTGTTCTCCCTGGCTTAGAAGACAGGCAGCCCTGCAAGGTTCCTCAGCAGAGTCTGCTTCTCCACGTCAAAATGGCAGCAAAACAAAAGCCTAGTCGTATTACCAACATAGTACGGAAAGCTGAACAGGGAGTCAAAGCTTGAGACCCAGGGCTTCTCTGAGTCTCAGTTTCCTCTTCTGTTACGGGGGTAAAGAAATGCTTGGCTGCCTCCTTCCAGGCCTATGCGAGGCTGGAATAAGAGAAAATAACTAAACTACAACTTTCTTAGCAGTCACTATGTGCTCAGACTTCACATGCATTATCTTGTTAAATCCTCACAGCACGGCCTGGCACATACAAGAAAACTCTGGTTTGATTTCAGAAGAGAAATCTTACCAAAAGGCACAAAGCTAGTAAGTTGAAGAGCTTGGAGTGCAAACCACGTCTATATTATCAGCATTTGTGTTTTAACCGTTATTCCAGTCCTCCACTGGGAGATAGCATTGCCAGATTTAGCAACAAAACAAAACGAAAAACAAAAAAACACTCAAACAAATAAACAAACAAAAACAGGACACCCAACTACATTTGACAAACAATATTTTAGTCTAAGTATGTCCCATGCAATATTTGGGGCTTACATATATGAAAAAGATTATTTGCTGTTTGTCTGAAATTCAAATATAAGTGGGTGTTTTATACTTTATTCTGGCTCTGTACCTTCTACCTGGAGATCAATTTTATGAATCCACTTTGAAAACAGCAGAATACCACCCAAAGTAAAGCTATTTTGTGATTAGCCCTAACCCCCGGTCTGACTGGCAAGCGGCACTATCCTGGGACATTGGGATGTACAGCTATAAGATCCAGATAGTACCCAGCCCTAGCAGCTTGCATGGCTTTGTGGAAGTCAGATAAGCTCTAAGCACAAAAGATAATTAAAGTCAGTTGGGATTCAGAAAAAAATATTAACCACTCATATATCCCCCTGCACCACCATGCACTCTCCCTTTCCCAATGCCTGGGGATTCTTTTCTGGGGCTTCTCCCCTTTCCCCCACTACTTAAATACCTAGGTGACAAGGTCATCCCACTGGCGGAGTTTCTCGCTGCTGCATGCCAATTTAGTACTAGATTCTGGGGAATTTTACTGTAGAGATATGGGCCCTGCCCTCAAGGTGTCACACTATGGTTTAAGAGATAGTGTACAGTTACATAGGAGTCTAATGAGACAGTTCCCACTTATGGGGCACCTCAGACTCATCAGGCACTGTGCTAGTTACGTTCCCAGGGATAATCTCGTATAATGCTCCCAGCACCTCCTCCAGGAATCACGCACATCCTGCAACCATCCAAGCAGCTAGAAACCACCAGGGAGCTCCTACCCTGCTGTCAAAGGTGCCAAGAGAGGCATTGGCTCTTAGGGGGTGAATAATTAAAATCACCAAATCCAGTATGTTAGGATAAGAGGCCCTGCCCTTTTCCATTTCTCACTTTCTTCATACATATCTCCTTAAGACTGACCAAGATGTTCATGCCTCAGGGACAGTTAGAGTCTCTCACTGGACTGGGTCCCAAAACATGACGCCTTTCAAAACACAGGGTATGGCCAGAATAATAGCAAAAAATGGCTCCATTATTTCTCTCTTGGAGACAGAGGGGGAAGGACAGTGTCCGAGTTTCCTTTCCCTAATACCAGTCTGTGGCTCTACCAGCACAGTCAGCTACCACCTCCCAGATCACTTTCACCCAGACTTTCACTTCCGTCCAGCTAGTGGCTGTCCTGCGTTCCACTAACGCCCTGCTTTTGTCTCATTGTGAATTCCTAATCTCTTCTCATTTTTCTACATAATTCCAGTTGATAATAGTAATCAACTTTTCTCACTGTAGAAGAGGCCTTTTGAGATAATGTAATCCCTTCTATTCACAAGCAGTTGAAGGAGAGGATTCAACAAGTGCTATCCAGGTTCTAAGCAAAACAGAGCAGAATATAACAAGTTTGAAGAGGCCACACTACTTCCAACTTCCCACACCACTTTTTCCAACTCAGCCCCTGGCTACACCGGAAGCATTATACCTAAGCACTTCTAATGGTATCAACATCACCAGCCTTCCTAAGGACAGTTTCTGTTCCCATTTTCCCAACAAGGTACTACTCTCACCTTTCCTGCTTCTTCACCTGGACCTGCCCAGGCCTTGGCTACAATGACCTTGACTCATCTCTCATTTAGAGAGTGCAATGGGAACCTTTGTAAGGTGAGTTGAAGCCATGGACCAGAAGGACACCCACCTCAGCTATTGCTTGTGTTCGATTCAGCTTTGGAACTATCTCGTTTTATGATCCAGGAAATACAATTTGACACCTTGGAAAACTAAATCCAGAAATGAGCAGATAGGACCCTACTGGACTTGCATGTCCTGCTTCTATCACCTTTTCTTCATTTTCTGGACTCTATCGGTAATTGCTTTCATAATAAACATCACATCTGTTTGCAATCCCAAAGTCTTCCATGCTTCATAAGGGATGCTCAATATCACCTTTCCCTTTTTTTTTTTTTTTTTTTTTGCCTGCTCTTTCAAGGTCTTCATTTTACACCACTAACTTGTGGTTAAAAGGATTGCTTTTGTTGCTATTTCTGTATTAATCTGTTTGGGGGGTTTTGTTCATTTGTTGTGCTTTGTTGCTTTCTTTAAGAGAGTCTAGGCTATTGACACATGCATCATATATGTACCACCATATTTATGTATACATATATTACGTTTTGCTATATTATATACACATCATTTTTTTTCTGGCTACCAGCCTGTTTTTTTCAGTTATAACCCCCAAGCATAGGACACAAAAATTTATTTGTGTACCATGTCCTTCCTACATGGGGTCACAGAATGATTTGCAGTGAGTCAGTGGGGAGCTGACAGGGAGAAAACGTTTTTTGGGAGCAGGGTTTGAAAGGGGAAGTCACTGTGAGGCAAGAGTAGCCATTCATTTGTAAAGAGCACAGCCCTGATTGGCCTGGGCTCAATTCTAAAAGAAAAATCCCCAAAACTATTGAATTTTTAAGTTGAGTTTCACTGTGAAAATGGTGAAGGAATTGGTTGAGTGTGTCTCACTTTGAAGGGGAAAATTTTACTGACCCTCTTATTTAGGAACTCACAACCAAGGGAAGAGTAATGGGGGATTTGAAAGGAATATGGACAAAGGTAGGGATTTCAGAGAGGCCAAGGCAAAACAGAATGTGCTGGGTGGTGAAAAGGAAGTATTAGAGACATAAAGCGAAGAATGAGGTCAAATATCAGATACTGGAACCAAAGTTACACCCTGTTTAGTGCTCCATCTCAATCATCATTGCTTATGGCATTATTACCAGGACTAACAATTATTGAGGGCTAACTAAGTGCAGGTACTCTGCGAAGCAGCATATATGGCCTTAACTTTAATTCTCACCAAAACCCCATGAGGTGGTTATTCTTTATCATTCCCATTTTACAGATGTGGAAACTAAGGCTTAAAGAGAATTGGTAACTTGCTGAAGTTCCCATAATTTGGCAAGTATTAGAGCGAGTAGGGCAAGTAGAACTCTGGCTCATCCAGCTCCAGGGCCCATTGTGCTAACCACTGCTGATGTTCTCCTCCCCTTGGAGGCTTGCATTTTAAAACTGTACATGGGTCAGAAGTTTGAGGTCTTACTACCAGGTTGCTCACCAAGAGACTAATCAATCAGCATTGCTATAGTAGGTCAAACTTTACTCCTAATCTTTGGTGGAGTAGAAAGATGATAAATTGCTTATGCAGAAATTGATCTAAGCACTGTTTTATGAAAAATGCAGGATATCCATATATTTAGAGAGTCTTCTAGAAGAAATTTGAATTAGAGAACAATGTAATTGAATTTTTCTGTCTTTCTTGGCATTTTAGCTACTAATTAATGTAGAGTCTTGGATGTTGGAAAGACTTAGAGAGATCAATAATAATATTAACCCTTACGAAAAGGTTTCCTATGAGAAGAGATTGTAACTCAGGGTCTTTGATGGAAAAGTCAAAGGTTAGAGTTCATGAGTGCCTTCTCTATTGGCAGGGAATGGGTGTGGGGCAAACTCTATTGCTACTATCACCTTTAAGATTTCCTCAGAACCCTAGCTCTCTCTGCATCTGAGGGAGATAGTAATCCCCTTCTTAATACATTGAGATTGGGAGGGGAAAGGAAAGAGTAGGGTTGGCAACCACAACCAGGCAAGATATCTGGTATAAATGGGGCCCTCCCCATCACCTTCCCAGCCAGGCAGATCGTCCACCCCGCAGCTCTGCCCTAGTAAGAACTCCCCTTGTCTCTCAGGCCACAGTTGGTCATGTGGATTCACCCCTCCCACACTCTCAACCCCCACCCTGGCATTCTCCCTCCTTCCAATAGTCCTTTGGGCAGACATGACTGACAACAGTGCCACGGGCGATGATGTCACAAAGAAGGGGCAGTGTGCCCTGTTAGACCATCTTTCACTCCAGTGGACTCGCCTTCACAGACAAATTGATTTGCAAAGGTTCAGGCTGCCAGCCCGGCCTGCTTTGCATACAGAACGCTCCCTGGTGACACAATAAAAAGTGGCCAGGCTAACAGAGGAGCACAGCGGGGTCTGGCCGGTTCAAAGTCCAAACTCCACTCCCCCTCACCTCAGTCTGGTTTGAAAGGTCACTGTGTGTCTGGGAAAATAGTCGCAGGATACAATCCTTTATTAAAGGTCACTATTTTTCAACAGCACTTAACACACACTTACACACAAATTGAGACTGGAGAGGGGAAAAAAAAACTGGGGGCTGCATCGTATTGTATATTGTGCTTGCAAGATTTATGTCTTGTGGTCACCAGCAATAAACACACACTGCTTCAGTATTAAAGTTCACATTAATCCACTGATTCTCCATCCCCTGGAAATCAGCCTCTTCTTTGCCAAGCAGACGGGGGCTACCGAGACTTTTGTTCATCTCTTTTGTTCCTTCCCCATCTTTGCCTTCCCTTGTTGCAAGTTTTTTAGTTTGGTTTAGTTATTTTATTATTATTATTATTATTATTATTATTATTATTGCTGGTGTTGTTATTGTTGACATGCAGCTACAGGACTTTACTGTCGGTAGTTTCCTCTCTTGCGTTGTGCGTGATGTGTGCCCGGCATTTAGATCCAAGACCATGCATACTCACCATGCCAGAGACCCAGAGTGTGCCTCTGTGAGTCTGTGTCTGTCACAGACCTTGAGAAGGGAAAGTCAAGTTCTTTTCTGTACTACTCGTGAAAATCCAGGGGAGCACTGAAGCCACGCCAATGGCCATAAAGCCATCAAGGAGGCTGCCAGTCCTGCCTATCCATTATGTTGTATGTGTTATTTGAGTAAATACTTCCAATACGAGCAAAAATAGCAATTGTATTTTCTTCCAGTGACAGGCAGTTCATGTTTGGTTCCCAAAGAATGTTAACAATAGCAACCCCTGCATTCTTAACAAAAGAGATTTTCAAAGAAGTCAGCCCGAGCTGTTAGACTAATTTAGGCAAGAACTGCAAAAGAAAATATTTAGGGGAAATTCTATGAATTTCAAATAGCCGGCAAAATATATAACGTTGGGGATTCCACTGTGCTCTGTAACACATTTTTGCAAAGCTTTTGCCAGTGATAGATTTCTGAGCTATCAAAAGCACATTAATTTTTTCTGATTAAAACAGCTGTGAAAATATACAAGTGTAACTGTGAAAAATCCGGGGCTTATTGTAATACTTTCAGCAAAACAAGGATAAAAGATTTTTAAATACAGACTTGCCAAAAGTAAAATATCTAACACGGGGAGAACTAATTCTGCGCGTGCTTCTAATATTTTGGCATAAATACTTTAATCCTCTTGTCCATCCTGTTGGCACCTCGTCTACAGTTGACTTGTTAAGGGCGAGTTCCTTTGTAATGTCGTCAGCACCTCTCCGTAGTTATTGACTGTGCTCTCATTAAAACGGCAAGATCACAAAACGGCAGAAGTGAGAAGAGGTGGGGAGGAATCTGGCTCCTCACTACAAAGGTATTCAGAAAGGCGAAAGAACCTAAAGGAGAAATGAAAAAACATGACAGAAGTGAAACTGTCTACCAAGGAGGAGGAGGAGCAGGGAGGAGGAGACTTCCGGAGGTGGGGCTGGAATTAGGAGACTCTGTTTTCATGTTTCTGTTTATGATCAAAATACACAAGGGAATCACAAAGACCAAGTTCAAGTTGCTTGTTGTGTTCACCCAGAGTTATGCTGTGATATGGCACATGCATGAAGCACACGAGCATACCTACGCGCTCGCGCGCGCGCACACACACACACACACACACACACACACAGTTTGTGTCCTCATTACTTAAAATAAATTGTTTTGGAGAAAGATGTCAACCTCTCTTGTTTGAGCCCGTGATTCGGGCTTGGCTGGTAATAATTTCACTGTGGACCTAGACTCTTCATTCCCTGATCTACTGCCTTGAAGGGGTGACTTTATGAATAAAGTCATTATGTGATTCAAAAGCATGGGGTGGAGGGCAGTGCATGCTTAACCAAAACAAGGTGCCTTTTGAGGAGAACAACCCAAATTCAGCCCCCCCACTCTGAAGGCTGCAGGCTGGAAACGCACGGTTGTGCTGTGCTGCACTGACTGGCCATGGCTCCCATTCAGACAGGAATTCTGGGGTTGGGGCTCTGGGTCAGCTGTGAGGTTGCCAAGTGCTAGCCATTCCCAATGTAGAGCTCAGACTCAGCATTCCCCTGCCTCCAGGAAAACAACACAAACAAAACCCCTCCTCAAAGCTGTTCGGAAAGGACTCTGGTCCCACTATAAACGTAAGTGCCTGGCATTCCAACCTAGAGCCCCCAATGTATTCCAAGGCAGCAAGCACACGAATGCATAAAATGTCTGGGCTCAGCTGAGATGAGGCATCTCCTAGTCTCCGCAAATGAGGCCTTTCGGACAGGAAAGGATGAAGAGCCAGATTCTGAGGTGGGTTGGGGATCATGGAGCCAGGATGGTCCCTCTCTCCCCTCCCCTAGACTCTCTCTCCCTCCCAGCCTCCACCCCTCACCTCTCCGCAGGTGATTAATTCCAGGCCCAAGAGGGTCTCTAAAGGGAGCCACATTCCCTGCAGTGACACCCAGTGCTAAGGAAGAGCAGAACAAGCAGAGGCTCCTCTGTTACCAGATGTGGCGAGAAGTCAGCATGTCTCCTCCGGCCAGGCTGAGAGTGCCCTGGTCCCTGGGCAGCTGTGCACTCTGCCTTACCCAGGATGGGGTGCTCCGAGACACACTCCGGCCACTGGATTGTGGTCTGAAGAATTCCTGCATGTCAGAATGGCTCCCAGCACCTGTGTGCAGCACAGGGCAAGCCCGCAAGCTGTCTGCTCTTCCTCTGCATCCTGGTTCAGCCTCTTGCCCAGGACCACTCCACCCATACCCATCATTGCATTCTATCCCACCCTCGCCCCTCCACCCCTGGAAACCTGTGATCAGGTACTTGCAGGTACTATCCATCCAGGTACGTTCCAGGGAAATATCACCTCTCACTGTAAGAAGTACTCGGACTTTTCTTTTTTCTTTTTTTAATGTATCCTTTTTAATTAAAGTTTATTGGGGTGACCATTGTTAGTGAAGTTACATAGATTTCAGGTGTACAATTCTGTAATACATCATCTATATATCACATTGTGTGTTCACCACCCAGAGTCAGTTCTCTTTCCATCACCATATATTTGATCTCCTTTACCTTCATCTACCACCCCTCTCCCTGCTGACCCTCTGGTAACCACTAAATTATTGTCTGTGTCTATGAGTTTTGTTTTTTCATTTGTTTGTCTTGTTCTTTTCTTGTTTTCAGTTTTATATACCACATATCAGTGAAATCATATGGTTCTCAACTTTTTCTGTCTGACTTATTTCGCTTAGTATTATACTCTCAAGATCCATCCATGTTGTCACAAACGGTCCTATTTCATCTTTTCTTACCGCCGAATAGTATTTCATTGTGTATATATACCACATTTTCTTTATCCATTCATCTATTGAAGGACACTTTGGTTGTTTCCATATCTTGGCCACTGTAGATAAAGCAGCAATGAACATTGGAGCACATATGTCTTTATGGATAAATGTTTTCAGATTTTTTGGGTAGATACCCAGGAAAGGGATTGCTGGGTCACATGGTAATTCTATTCTTAATTTTTTTAGGAACCTCCACACTGCCTTCCATAGTGGCTACACCAATCTGCATTCCCACCAACAGTGTATGAGAGTTCCCTTTTCTCCACAGCCTTTCCAACACTTGTTACTATTTGTCTTGTTGATGATAGCCATTCTAACTGGAGTGAGGTGATAACGCATTGTGGTTTTTATTTGCATTTCTCTGATGATTAGTGATGTTGAGCATTTTTTCATATGTCTATTTGCCATTTGTATGTCTTCTTTGGAGAAATGTCTCTTCAGGTCCTCTGCCCATTTTTCAATTGGATTGTTTGCTTTTTGTTGTGGAGTTGTATGAGTTCCTTATATATTTTGGATATTAGCCCCTTATCGGAGGTGTTGTTTGCAAAAATCTTCTCCCATTCAGTTGGTTGTCTCTCTATTTTGTCGATGGTTTCTTTTGCTATGCAGAAGCTTTTTAGTTTGATATAGTCCCATTCATTTATTTTAGCTTTCACTTCTCTTGCCTTTGGAGTCAAATTCATAAAATGCTCTTTGAACCCAAATTCCATAAGTTTAGTACCTATTTTCTTCTATGTAGTTTATTGTTTCAGGTCTATGTTTAGGTCTTTGAGGACTTTTCCATGCATGACAAGCCCTGGAGATTGCCCCAAATGGACAGAGTCTGGCTAATGCAAAGGCCTCTCATGACACAGTAGACCTTCAGGCTGAAAAACTACTATCACTTTTCTCCAAGGCTCAGGAGTTTGGGACATTTCAGTTTTTCCTATTTTTGCAGGCCCCAAAGAGAAGTGTCCCAGGTATTTTCTTAGCCCTGCGTTATTTAATCCTATCATGATTATGTGGGAGTGTGTGCCCATATATGCGTGTCTGTGCAAATCACACTGGGGGAAACACCGATGCCGTCATCCTTTGGTTACATGGAGGGCTCAGTAGCTCAGACCTTGAGAACAGGAAGTTTTGGGTCAGCGCATCCAGAATGTCAGCAACATGAGAGCAGGGACTTTTGTCTATTTTATACACAGCTTAGTCCCAGCACCTAGTGTAGGCTGGCTCACCAGTCCGTGCTCAATAGATATTTATTGAAAATGTTACACAATGTGAGTGTATGACTCAGTGCTTTCTGTCATTTCTTTTATTTTCAACTGATTAGAAAAAAAAAATCACCTGGGTAGGAGATTGACACGTTGTTTTTTGCTTATCGGACCTTCCTTCTGTGGTCCTCCGAGGGGAAGACAAGGCAAGAGCATGTGTGTGTGCGCGTGTGTGTGTGTGTGCATATGTGTGTGTACATATGTTGGCGGTTAGCATCTATATGTGGCTCTTTTTCCTTTGCTATGTCTGGTCTAATCCCTCCACTTCTTCGCTGCCTGGGCCATGCACCTGAGCTCTGTTATAATAGTAATTACAATGGTTTTGACAGCCTTATGAGTATAGTTCGTAAAGGAGCTGTCACAGAAATTAGCAAGTTTTGCCAACAGCTCAGCTGGGAGGTGATGGGAGCCCAGGCCGGGACAGGAGGAGTTAACTGAGATGAGTGGGGTGTTATGCAAAACACCAAATCCCTAAACTCCTGCAAAGATCTTTGATGATGGCCATGATCAATAGATTCTCAGACCACACTGACATAACCTTGTCATGCCTCAGCAAGGGTACAGTGGCTAAAAAGGCGTGGGGAGGTGGAGAGGTGGGAGGAGGTGGGGGGAGAGAAAACAGGGGAGGGGATAAAGATATCATGTGTCCTCCCTTCTCCTGCCCCCCAGCGCCCCTCCTTTCCACACCCACCCCGTCTTCAACAGGCTTCACACAGCAAGTGACTGGTAATGGTTCTTTGGCCTTGTACAGCTTTTAAAATCCTTCAGCTGAAGCATCTCAGCTCCAATCGCCAGCAAAGCTTGAGCACCCTTGAGACCCTGGTGCAGATAATCATCATCCACTCAGTGACAAGAAGCTGAGCGCCGCTTCGGTACCAAGGAGACCGAATGTGGCAGGGCACCAAGGTGCCATCTTAGACACATCCAAGCAGCCGCTGTGGCAGCAGCAGCAGGAGCGCACGGGGATGTGTATGTGTGTGTGAGTTGTTGTTTTTTTCCTCCTTTTCTTCTTCTTCTTCTTCATCTTCTTTTCCCTCTTTCCTCTCACCCTCCTCAGAGAATTGTCTCTCAAGAGGGATGCTGTTAACACCGCTGCTCTTAGCAGGCTTCCCGTTACCCAGTGCCTGCCGGACCAAATTGAATCCTGTAGTCAATACTGTTGGAAAGGAAAATGACATTAATTTGTGTAAAAGTGTAATCAAAAGGTGGTTGGGTGATTTTTCTTGCTTTCAGAGAAATGCGGGTTTGAGTTCATGATTATATAAAAGAGAGCCAGCCGGTCAGCCACTTCCTGCCTTTCTCCCAGCACTTCCCAAGCACTCTTTCTGCCATGTGACAGCAGTATAGTTAATGGTGCTGCATTATGTATACAATACACTGTGGATGGTACAGCTGGCTGGGATGGTCCTGCGGACCAGGGTGCTGATGGGTATTTACACGCCAGCTGAAAGGTAGAAGACAGAATACCTAGAAATAAAAGAAGAGCCATCCCTAACATACACAGAACTGAAACCCCCAGCAGCTTGGAACAGCGGGTAAATTTCTAAATCTCAAGGGCCCCTGCGTTTATATTCTCTTTCCACCTCAGGCCTTTGGCTCACATTTTCCATTCACAGAGCTCCCTGGCAAATTGAAGATGGTCTAAACAAGGAATACCACATCCCTTGCACGTATTAAAAATAGCTCTCCAAACAGCCCGAAATATTTTCATTCCATTGTCAACTTTCCACCTCGCACCTTAACAAGGGACAGTCCTCAGAGAGGGACAGCTCCCGGCAATTGTCCTTTGCAGGCATGACTCTAAAGCCAAGTCACCAGGCCTGAACCCCATACCCAGAAGCAGCTCAATTTTACTCTTAAGCAGTCGTGCAAAGGAGATTGCAGGCACTGGAGGTTTGCGAAAGGAAAGATGCTGTTCCATTCCGACGCCGTGAGGACAGAGGTGGGCATTGCATATGCAGCTTAGCTATTCCCCAGGGGCGAATGAATGTTAGGCACTGACCACTACGCTGGAAGAGGTCACGGTAATAAAGCTGGGAGCCTGGGAGAAAAAGAAAGGGAACCATCTTTGTCCTGAAAGTATAGAAAGTTTGCCAGGAACCGAAGCAGGGAATTTTAGGATCCCAGAGAGCCTGACGAAAGAAAGCTCCATCTTTAAAAAGTTATTTAAGGGATTGGCCTTATGCAAGGAGCCGAGGAGGTGGGAACCCAGAGTCAGAAAGGGCAATCTCGATGCCTCTCTATCCCATCATCACCCCCCACACACAAGGAAAAGCTGTCCCTACGTGCTGACCAAAATTTGAATTCATTTAGTTGATTCATTCATTCAATAACATGTATTGACCATCTACCATATGCCGGGCACTGTGCTCAATCCTGGGGATACCACAGTCAACAAAATTCACAAAAATATCTGTTCCCATGGAACTTACCTTCTATCCTTCCACGAAGGATGAAGCCTTTCATAAGACAATGAGAGATGCAAACAGATAACTAGGTGTGACTGAGATCTGTGTTCTCTATGGAATTTTTAGCAGGTGGGGGAAAGGAGTGCAGGACATCAAGCTGAGAGGGAAGAAGGAAGAAAGGGGCCGTGCAAAGAAGGAAGGAGGAGAGTACAAAAGCTGAAGGCACTGAAGCAAGAGTCCCCAGGCTTTGCAATTTTGCTGAGGATTAGCACTGGCAATAAAGTGGTGATCATGCTAATATCCGCGGGGTTAAACGCCAAGGTTCTGAGTTACTATCATATGTATAAGAGGCGAGAAGCTGGCAAAAATCTTCTCTGCTCAGCAGCCAGTAAGCCTGTTTTCCAAGGCCAGGTTTAAATGCAAAACTCCAGGGCTTTCCAATATTCAGAGCAGTAGAGAAACTGTTCCTGACCACTAGGGAGCTGGCCTCCTCCTTCTCGCCCCAGGTTTCCCACAAATCTCTGGAATGCCTAGGAGCCCAAGCATGGCAACCTGTTTACCAGAAAAAAACCAACAATTTATAAATAATAACTCTTTCCCTAAAATTCTGGTGTGCTGTACAAACTTAATGAAAAACTTGACCTTCATCCTCAATGACAACAGTATCTACGAAAGCCACGGATTTCACTCAAGCCCCACGTCACGCTTTGCCCTAGTGTTCAGATTCATTCAGAGTCCTTGAGTCATAGAAAAGCCTGATTTACATCTGAATCATCCCTGAGCTTGTGTCCAGTAGCCTCCTTGCCATCATGCTATTTCTAGCCCTAACACAGAGTCACTGTCCCCTTCTCAGCCCTGATTCCCTTGGCCCTCTACCTGCATCGTGACATGGAACTCAGGCATCGCCCCCACTCTAGGAAGGTTTTTTCCTCTGTAGTTAGAATTATCGCCAACTTCCTTCTCTCATAAAAAGGAAAACAAAAAGCTTCCAAATTACTTCATAGGAATCAAATAGCATCCCAAAAGTAAATAAACAAGTCCCTTTGCAATGCCATGTGTACATGTGCACATATACATACACACACACACACACACACACACACTCTCACTCACTCACATGCAACCATCCCAAAACTACTGGCCTGAAAACTTGGCTATCCCACAGTTGCCCCTTTCTAGATAACTACATAAAAAGAGGTCAAGTCTCGGTCTGCAGCCTGAGCTCAGTCTGTGGTCTGCCCAGAGTCACTAAAATAAAAAGATCATCCAAAGAGCTGAAAGAATCAAAGTTACTCAGTGTGCACACTGCCCAGGGGTACTGAAACAAGGTTGAAAATACAACCTGGTAGGTGACGGCTATGTGGGGTATTAGATTGTGGCTGGCCCAGGGTACTGAATGGCACACTGATCTACTGGGCACAATTTGGTTATGCAGAGAAACGAGCTGAAGAGAAAGACCCAAATACACAAAAAGAATGAGAGACAAGGGGAGAGATCTAGAATGAGACCTAGTGATTGAGGGAGACAGAATGAGTGACAATGAGACAAAGAGGCAGGGAAGACAAAGGCAGTGCCCTCTTTTCCTCAATGTTCCCAGAGATTAGAAATGAAACCAAAATGAATAAATCACCATCCTGGTTGGTGATATTGGAAACTTCTTTTTTTCCTTGAGGGGAGGGACAGCGGATGAGGTCCTCTCTTTATCCAATTTTAAACAGTCTGCAGGGAGAGGGGGGAGGGCGGGATGCTGACCAGGAAAACAACAGCAACAGGAGGAAGAACGGTGCATGGATGTGAACCGACTGTGAAAGTTTGTGTGGCAATCAAATTGTTGTGATTTTATGACTCTGATGTCTCCTTGCCAATATTTTTTCTTTTCTCCCCTCAAACATGTTCCCTTAGGCCCTGCTTTATTGAACTTCAGACAATAGTGACATCAACATAGACACATACATCCAGGCAGACTCAGCCTGAGGCGGGACACCACGCTGCAAAGGGCAAAGGTTTGACCCAAGAAAAATTTCTCATGGGGTCAGATCACACTGCCTGGCCAGAGGGATTTTTTTTCGCCTGGTATTGTTTTCTCTCCTCAAGTGACTGATTTTCCCAGCCAAATCTTTAACTCTGGTGCAGAAGGAGTGATATTTACCTCTTCCAAGTTTGGGTGTAGATATCTGTCTCCTGCCACTTCCCATCAAGACCATCACTTTTTTTTAAGCTGCCACTTATCCAAGTCTCAGCCTGGTGACATAGGCAATGCAGCCAGGGCTGCACTGCTCTAGCTCAGGCCTCCCTGCAACTTCCCACCTGCCATCCCTACCCCTCCACCCCCATCCCTGTCCCATGCCCTCCTCAGGGGACTAAGCATCTCTCAAAACTTCAAGATTACATGTGGGCCAATGGGAAGGCATTTGTTAGTTGCAAATGTTCAAATTAACACTTGCTTCTGTCTCTGAGTCTACAGGGAAAACCAAGTCTGACTACTAATTACGGCTTTTGGGGGTGAAAATAAACGGGAATGTGGCAAGTAGAGGCCTTGGTGCAGAAGAAAAATGTCTTCATTTGGTTGCAGCATGTTGACATTTGGGGCCAAAAAGTGGGAGAGAGGAGTCTGAGGCAGCAAGCAACCTTATCCCGCTCCCTCAGGGAAAAGCACAGTGTCTTCAGGCCTTGCCATTATACGCTGGGCCTCCAAGTTCTAGGGCTGTCTCACTCATCTTTATCAGTTTTTTTACAGTAGCAGAATTGGGAGGGAAGTTGTCCCAGGGATCAGTGGAAGGTCAGTGGAAGGTGCACGGGCTGCCCAACATAGCTGGTCTCTTTCTGACCTCTGAGCCCCCAGTTCCCTCCACAGCACAAATCCTGGCAGAATATCCCAGACTTGCAGCAACACCTATGAAGAGTTTTCTGATGATTCCATCCCATGCAATTTCTTCATTTCTTTGAAGTACTTTTTCCACTACTCTTTTGCCAATGTAACTGCTTTGTAGAGTTGGTTAACGTTTACTGATCAGCCCTAATGAGATTTTTCAGTCTGAGAAATACTGTCTTTCGTCTTGGGAAATTACACCCTCAAATATTATTGCTTCTGCATCTTTTCCTCTATTTTTCCTCTTGGGACGCCAATTAAATATATGTTGGGGCATTTTGATCTCTTCTTCAGATTTCTTAAGTTCCTTTTCATGTTTACCATCCCATTATCTTTTTCTGCCTCATTTTAGGATACTTTCTCAGATCAGCCTTCCAGTTGCCTACTTCATTTTTTGTTGTGTACAATATGCTATTTGGTCCATGGTGTGGCTTAAAATATACCTGCAAATTCTTAGATAGTCCTTCCTCTAAGAGGGGGCATTTAATTCCTCTCCCCTTGAATTAGGGCTAGTCTTAACGAGTCTCCTCTAATGAACAGAATGTGGTGGAGTTACAGACTTGGTCACAAAAAGTATTGTGGTTTCCTTCCTCCTAGCTCTGTGATCACTTGCTCTGCCATGTTTTCCCGAAAATAAGACCTAGCTGGACAATCAGCTGTAACACATCTTTTGGAGCAAAAATGAATATAAGACCCGTTCTTATTTAATATAAGACCAGGTATGATATGATATGATATGATATGATATGATATGATATGATATGATATGATATGATATGAGATATGATATGATGATATGATATGATATGATATGATATGATATGATATGATCTATATGATATGATATGATATGATATGATATGATATGATATGATATGATATGGTATGATATATGATATGATATAATATAATATATCAGGTTTTATATTTACTTTGGCTCCAAAAGATGCATTAAAGCTGATTGTCCGGCTAGGTCTTATTTTCGGGGAAACACAGTAGGGGAAACAAGTTGCATGTCATGAGGACCCATCAAGGTGCACTTTGGAGAAGCCGCATGGGGAGGAACTGAGGTCATCTGCCACCTTCCCTAATAGGGAATCATCTTGGAATCAGGTCCTCTACCCCCAGACAAACCTTCAGATGCCTGCTGATCCGCCTGATATTTTCACTATAACCTAATGAGAACCTGAACTAAAATCATAACTAATATAGCCATAGACTCAATTTTTTATTCCAGTAACTATTTCTTCATTTCTGAAGTTTCTAATTTTTTTAAATAAATACCTGTTCTTATTTTATTGCCTTCTGTTCATATTTCATTGTCTCTATGCCCTCCCTAATTCTTGCAAACATTTAAATTAATTTTAAAGCTTTTTTTATTGCTCTAATATCTCTTTTCCTTGGATGTTGGTTCATCCATTTGCTAGGTTTGTTATTTGTCTATCACAGTGTTGGACTTTCTGGGTGCATTGTAATTTTGGTTTGTGAAATTATCTTCTATGAAAATTTCTTCCTATAAATATCCAGAAAACCCAGGGCAGTCTTAAGGAGAACTTGATATACAGGCTTCTCAGCTCAAAGTTATCTACGTACTGGCCCTGGCCCTGAGTAAAACAGCATGGTCCCCAAATCCTGGGTGGTACTTCTCAGGACCTTAGCCACCCAGGCAGGAAAGCAGGGTTTTTCTGCATTTAATGGAGAGAGTATGCTTCCAGGCCTTAGCTTTATATAGGCTATACGATTCTAGCCCCCAGCTTTCAGGGTAATGGGGTCCCAGCCTTAGCCCATTTATTAGTTCCATTCCCAGCCCCCACAAGCCTAACAGCTAAGGCCTCCAATTTCCAGCGTAGCCCATGTGTTAAATTATTTTATGGAAACCACTCCACTTATGACGCTGAAAATTTCCTCTCTTGACTTAAGCCTGATTATGCACTTGTTAAATTTGTTTCCTCATCACTTGTAAGTGTTCAAGGTAAAAGGGGAGGCTTCAGCCAGTGGCCAGTGTATCCTCCTGGTACCAGAAGTCATATTTGCTAACTTCCCACATTCAGGGTTCCTCTCTCCCCAATCACAACTTAAGTTCTAAAAGTCAGGGACAGGATCATACCCTTTTTTGTTTCCCCTCATTGGAAGAGCAGAATACCTTTAACTTGGGAGCTTCTCTATAAATATTTTATTGAATGACAGCTGAGGGGATGATATGATGAAGAGATTTGGGATAAAAATAAAATAAAACCCCCATATTCATTAGGATTTTTGATCCTCAGATTTGGAATCCCTCTAAGAAGGTGTTTCTTAAGCTTTTCTGGATCACAGACACTTGTAAAACCTAATTAGGCCCTCTCTGCAAAAGATCAAATATATATATATGCAACAAACAAACACAAAAACGTCTGTGTTCAATTTTAGTAATTTTAAAAATTAATCCTAAAATATAAAAATGCTTCTTCTTTGTCTCCCTTAACAAAATTTTGTTTGCTGTTGTGAGTTATTTTTTTCTTGCCCCTTACCAAAGATCCTTTTTTTAATCACTAGATGTAACCCTGTCCAGCATTCTCTCTTGACAGACATGGAAGCTGAGGCCCTGAGAGCCTATGTGACTTGCTCGAGCAAATCATGGTCTGACCTCTGGCTAGAAGCAGCTGCAGAACCAGCTGTTTTCCACTATCTAGACTGCTTCTCATAACTTTGGGACAAGGTACATTCCTATGTGGTAGCACCACAAAAAAGTTTGAATTAACTCTAATCCTGTCAATAAATGACACTGATTTGCTACCAATATGGAGCCCATACTTCACCTTTCTTTAAAAACACCCCCTTGTACCTGGCCTTTTGCTGCGAATTAGTAAAGTCAACTGGTACATCTAAAAATGGAACCTATAGTATCAGCCCCCTTAGCCAACTGAGTGCATGTCATGCTCCCACCTGTCATTCAAGATCATTTCAACCAACATTTATTGATGCCTGGTATTTACCAGGCACTACTTTCAGCACTAAAAATACAGAAATGACCAAGGTCATCCAGGGTTCATTGGCTAATGGAGTAATAGACGTGTGGACACATGTGCTGAACTCAGGATATCCACAAAATGGAAGACCCTTCTAATGAAGAAAATTACAATTAATTTGAAAAAGTGGAAATTGTTTAAACTGAATTCTCAATTCACCATAGAACATATCCAGAAATTATTAACAAAAGTGATAAAACCCTCCAAAAATACTCTCAGCTCCTTGAAATTTTTAAAATTCACTAATAAATAATTTTGGTTAAAGAAAGAAAAACAGTGCAGTTCAGAACTACGTAGAAAATTATATACATGAGCATATGAGATACTCTCAAATCTATAGTCAGAGGGCAAATATATTATAGCCTTAAATGTTTTCATGAATTTTTAAAGGATAAAAAGAAACTAAAATTTTAAATCAAATGATTTAGAAAAAGTAAAGAAGAAATGATTAACAAAAATAAAACAGAAATTAATGTATTAACAAAAGAAAAAGAGCTGAGCTTATAAATAAAATTAAGAGAATAATACATAAGTATTCAAAATTAGGAGTGAAAAAACATATAATCCACTGACATGAAACACTTTTACTTACACAAGAATCTCATGTGCCACACTACACCAAATAAAAATAAAATTTCTGCAAAACAGATAATTTTCTTTAAAAATGCAGATTACCAAAATTGTATCCAAAAAAAGTAGAAAAGTTGAACAAACAAAGCCATGGAAGAAATTGGAAAAGTCTGCCAAGGGATTAAACCCAGATGGCTTTATGGGCAAATTCTTTTAAACTTCCAAGAAATCAACTACTCTATTGCTATATAAAATGTTCCAGACCATATAATTTTTTTGAAGACTCCCTTGTTTAATTTGTGAAATTAGTATAATGCCAATAGAAAAATCTGACAAAGACAAAAACAAAACAATAAACAGTCTAACAAAACTTTGGCCAATCTCATATTAGTATAAGTAAAACGATCAACACATATCGAATGCAGGGTAAGTATGTTCATTATTCCCACCGCAGTTTTGTTTTGTTTTGTTTTTTAAGAAATTTAGCCAATGCAGTAAGACAAGAAGATATAAGAAATGCAAACATCGAAAAGGAGACCAAATTAATATTATTTGTATAACTGATAGTCACCAACCCAGAAAACTCAAGGTAATATACCTTTGAAACTAGTTACCCAGTAAACTAGACAATTACAAAATAAATATATATAAAACAAAGCTTCTTAAATTAGCAGCAATAACTACACAGTAAATATAATGGGTAAAGTATTTCATTTCCATTAGTAACAAAAACACAAAGATATTACAATAAATTTAACAAGAAATGTGCAGGACCTTTATAAAGGAAACAACATGCTCTACAAAGATCCATAAAGAATACTTGAAAATAGAAGAGTGTTTTAGGTAGACAGGTAGATGATAGATAGATGGATGATAGATAGATAGATAGATAGATAGATAGATAGATAGATAGATAGATGATAGATAGATAGATAGATAGATAGATAGATAGATAGATAGATAGATAGATGATAGATAGATATAGATTGACTGAAAGGTGAGATTTAATATTGAAAAATTGTACATTCTCTCCAAGTTAATGGAGTTTTTACTCATAATCACAATGGAAAATTTAGGAATCTGAAAAAAATGGTTTTAAATTTCAAAAATTGTGTTGAAAAATCAAGAAGGAGAAGTTGAACTTCAGATACCGAAACAAATTATAAATCTAGTAAATAAAACAATGTAGGACACAACAGAAAGCACCAAAACAGGTCAACCAGATAAGAATTTAGTCTAGGAAAAGTGTGACATTTCAAATACACAGAAAAGATAAGATTTTTAGGAAGTGGTTCTAGGACAACTGGGCAACTATTTGAAATAAAATGTAAAATTCAATCCTTACCTCATATGGCATGCCAAATTTTTAAGTGGATTTTAAAAATCAATGTTCAAAAAATTATAAAAGAACAAAAGTGTAGATGAATATTGATCTGATGGTTGGTATGCAAAACTTTTCTATGAATAAAATAAGGAAGGGAGGGAGAGAGGATGGAAGAGAGGAAATACCAGTAGATTTAACTATATGAAAGTTACTTCTAGATATAAAAATGACATTAATAAACACTGAAGGCAAATATAACTTGATAAAAATATTTGCAACATGTAACAGATAAAGAATGAATATTCTTACAACTAGCTCTTGTAAATCTATAATAAAAATAAAAATATTGTTTAAAATTAGCAAATGATAAGGATAAGCAATTCAAAAAAGGAAAAACACATATAATGTAGAAGTGCTTAAAATGTTTAGCTTCAATAATAACCAAAAAGTTTCAAGTTAAAACAAGGCACCATGTTTCATCTAATTTCAAAAATTGAAATACCCAAGGCTGGTGAGGATATAGGATTATGGCTTTTTTACATATTCTGCTGGCAAAGCTGTAAATTAATATACTTCTGAGGAGCAGTTTAGTAATAGGTATCAAAAACCACTCAAATATTCACCACTTTGACCCAGGATTTCCACCTCTCGAATTTCACCTTAAGAAAATGATCAAAGCTGCTTACAAAGATATGCATACAAGAATATTCTTTGCAGTATTACTTCAACAGAGAAGAGTTTGATTCCTCTAAAATACATTTAATCAGGGCCCTGATTAAATGATTTACAGCATGTCCACATGCAAATTCATTAAAATTTACCTATAGATTATGTAATGACACAAGAAAACATCCAAAATACATTGCTAAAGAAAATGTTACAAAACAGTATGTGAAATATAATCTGAACTGTGCTTCAAAATTTTAATCATGAAATTTGTTATAAGTGTCTGTCTTGTTCACTCTTATACTGCTAGAATTTTCTCATCCCTGGCTGCTCATTAGAATAGTCTGGCACATTTTTACAAAAACCCCTGCCTGGGCACCACCCAAAATAAATAAAATAAAATAAAACAGAATCTCTGTGGGTGGGTTGTTTTTATGTTTTGTTTTGTTTTTTTAATTTCTCCAAGTAATTCTAATGTGCAGCCAAGGTTAAAAACTACTGCTGTATACCACAGTGATGCTCAGCCTGGGCAATTTTGCCCCAGGGGACATTTGGCAATATCTGGAGACATTTTTGGCTGTCGTCCCATCTTGGAGTGGGGGAGTTGCTACTGATGTCTAGTGTATGGGGACCAGGTTTCGTGAGCTGCATTTGTTCCTTCAAAACTTATATGTTGAAGTCCCAATCCCTAGTACCTCAGAACATAACAGTATTTGGAGATAAGGTCATCAAAGAGCTGATTAAGCTAAAATGAGGCCTTTTGGGTAAGGGCCTGAATCCAATATAACTAATGTCCTTACAAAAAGGAGACACCAGGAATGTGCATGCACAGAGAAAAGGTCACGTGAGGACACAGGGAGAAGGTGGCCGTCTATAAGCCAAGGAGAGAAGCCTCAGAAGAAACCAACCTTGTTGTTACCTTGAGGTTGCACTCCCAGCTGCCAGCACTGTGAGGAAATAAATTTCTGTTGTGTGAGCCCCCCCAAGTCTGTGGTATTTTGTTATAGGGTGGCCCTGGCGCACAGGGATGTTGCTAAATACCACATAATGCACAGGACAATCCCCACCAACAAAGAATTATTTGACCCAAAACATCAATCGTGTCAAGGTTGAAACTCTGTTCTGGAGTCTAGCTTGGTGCTGTGTGTAGATAATCAATAAATATTTTTGTGACTAGGTGAATGAGACATTTAGTAGGTAAAAATCGGAAGGACATGGTCACCAATGAAATGTGCACAGAGAGGAAGAGGGCAGAGTCAAGAATGGCAACCAGATTTCTGGTTGGGCCAACTGGGTGAGTGAGGAAGGCAGGATCTAGCAGGGTGGACAGGTTGGCATAGAAATTAAGTGGAAGCTTAGGGGCTATCCGGTGAAAGTTTTCAGTGGCCAGTCAGAAATAGTCTCTGGAAATACAAACAAGGCAATAGCTGGTGTGTAGAAAGAGATTCAGCTGCTACACGGAAAAAAAGAAAAAAAGACTGTCCCGGAGGAGCAGCAAGAATCAGCCAGGTACCGACAAGGAACCTTGAAGACCACCAATATTTAAAGAGCAGGCAGAAGACAAAGGAGCTAGCATGTCAGATGAAGGAAAAAGAAAGACACTAACTGAGAACCATCGTCCAAGAGTAGCCATTGGAAGCTGTGCTGGTTAGTGACAATGTACCTGGCTAGTCTGTACCAGTGGTACCCAATTATTCAACCAGACATTACTCTAGGTGTGGTTGTGGGGTTATTTTGTAGCTGTGGTTAACATCTGCAATCAGTTGACTTTAAGTAAAGGATAATATGAGTGGGCCTCATCCAGTCAGTTGAAAGACCTTAAGAGTTAAAGTGAGGTTTCCCTGAGAAAGAAGAAGTTCTGCGTCCAGCAGCAACCATTCCTGCCTGAGTGTCCAGCCAGCAGCCCAGCCCTGCAGGCTTCAGACTTGCAAGTGCTCACGGTCACATAAGTCAGTTGCTCATTCCGTTTCTCTGAGGAACTCTGACTGGTACAGAAGCTGAGGAGGGGTCAGGGAAAAGGTGAGCTCACGGCTCCTTTCTGCACCCTTACACTCTGGCTATGGCATAGATGAGTGAAAAAAAGAGGTTACTCAACACCCATAGCAAGAACTCAAGAGAGGAGAAAAGAGAAAAAAGAAGAGAGAGAGAGGGCACAGGAAGATTTCAAAATTGTGTGTCTGCCTGTGGAAATGAGGAGAACCCAAGATAGGGGAACATGGACGGAGCAAGTCAGGACAGGTGCCAGGGCTGCCCCACCAGACCCCTGCCACTACCCGCTGAGCGCTCACCGCACCGCAGATGCTGCTTCAACCTTCCAGGGGGGTGTTTTCATCTTTGTTTTTTACAGACGTGGCATCTGGACTTGAGAGACACTAAGTAATTACCCTAGATCCTCCGCTAATTTGCAGGGGAGCCGAGATCCAAACACAGACCTCTCTGAGCCCACTCTCCTACGATTCCCCAAGCAGTGTCATCAGCTTGATGGAAAGTCCAGGAGTAAACAAATGGAGTTCTAATGCCGACTTTGCCCTGACTGGCTGCAGGGCATCTATAGGCAGGTGGCAGGTAGTGGGAGTCAGTCATCTGCCATGATGGAACGACACAGGTTTTGGGGTCTGGATCTCAAGTCTACCATATACTGGTCAGGTGGCCTTTGACACAGTTCTTACTCTCCCATGATTCAGCCTCCCCATCTTTAAGACAGAGATAAATGATACCTACCTTTAAAAGACTGGATTTTCTGAGACAGCATGCATAAAACACATAGCAAGTACTCAAGAAGTGGGAGTTCCAGTCCCTTCTCAATCTTTCTCTGGTCTTCAATTTTCTCACCCATTCCACCTCCTACAGGGTATTGGGCTGGTCCAATGAGATAATAAATATAAATGTTCTTGATACATTCAGGGCATCATCATTATAGAAGGACAGGATGCAAACACTGCACTCTATGCCAAATTCAGCCACCAATTGTACAACCCTGAGTAAGTCATGCACACACCCTGTGCCTCAGTTTCCCCATCTGAACGGTATGCCTAGTGATACCTGTTCCACCTTCCTTAATACGTAGGCTTCTGAAGACAAACAAGTACAATTTGTAAGTATTATAAATTGACTTTCAGGTCATATTATTGTGTTGGACTTCTAAACGGCCAGATGGCATCCCCAGCCCTCTTTGCTATACACACACCTCTCATATCCTATCATGGAAGATCATGCCCTTCAAGTAAGGTTCTTTGTCTCTTCAAGGACACACTACCTCTAACTTCATAGGATTCTCTTTTGTTTTTTCAACTCCTGACTCAATGCATATCTCATGCCTTGCTCTCCCTGTCATCTTCTCTCCCAGAGTTGACATATGGCTGAACCGATATCCTTCCTCTGTTTCCTTTCTTGTTACTACATGTCCAGTAGTATTGCATAAAAGTGCTTAACGGGAAGGGTCAAGCTCAGTTTCAAGCCTGAGGTCTGGGATTACATCAAATCCGTAACGTTTATCTGCCCTTGCCATCAGCCAAATACTTCCCAATTTAGGTCTCACTCACATCCAGAGAAGACTGCATTGTCTGGGCCACAGCGTCTCCTGCTCTTGTCTCCATTTTTCTTACTTAACTGCAGAGGTACAGCTCCCAAACCCACTTAGGCCTGTGTAATGGTCACAAACAGTGTGCCTATTCTGAGCCAGGGAGCATTTCTACCTGAGGTGGCTGCCAGGCTGCTGTCAGGGAAAACAGACCACCTCCATCAGGCTGGAGGGGGGAAGGCCCCTACAAAGGGCTTTCGGTTTCAATTAAATAAAAAGTTGATTTGAGCCCCATTTCCAAAGATCCTTGCTTTCCATATGACTTGGGTACACGGTGAATATTATTATTATATGACAGACCATTACACCATGCACAGCCCTAACTTGGGGCGAGAAGATATTGGCTAGTCCAAACACTGGCGTTTTTGTGAGATTCCACCTTAGGAGATGCCTCCTGCTGGCAAATGTGGTGTCCCTCTCTGTTCTCTTGCCTCTTGTGCATAAATTCATTGTATTGCCAGTAAATCTACAATGAATAATTGGGTGCATCCCAAGTGTCTAGGGCAGTGCCTGAAACCCAGGAGGCACTTTATAGATACCGTGTTTCCCCGAAAATAAGACCTACCCCAAAAATAAGCCCTAGTTAAGATCATCAGCCAGACAGACGCATTTAGTATGTTATAACGATGTTCCAGAAGAAGATGACATGACTGTATTTGAATAAATGTAGACTGTTGTATATGAAAAAACAAGACATCCCTTGAAAATTCACCCTAATGCGTCTTTTGGAGCAAAAATTAATATAAGACCCAGTCTTATTTTCAGGGAAACACGGTGTTGGTGTGGTGAATACACGAATGATGTACAAATTAAAAGTTCAAGTGGGGGTTAAAAGGGAAAATAGAGTTTGGGGTTTGGGCTTTTTTGTTTGTTTTGTTTTGCACTTAAATAGAAGAGGAAAAGAAAGAACTGTTTATTTGGGTTCCAAATTAGAAGGCAACAAAGCCCAGGAAAAAGTAAGTCATTTGTTTGACCCTTTGAGGGTGTAGTGGTTGGTCAGTACGTACTGCTGGAGATCGCACAGGGCACAGCTCTAGAAATCTTCTGGGTCCAAGAAGTTTCACGCACCAGACTAGGGATGTCCCCTCTGCAACCTCTGCTCCTCACTTCTGCCTGTTTTGCTCATCCTGCCCACCTACACAACCTGAATGTGGTTACTTAACCCTGACAGCTTTCTCTGCGGAGCAGTTAGAGCCTTTAAGACCTTACCTCTGCTTCACCAGAAGTATCTTCATTAAAGAGTTATTTAAAATGTTTCCAGGACCTAAAACATTAAGATTTAAAGGAAACAACTGACTGCTTTATTCCATGCCCAACCAGACCATTGTTTAACATGGTGAGAGCTACCACTGAGGTTACTGAAGTGGAAAACAGGGTCATATGTTGCTGGAAAAGAAAGTTAGCAGGGAAATTAAAAGCAAGATAGGCTGAGGGACAAACCTAGTCAATGTGATGTCTTCAGGACTCAGGCTTTGCAGGGGTCCTGTAGTCCAAAAGTCAGACTCGAACTGGCCTCCAGGATTTTCAAAGCACCTCCTTTGTCCTACATCCCATCTCACAATATAGTCAGACTGGAAATATGCAGGCCATGAGGAGAAGGCTTCATGGAGAAGGAAGCCCTTGGCCTGCTTTGAAGGATGGCAAGCCAGGCAGGCAACCAGCAGAAGACAAGATCTGGCAATGTAAACAAAGGGGTGAGAGACAACAGGGTCCAGCAGAGGCTGGAAGCTTGTTTTAAAGCAGGAGATGAACTTCTCCTTTCCGACCACACCCCACCTTGCTGAGAAAATCTCACCCTTCATGGGAAAGTGCTTTGGGGAACATCAGTCATCTGTGTCTGAGTTGGGGAGTTCATACTGAGTCATCTTGGTGTTCTGACTTGTGCGTTGCAGTTTGAGACAGGGGTTCCAATTTATTCAAAATACTATCTGGTCAGATCAGAAAATGGAAATAGACATCATCTCCTTCAAACCTGAAGTTTATTAACTCAGGACAGGAAGGAACCTCCTAAGTGGGCAGGGAATGGTGAACACATCTGTTTGGTGTCCAGCTCACAACAAATGGAAAACATCCCTGGGTTTCTCTAAGCCCTTATGGGCTTCTGTTTACCAGAACTTTCTCAGAAAAAAATTCTTCACTTTTCTGAGCTGTGAGTTTATGCAGGCATCAGGATAACTCAGCAATTAAATCCCCACACAAACCAAACTCAGATGATTTTTTGCTTTCCCGGTCATTTCCCATGAAGGCCTTGTTCTCTTTGCAGGGTGGAGTACTATCAGAAAGACCAAGCCCACATAAACTTGCCTGGGCTCCTTTCATTTCCTGTGGCTGTTTGATGCTTGTGAGGACCCCATACCCAGCACGCCCCTCTGCCATGCTTCCATGACAAAGGCCACCTTCCGGTGCCTTACTCGTTGCAGGGGCCTCATAAAGGTAATCTAGACTTTTTGTCCTAAGTAAGATTTTCAATTTTATTGAGGACCATCTGTATACGATCCTTAACTGCTAGCAAGCAACAGTGGTCATATTTTTACGGACCCTTTCTATATTGGGGGAAATTCCCATGATATCAGTCCTGCCTCCTCAATGTCGTCACAACGCAAATGCCTAACCTCTTCTGCAACTAAGATGCAGCACTGTGACCTAGCTCTGTCATTCTACATATCCACATAGGATTTTGTCCTGGAAATGAGTAAGGGAGCAATGTGAGGAACCAGGCTCTGCCAAGGGAATGAATCTCTTTGACTGACCCTAGTAGCAGCATAAATATCAGACATTGGGGGACCAAGCCCAGCTCCAGACACACAAGCAGCCTAACGCCAGGAGCAGCAGTATATGCAGGAGGGGTGATGTGGTTTAGGAACTGAGTTCTCAGCAACTGCAAAGGTGGTTCCATCTTCAGAACAATTCTACAGTGAGGTTGCAGCATTTTTCCTGGAAGTTTAACCTTGAACCTGATTCTCCCCCAACTCCCAATGATTCTGGGAGTTGGGGCGGGGGGGGGGGGGAGTGACCAAGTATCATTTAATAAATCTATTTTCTTCTTGAAACTGTCAGATCAGTTTCTGCTGTCTGCAACCAAGAATACTGACAATGGGCATTTTGCAAGTGGAGGGGACAGAAGCCTAGGGGCACATAGACCTTTGACACTTGGCTATGCTTCATGGGGGCTCTCTTCTCTGCTGGTCTTTAGTGACAGGGTAGAGGGGCAGGGACCATCTCTTCCTAGGATATAGGAAACTCATTCTTTCAATGCTAGGCAACCTCATAACTTATGAGTAAACCTTTTTTTGAATCAATGATGTCTGCATATATACGTTCTTTGACACCCAACTAAAGCTACAACACAGAAGAAATTCAAAACATGACCTCAGCAGGGGTTAAGCTTCCATGATCTCTCTTTGTCCTCCCTTCCCTGTTTCTAGCTCAATCTTTATTTCACCCCTTTCCAGAAACCTAGTTATTTCCTGTCTCAAACCCTTCTCTCTCACTAATCTTAGCCAAACTTGCAATCAACTCCTTTAAGGCATAATAACTAAAAATTGCTTAGAAGATGGTCCTTTGCCAGAAGTATTTGCATGAAACAGGAATCAAAGCCTTGGACTAAAAGAACAATACCTCCTGGCACAATTCCAAGCATCAGCCCAGCCAATAAAGGAAATTCCTGTTTGATTTGCCTCAATTTTTATTTGTTTGTTTGTTTTGGGGCCATGAGGACTTCCTAGGGTGACTACAAAGCCATCATACAGGAAGGAAGGACTTGAACATTTATTGAAAGGCACTGCGCTGGACGTATTTTCCAACACTGTCACACTTAACCCTTTGCCCTCATTTCTCCAGTCACACCCACCACCCCGATGCCCCTCCAACATACTCGCTCTAGCCTCAGGCCTTTGCAGTTTCCAGTCCCTCTCCCTCAAGAACGCTGCCAGATACCTACGTGGCTCATGCTCTTATTACCTTCAGGTCTCTGCTCAAATATCCTTAATTAGAGACACCTTCCTGGCCACTTGACCTTTACCCACTTACTGCTAGTAATCTCAGTCCCCCTTACTGCTTTATTAGTTCTCCATATCACTGGTCACCATATGACATACTTATTTATTCACTGGTCAGCCCGCTCCCCCCACAACAAAATGTAAATTCTGTAAGAGTATGGATTTCATCTCTGTTCCTAGCACCAAGAGCAATCACTGGCATGTAGTCAGTGCTCAGTAAAATTTGCTGAATGAATTAAATTCCTATAGAATGATATTCATATCATTCAGAAAAATAGTGATGTTCAGAAAAATTAAATTGCAAAGGGTCTCCCAGCTAATCCATGGTGAAACCTGTCCCCAAACCTGAATCTGAACAACAACATAGACCAAGCTTGCTCACCCCTACCACACTAGGCAGGTTAATCATAGAGAGTATTAAGTCTGACTCCCTCAGGTCCTCCGTCACCTTCCTGGTGATAACACTTACATTGCTTAAGGTAACGTTGGTTGCTGTAACTGATAAACCTTCATATGCAAGTGGATTAACACAATATAAGCATCTGATATGGGTATTCCTGGTAGGAATGGTCTCTTCCAAATGGTCAATCAGGGATCCAGGCACTTTCTAACTTATGGATCCATTATCTTTGACAGGTGGCTCACAGGATGCCTTGGGAATCACTTCCACTTTAGTCAGATTGAGAGTCACATTTACAGGGAGTTAGGGGGGTGGGTTACATTTCTGCTCACACTTCATTAACTAGCATTCAGTCATATAACTAATCTAACTACAAAGGAGTCTGGGAAATGTACTGTGGCTATGAGCACAGGGAGAGGAGGAAAGAGGTATGGTGTTCAATTACCAGCCTTAAGAAAATCCAGGTGTCATCTTCTATTAGTAACTCAGGTTTTAGAGAGCCCCAACTGCTGAGTGGGGAGACACCATGAAAAGTGGTAAACCACCTAGACCTAGAATTCAAGCAGTCTTTGGTTCAAATCCTAGGCCCACCACTCACTACTTGCTTGACCTTAGTCAAAGTTACTTACCTCTCTAAGTCTCAAATTTCTCAACTATAAAATAAGGACAATATGACATCTACTTCTCAGGTTGTAGAGGGGAAAATCTGAGATAATGCCCGTTGGGTATGTAGCACAGTCCTGACACATGGCTATTATCAGGGGGAAAATATTCAGAAGGGGGAGTCCCCAACTTCTTCTCCTGTACTCTTAATTCCAAGCTAGCTAGTGGTCCAGAGAGCCTCTCCACATCTCAAAGCTTAAATGAAATAAGCTTTGTCCCGACTTGACAAGTGACCTATGAGTCCTCTCTGTTGCATCCTATTGACGATTTCTGACAAATCCCACAGTATCAGTTTGCATAAGTAAGTTTGAAATGCCCTTTCCATTAACAGAGGAGCTCTGCTATTAACTAATTACACTTTGGCTTTTCCTGCGTTAGCCGCTGTGCCAGGGAGAAGAGGCCAAGTGTGAGGTGGCCTCTGACATGGAGAGAAAGATTGTGCAGACGGGGATAGGTGGGGGCTAGGGTGGGCATGGGGGCTGCTGTTTTCTCTCTTTTCTTCCTACAAATCCAGTTAATGGGAGAGAGGTCTGTTGCAAAGAGGACCCATGGAGGAGCTTCTCCTAATTTCCCACAGGAATGTTTTCAAAGGCTTTGGAGAAACTGAGATTTTGTAGAAACATGCTGATATTCAGAAAAAAATTTCAGTAAACTGCTCAAAGTCGCTCAGCAAATACATGGTTTGTTTATGGTGGGGTCCTGATGGGAAGAGCTCTGGTTTCAGAAACTAGGGCCCTCACCGCTGGAGAAACCCCATGGCCAACATCTACAGAGGCATCCCTGTACCAAAGAAGGAAGCAATGGTCTGCCCACTCTCATCTTCGGCTGCACCTTCCTCTTGTTCATAAAAAAAGTTTTGGTTTTGGAGTGAGTCAGCTGTCAATTCAAATCACAGCTCTACCTCTTAGGCAAGTGGTATAATCTCTCTGAGTCTCAGCTTCCTTATGTGTAAAGTGAGAAAATCCACCTTAAGGGGATACCACAAGGATAAACTGTGAAAAAGTGTGATTCAAAGTAGATACCAAGTAAACGTTAGTAGGTAAGAGTTTCCTACTTCCTTCCCTCTCCTGGGATCTCTCTCATTTCTGTAGGCCTTGACGTCATCCATGTGAAAGTGTTCTTAAGAAGTGGCCCTCTCTGAGGTATTGTCATTTTAATGCAATGCATTGTATAGCTGAGGAATGGGGGAGTTTGCCAAACCTTCAATAGTGAGGTACAGGTATCTCTGTGACACTGATGGAGTGGGCCCACCAGAAACCCACTCAATGGGGTCTGAAGAACCTCTGGGGGACAACTCCTCCTGAGAGAAAACATCAGAAATTATGAGCTTCACCCAATAGAAAGTCTTCACCACAGAAAGTGTGTAGGGATTTTGAGGTGGAATCACTCAAACCTATCCCTATCCCAGCCACATGGATAGGTGTCTAGGTCCGGGACATAGACAGTTAATAAAAAGAGCTGCGCGCTGCTTTCAGTTAGAATGCAGAAAATTACAAGAAACTGTTGCTTTTACCCTAACATTGAAAACAAACCAAATAAGCTACAAAATCACAATTGTTTAAAAACCATCAGAGAGCTGAGGGTGCAAAGAAGTGAAAATGAACTAAATTTCAAAAAGTGATCCTTTCCTGGCAAGAAGAGACAAATGATGCTTTCATCACTGGTGGAGGAGCAGAGAAAGAGCAATCTGCCATGCATAGGAGTCAGGAGAAAGCCACCAAACTTTTGGCAAACTAATAGCAGTGAGTGGGTTGCCATGACAGACTAGGACCTGAGGAGTCCCAGCTATACTGTGCATCTGTAACTACAAGCCAACTCACTCCCACTGTTCTCATATAGGCCCAGAGGTAGTATGCTGAGGGCTGGGGATAGGGCAAGAGGGCTAAGACAGATTTCTCTGTGGTCTCCAGAGCCTTCCCCAAGTACAAGGCTGAAGCTGGGGGTGGGGCAGGAGATCTGAGGGAAATCACTTGGAGGTACTCTGGGCTCTCACCGAGTGCACTGAAGCCTTCCTCCAAAGGATGAGGGAAGGACATCTGGGGAGAGAGAGAACTCTCAAGATGAAGAAAGCTAAGGGCAGAATTGGAAAGCAAAGAGAATACTCTCCAGTGGATGGGTAAATAAACAAACAAACAAATAAATAAATAAATAAAAGCTGGTAGCCCAATTATAAAGCATAAAAAATTTTCTGGAAGTTCACCAGTGCTGAGATCCCAAGCCCTGCTACAGAGAATCTTGATTTTTATTTTCTCTCAAATTATTTTAAGCCAGTAGAAAAATGAATCGAACTTAAGTTGCAATCAAGCCCAGACTCAGCTGAACTATAGATTGACTCAATATCCCCACACATGCCCTCAGGAAAAAAAGATGATCTCCTTTTCTGGAGACGACTATTTTTATTTAGTCTCTACTGTTATTCTACACATAATGATCCCATACATCAAGATCTGTGAAAGGGTACAAAGCAGCAAGAAAATCTTACCCATGGTCAAAAGAGGAAATGGTCAACAGAATCAGACTCAGAGATGGCCCTGAAAGGGACTTTAAAACAACAATGATAAATATTTTAAAGAATCTAGTGGCGGGGGAAGCATATGCATCAACAGATTAGTAATTTCAGGAGAGAGAAGGAAACTATAAGAAAAGACACAAATGGAGACAATAGAAATGAAAAAAATATATATGATATCAAAAATGAATAATTTATTTAAGATTTAATAACAAACTAGATATGGCAGAGAAAGTTTGAGGAACTTGAAGACAAATCAACAGAAATCATCCAAACAAAAACCAAGAGTAAAATAAAAGAAAACTGTGGGATAAGACCAAATGGTCTAGAAAAAAATGTATTAGGTTGGTGCAAACCTAATTGGGACTTTGCAATTATTTTTAACCTTTTAAACCTCAATTACTTTTGCACCAACATAATAATTGGAGTTCCAGAAGAAAAAGTGAGAGGTAACAGGGCAAATACGGTCTTTCTTCCTTCCTGCTTTCTTTCTTTCTTTCTTTCTTTCTTTCTTTCTTTCTTTCTTTCTTTCTTTCTTTCTTTCTTTCCTTCCTTCCTTCCTTCCTTTCTTTCTTTTTTCCTTGCTCCCTTCCTTCCTTCTTTCCCCCTCTCTTTCTTTTCTTCTTTTAGAAATAACAGCCAAATTCCATCCCAAATCAACCCATAGATCCAAGAAACTCAGAACCCAAGCAGGATAAATACAGAGAAAAAAACCACACCTACACATGACATACATCATAGTTAAACTGCTGAGACTCAAAGATAAAGAGATAATTCATAAAAATAGAAAGAGGAGAAAAGATACATAATTTACATGGAAAAACAATAAAAATGAGGCCAGAAAACTGGAACAACTTCTTTATTAGTGCTAAAAAGGGGGGGAAAAAAGCTATCAACTTAATGTTTCATGTGTTGTAAAAATAGAGAGAATGTACAGATATTTTCAGATAGACAAAAACAGAGAATTTGTCTACAAGAAATGTCCCTCCAAAATTATACATATGTGTATAACACATATTTGTGTACCTGTGTGTTATTTATAAATAGTGTAATGTATGTGTGTGTGTGTGTATAAAATCTCCATAAAAACTGTTGACTTTTCAAAACAAAAAATAATACATTATGAGGTTTATAGCATGAATAGAAATAAAATATATGAAAACAAGAGCATAAATGGTAAGAGGCAGGTACATGGAATCATTGTTGTAAGGTTCATACATTGTTCATAAAATAGTATGAACATATCTGAAGGTAGATTGTGATCATTTAAAAATGCATAGCTTAATTTCTAAAGAACAAATGCTATAAAAATAACACAAAAATATAGCTGAAATGTCAATAGAGAAGATAAAATAAAATACCAAAAACTACATGATTCATCCAAAAGAATACAGGGAAAATAGGAATCAAATAACAAAGAACAGATAAAACAAATATCAAAACGGTAGACTTAACCCAATCATATACTCAATTACATTAAATGTAAATAGATTAAACACACCAACAGTAAGGTAGAAATTGTCAGACTGTGTTAAAAAAAAAAGTAAGATTTACCTACATGTTATTTAAAAGTAACATATGTTAAGTACAAATTCACAGGTAGATTAAAAGGAAAAAATATAAAAAGATACTCTATAGTACACCAGCATAAGAAAGCTGGACTACTATTAAAATCAGACAAAATGGACTTCAAGACAAAACATACTACCAGAGATAAAGAACATATTTTATAATTACAAAAGTGCCAATTCATCAAGAAGACCTAATAATCCTAAATGTGTGTATACTCAAAACAGTTTTTCAAAGTTTACAAAGCAGACATTGACAGAACTAAAGAGAAATCCATATTCATAGTTGTAGATTTTAACACCCTTCTCTCAGTAATTAATATAACTAATAGACAAAAAAAAAAAATCAGTAAGAATATAAGAGTTGAACACCACTTTTAAACAGCTTGACATAATTGACATTTATAAAATACTACTCCCCAAACCTGCAAATACTCATTAATTTCAAGTGCATATTAACATTTACTAAGAGAGACTGCATGCTGGGCCATAAGACAAATCTGAAAAAATTATCAAGGCTCAAAATCATATCAAAGTTCAAAATAATACTCTCTGATCACAGTAGAATTGTTAGATATCAAATACAAAAACAGACCTAAAAAAATCTTGATTTATTTCAAAATTTAAATGCCCACTTCTAAATAACCCATAACTCAAAGACAAAATCACAAGAAAAATTAGAAAATTTCTAACTGAATAATAAAGAAAATATAACAAAATTTATGAGATGCGGATAAAGCTGAGCTTAGAGGAAAATTTAGAGCTGTAAGTGACTATTTTTAGAAAAGAAAAGAGTAAGTCAAAGACCTAAATTTCTACTTTAAGGAGCAAGAAGAAAGCACAAATTAAAACAAACATTAAATACAATAAAGCAAATAATAAAGTTAATAGCAGAAATAAATGAAATAGAAAATGGACAAAGAAATAAAATGGACAAAACAAATTAAAAGTTGAATATTTGAAAAAAATTAATAAAACTCATAAATCCTTAGCAACACTGATGAAAAAAAAAAGAAAACACAAATCACCAAAGAGTGAAAGGAGATGATATCATTGTAAATCCTACAGATGTTAAAAGAATAAGGGGCTAGATCCAAGATGGCAGAGTAGATAAACACTGTGCCTGCTTCCTTCCATGAACACATTAAAATTACAACTAAATTATAGAACAATCAACCTGGAGAATCATCTGAAATCTAACTGAACAGAAGTTTATAACTAAGGATATAAAGAAGCCAAGTCAAGACTGGTAGGAGGGGTGGAGACGTGAAATGGGCTGGCCCCTAACCTCTGTGTGGTGGTTGAGAATTGGAAAAAATATCACAACCATGGAGGTTCCCCACCCAGAAAAGCGAGAGACTGAAGCCCCACACCAGCCTCCCCAGCCCAGAGTACTGGTGCCAGGAAGAGGAAGCCCCACAACATCTGGCTCTGGTGAAAAACAGTGGGGATTGCAAGCATCCGGTAGGACAGAAGGCTTTGGAAAACCCAGACGTCCTCTTATATGACCTGTGCACAGACTTTCTCACTCATAGGCACTCACTTTGGGCTCTAATAGAAGGACAGTAATTCTGAGGGGGAGAGTTGGAGGTATGGGTGGGGAGCAGACTAAGGTGTATGGCTGTGAAGTGAGAACTGGAAACAGTTGTCATTTTCCTTGTGTGGGGTCCTGCTGCCATGCAGCGGGCAGGTGAGTGCCATCTTTCCTGTATTGAGCCTTCCCCCACAGCTCAATTCTGAATCTGATTGGCCTGGTGAGCTCTGCTGCTCTGCCCTGCTAACTCCCTGAGACCTCGCCCCACCCAACTTGCCCAATAGCAGACACTTTCTCTGAGAGCAGCCAGCTCCACCCACATTGCACTCTTTCTTTAAAAACTATCAGAGTCGACAGGACCCAGACAGGTGGCAGTTGCCTTCGGTGTGCTCTGAGACTTCTACTGAGTAGCTCCAGGCTCAGCACTGGTACCAAACCAGAGTTTACATTAACCTGGTGACTCCCTGAGACCCTGCCTCACTCAACTCGTGCACCACATGAAGCTTTATCAGGGGCTGAATCTTAAGAGAGCCAGCAGGTGGCAGCAGGCCTCAGGGTGTCCTAGATTTTTGCAGAGATACCCTAGGCCCAGTACTGGTGGCAGCCATTGTCAGTTCATAGCTTGGCCTTTCCCATGTGCCTCTAGGGTTAGCACAGGCTCCTACCAGATAGTCCCCCAGTCACAGGCAGTGAGTGACCTGGGCCTGAACCAGAGCCCCTCCCGAAAGGACCCAGAACCAACAAAATTGGAGGTTGGCTTCACACCACAGCAGAGCACCACCTAATTAGCCCCATAAGTGGGACGCCTTAAGGGCAGTCTCAACAGGCACAAGAGCCTACCTGGTGCTGGTGCTCCTTAGTGGGGTAAGCCTCCCACACAGCAGCCTGTAATCTGTGGGTGTGGCCAAACCCCACAGCCAATCAGCCTGAGGGTCAATACCACCCACTGGCATGCCAATAGCAACCAAGGCTCAACTATAACAGGAGGGCATACACAACTCACACAAGGGACACTCCTGGAGCACCCAGAGTAGGTGACCAGGGAAACTGCAAGGTCCCCACAGGGCACCTACTACATAAGGCCACCCAGCGAAGACTGGGCGATATAGAAGATCTGCCTAATGCATAGAAACAGAGAGGCAATCAAATGAGGAAACAAAGAAATGCATCCCAAATGAAAGAACAGGAGAAAACTCCAGAAAAAAGAACTAAATGAAATGGAGGAAAGGAACCGACCAGAGACAGAGTTCAAAACAAAGTTTGTAAGGATGCTGAAGGAGCTTAGTGAGAACTTCAACAAAGAGATAGCAAGCATAAAAAAGACATGCAAACCATAAAAAAGAATCAGTCAAAAGTGAAGAATACAATAATTGATATGAAGAATACACTAGAAGGAATCACCAGCAGACTAGATAAAGCAGAGTATCGAATCAGTAATTTGGAAGACAAAGGTAGCAGAAAACATCCAATCAAAACAGCAAAAGGCAAAAAGTATCCCCCCCACCACAAAACAAAAAAATGAGGATAGTTTAAGAGACCTCTGTGACAATATTAAACATAACAACATTCGCACCATAGGGATACCAGAAGGAGAAGAGAGAAAGCAAGGGATTGAGAACATATTTGAAGAAATAATGACTGAAAACTTTGCTAGCCTGGAAGTCCAGGAAGCACAGAGAATCCCAAACAATACACAAAATAAACACAAGAAACCTCTCCCCAAACTAGGAAGGCAGGAAGAGAGTCCAACTAACTTAGTCTGATAAAAGGAATCTACAAGAAATCTACTGCTGATATCATACTTCTATCCACAGTCACCACATCTATTCAGTATTGTACTAGAAGTCCTATTTATGTAATAAGGCAAGAAAAAGAAATACAACACATAAAGATTTAAAAAGAAGTAAAACTATTGTTATTTGCAGATAATTGATTGCTTGGGTAGAAAATTCTGTAGAACTTACAAAAGAAGCAGTAGAACTAATAAATGAATTTAGCAAGGTCACAAAATACAAGGCCAATATACAAAAAGCAATTTAATTTCTATATAATCCCAATGAATAATTGGAAATCATTTTTTAAAATCTTATTTACAATATCATCAAAAATATTAATTGTGGAAAAATAAATCTATTGGAAAATGTGCAAGGCACAAAAATATTTTTTCAAAAGTAAATTAAAGAAGCAAACAAAAGGATATACCATACTCATGAATTAAGAGACAAAATATTATTAGATGTCCATTCTGTCTAAATGGATCTACAGATTCGATATCATTCCAATTAAAATTCCAGCAGGCGTTTTGAAAAATTCACAATCTGAGGCTTTAAGTTATATAGGCATAGAATATCCAAAACATTTGAAAAATAATAACAGATTTAGAGAACTTATACTGCATGATCTCAAACCTTATCATAAAGTTATAGCTTGATCTCAATGCAAGAATAGACAAATAGATCAATAGAACAGGTAGAGAATCCGTAAATCAACCCACACATACATGGTCAATTGATTTCAACTTTTGTTGAAAAGGTGTCTCTCTAAATATGATGCTGGATCAACTGGATATCTGTATGAAAAATAAAATGAACCTCAACATTTACTTTACTCCTTACATAATTAATTCAGGAAAGATGGATCACAGATCTAAATATAAAAGTCAGAACGTTATAACATCTGGAAGAAAACACAGAAGAATATCTTTGCAAATTTGTGGTAGCCAAAGATCTTTTAGAATGGTTGCAAAAAGCACTAACCAGTAAAGAATAAACTGATATATTAGAATTAGACTGGGGCAGATTGTATTTTCCAAAAATGACTATTTCTAGTCCCGTATGCTCTTCCAAAACATTCGCCCCTCCTCCACTGAGAAGTGGAGTCAATTAACCCTCCTCTGGAACCAGGGTGAGGTTGTAACTGTTCCAACACTTAGATTAAAGCAAAAGTGATGATATATGACTTCTGAAGCTAAGTCAGAAAAAGAAAACAGCTTCCATCTGACTCTCTTTTTCTTGAGATGTTCTCATCCTGGGAAGGCAACCCCATTGAGAGGTCATGGTATATTTTATTGCCAATAGCTCAATCTAAGGTCTAAGCTGACCATATCAATGGCTAGATATGTGAGTGATGAAGCCTTCAGATTATTTCAGTCCCCCAGCCTTTGAGCCACCCCAGCTGACACCAAAGGGAGCACAGACAAGCTATCCCTATTGAGTCCTACCAAAATTACAGATTTGTGAGCAAAATAAGTGTTGTAATTATTTTAAGTAAAGAAAAAAATAGGGGACAGTTTGTTATGTAGTCATAGTATCTGGAGCATTATCAAAATAAAAATGATTCTGCCCATCAAAAGACACCATTAAGAAAATGTATAGGCTACCCACAGACTGGGAAAAAATATTTACAATACATATATCTGACAAAGGACATGTATCCAGCACATATAAAGAATACCTATAAATTAAACATTTAAAAACCAACAGCCCTATTTTTTAAATAGGCAAAAGACACCTCACAAAATATGTCCAATTAAACATGAAAAGGTGCTCAATATTATCTTGAAGTACAAATTAAAACCATAATTTCATACCTACGAGCATGATTTAAATAAAAAAGCACTAGCAATAACAAATGTTGGAGACAATGCGGAGCTAGTAAAATGTTCACATATTGCTTGGTGCATATACAAAATGGTACAATCACTTTGGAGAATGGTTTGAGTGTTTCATATAAAATTAAATATATATCTACCGTATGACCCAGTAATTTCACTACTCAGTATTTACACAAGAGAAATGAAAACATGCTTCCACAAAAAGACTTGTACAAGAATGATAATAGCAGCTTTTTCATAATAGACAAGAACCTGGAAACAACCCAAATATTAATTTATAGGAGAATAGAAAAACAAATTGTGGCATATCCATACAATGGGATATAGCCCACCTGTATAAAGAATGAACTATAAATACATGTGCAACAACATGGATGAATCTTGAAAATGTTCTTTTAAGTGGAAAAAGCAGACACAAAAGAGTACATATTGTATGATTCCATTTAGGTAAAATTAAAACTGATCTAGGATGATAAATTAGAAAGTGGTTGCCTCTGGGAGACAAGGGAATTGACTGTCAAGAGCTACAAGAGAAACTTGTGGGATGGTCTTTATCTTTTTTGATTACACAGACATATACAGTGGTCAACACCCATTGAACTGAGCACTAAAGATCTGTGTATTTGTTTAAATATAATTTATACTCAATGAAAAATTAGAGATGTTTCTATAAACTCTGTAACACATTGGTGCTCAATCAGCCCTTCTGTGGGACTTCCTCTAACAAATGCTTCTAACAAAGAAGACTAAGTCACTGCTCTGCCCCACCCCCCACTCTCCCACAGCACAGCCCTACAGTGGTGCACAGAGGTACTGAGTAGGACACTGTGGAGAGCAGCAAGACACATGACAAATATCCAAGGTCCACCAGCAGGTGCAAGCTTCTTTACACACAATGCTTCTCAGAATGTCCCAGGAGTACTAGTGTAAGTAGGAATTTTTGCAGGGGGCCCCAGGTCATGAGTTATGCAGGTTGGACTAATGAGCCAATCAAATATGTGACTTAATCATACCCAAAGGTTGGTGAGTCAGGTTACATCAGAGACCTGAAAGCTTTAAAAATTCACTCCAGTGAGATTGCTCACCTTACTGTATTTCCCAAGCCACCATCTTCCCCCACCTCACCAATTACCTCCTCTACCCAACTGATGAGCTCTAAAATTCATTCCTGCCATGTCTTGCATATACGCATACTATTATTTTCTAAATGTGTGTTTTCCAAAATGTAAGTAGACACTGATTATTTAAATACAAATTCACTTACGAGCATTACTGAATTCACTATATCTTCTCAAACCACAAATGTTAAAGGTAGAACTTCTACTGAGGGCATCAATTATTTTTAATAAATAATTTTAAGGGGAGAGGTTCTTATTCTTGGACACATACTTGGCTTCAGACAGACCTGGATTCAAAGCCTGACTTTACAACTTGCTGGTTGTGTAACCTTAGGAAAATTACTTCTTCTTTTTGACCTTCAGTTTCTCACATGAAGAGAGAATAATGACAGTCTCTGCCTCATAAGGTCATTGGGAGAATTAAATAATGATATCAAAGCCTTTAACACAGTAAACGGCAGATAGTATGTGCTCCATAAACACTAGCATTATTCAACAGAAACTGTAAGTTATACCAAAAAAAAAAAAAAAAAACAAGTCCAGGACCTAGAGTCAAAATCCCTAGTCTTCCTCCTGTGCCCTCACTTCTCTCTGTGATTTGAGCATGTTCTTTAACTCTCTGGACCTCTATTTCCCTACATGTAAAATGAGAAGCTTGAGACTAGTTGTACTGGTGGCTCAGCACCCCTGAGCACCTCCTCCTGTAGCTTGGCAGAAGATGCCTAAGGATGGAATGGTTTATCCTACCATCGACACAATCCCAATGCAATCCCAATTGCAGCAAAATGGCAAAGAACAGCAGGGCTGGGGTGACCATAACTGCCACTCTCTGCCAGTGGCACAGACAACAGAGACATGATTCAGGAAAAAATCTGGTCAGCAAAGAATTTGGGCGTGTTGAGATAAGAATGATCTCTTCCGTCGGGATTGGCAAATGAGTCAATTTTTGAAAATCCAAGCAACGAAGACCTTCGGGATAGGAGAGGCATGGGTCTTTCCAATGGGTCTGCCTCTTTCCATTTCCATTACTGCCACCTAAGTCAGGCCTTCCTGGTCTTGCCTTGGAACTATAGAGAAAGTCTCCTCACCCATCACCATGCCTCAGGGAACCCTACCTCCATTCTATCCTAAATAGCACAGCAAGAGCTGCCCTTCCAATGACATGCTCTCTCCTGCTCAAAGTCCCTCAGTGGTGATCTTGGATACTGGCCTTATGCTCTTCCTTCCACCAAGAATGCTTTCTAAATTCTGCTGGTCCTTGAAGGCCCAGCTCAATTCCTACTGCTTCCAGAAAGCTTCTCTTCATGGGTACTTGGATGGAAAGTGTTCACTCACTGGAGAATCTCGAGAAGAATATCCCAAGCACATGTACACAAATCTTTATTGATTCCCCATTTTCTATTGAATTCAAAAAAGAAATACCTCAGACTGGCACTCAGTACAGCCCATAACATAATCCCCACCCATCCTTGCCATTCCACCATACCTCACCTTATCTCCAGCCACTTCTGAGAATTTCCACGTCTGTCTTTATTCGTGCTCTCTCAACCTGGCATTTTGCCCTCTGATTGTCAAAAGGTGACCCATCCTTTGAGAGTTATTTCAAGTGCTATCTTAACTCTGCTGCTTTCCCTAATTTTATTCTCCTTCCAAGCCCCCTGAGCACCTTGTTTTTCGCTTGGGACTCGAAATCTCCTTGGCATTTCAGTCAAAGGTACACTCAGAAAACATAAGGCCATTGAGGGCTGAGACTGACCTCTCTGTGTGTTGTGGTTGCTGGATCAGCACTGTCCATGCATGTCATGGGGCTTAGGAATTGTTGGCTGAGGGACAGTGGAAGACCGCTGCTTTGGCGGTGGTACGACACGCCAGCATTGAATGGGAAGTCAGACAAATGGCACCTAGAGTCCCTTCGTGGTCTAATCTCCCAGGAGCCTGAGAAGGCTCAAAGACCCCCTGAACTCTGCTTTTTCTGAATTGCTTTGGCTACTAGTCACCCAATTCAGCATGTGATTGGCTGTTTTTTTTTGGTGTTGTTTATATTTAATTTTTTTCAAAGATAATACATTCACATAGTTCAAAAATGTTTCCATAATTAAAAGGTACAAAGGACAACATCTTAGCCCCCACTCTTATCATGTGATTGCTCAATTAACACTTTTATTAGCTTTTTGTATCCTTCCAGATTTTCTTTATGCAAATATAAATATATGTTCTTCTATTTTATTACACAAACAGAAGCTTGCAGTTAGTCGTTTTTTGCAATTGATCTGGGAGTTAAATTTGCCTCACCAGGTGCAGTGAAATTTCTGTGTGACGTGCGTACCTTAAAGTTCCTTCATGTCCTATGCTGCCTAGCTCAAAGCTGGGCGCACACAAATGCTCCAATGAGTGCTTCTTGGTTGGCTGCCCTTCCACAACTTTCTCTGGAGCTGAGAACAAGCACGTGCCCCTCATACAGCTCCAACGTGCAAAGAGAGGCTCTGCATTCTCACTTCCTCTGACACATTTTTAGAGAATGACCTGGGCCCCAGGAGGGATCAGTACAAGTTTCAATCTGCGGTATGCCAATCCTCCTGCCACCTTTCAGTTTGGTAGAAGAGAAAGCAAGATGGACTGGGAGTCAGCAGACTTGGAGTTCACTGCAGCTGTGTCCCCACGTGGCCATGCAACTCCGGACACGTCATCTGTCCTCTCGGCCTCAGCATCAGCGCAGTCCTGGGTCAGGGTCCTTCAGCCTCAGCTCTGTAGACATCATGCTCTGTGGGCATGAGGGCATGTTTGCACCCAGGAGTCCATGGGAGCCTTCTGAGGCACTTCCCCTGGACCTGTGTCTGCTGCCCTGCTGGTACTGGTCATGATGACACAGACCTTGCTGTAGTCATAAGACAGAGTATGAGCATCTCAGGGTAACAGTTCCCTCCTTGAAACCACAGCCAGCTGTCTGCGTAAAGCCAGACTGAAATTTTCCTGGTTAATCAAGAGAGGTCTAAGTAAGTGCCCCACAATTGTCCAACTTTGGACCCCACGAAGCCTAAGGGCACATGTGGGGAGGCCAGACTACCCATCCATGCAGCCTTCAAGGCCAGCAACCTTCTCACCTGCACCCTCTGAGCAGGTGGCACAAGAATAGGGAACTGTGTGGTTCCCAAGAGCCTCTGCTGGGGAATTCCTCTCAAATCCTCTCTGCTCTACTGCCCTTCCTGCCTACCTCCATCTGCCTTCAGGGACAGGAAAGAGCTGACTTGGAGGGACTTCCAAGGCCATCTGATCTACTTCTCAGTCTATAGATTCAGAAATTGAGTCCAGAGAGGGGAAGTCACTTACCTGGGGCACACAGCTGCCTGAGGGGGAACAGTCTTCAATGACCAGCCACCCAAGTCTCAGAAAAGGTAGCCAGGGAGGGCCCTCTCTTGCCTTCTGTTGGCCTTGTCTGCACATCCACAGTGAGACAGGTGCCATGCCAAGGGTCCCCTCTCAGGGAACAGGGTGGGAAAGTGTCTCAGAGGACGCAGCCAAGCAGAGACTTTTCAGTTTCCTGTTCTGGAGGAACCCCGGTTGGTTGATTCGGTTCTCTGCACCAGTGGCAAAGGCTGGCTGCCTGCCTGCCTCTGGGGGCATGATGCTGGTTATAAACTTATCACGACTGTCATGAGCAGGACAGGCTGAGCAGAGCAAGGGAGGAAAGCAAGGTGACAGTTTTGTCTTCAGCTGACCGGCCTTCAAATTGGGAGTCAGGCCTGAGCTCAGATCAAAAAAGTTATTTCTAGGAGGCCTGTTCCCTACAAGGCTTGAGATCATAAAGGTTTATGACATTTCCTCCCTCTGTTGAGTTATTCCTACCTCTCTCTGCCTGTCTAAATCCTCTCTCTTCTTTGAAAAGCCGTTCAGGGCTGCATCTTGCTTGAAGCCTTCCCTGACTACAACCCCCTGCCCCCACATACACACACACACAAGGCACACGTGCTATATCCCGGACTACTCCTTAGAATGTGTGTATGTCTGCAATCATGACCAAAAGCTGGTGACTTCAAGAGGAGACCAATGTCCTACTTCTTTAACACCCTCCACAGCCTCTAGCCCAACAGAACACACAAAGTGTACACAACAGCAACTTGCTGGTCAACCGATTCCAATTCCTCCCACTGAAGGAAAGTGAAACCAACCACACCATCCTTGAAATGCTTGTTCTCCTGTCGGACAGCCTGTGTGCCCCACACCAGCGCCCCAGGCAGTTCCATGAGGAAAGGACTGCATGGTGAAAGGTTGTCTACAGGGTACGAGGACCTGGGATCAGCCTTGGACTCCACACGGCCTCAGGGACTAGGCACAGTGCAGCCACCCAGAATCTGTAAGTCCCACCTTCTATCTTCCCTCCAGTCATCAACACACACACACACACACACACACACACACACACACACACAATGTCCTTGTGTCTTCCATCCTTTCCTACCTTGACATCTCTTTTCCTCCAACTCTTCCTTGATGGATAAGTTAGGACAGGTGTGATTTCTCCCAGGGCCCATATGGACTTGAGTAAAAGTCATACCCCAGTCTCCACCCATTACCTGCCACCAAACTCTCCCCCAGGGAGCCCCTCCAGCTCTAGGAAAGGCCAACAAGAGAGCTCTGCACACCTGTCCTAGAGGGATCAGAGCAAGTCAAACCAGAAATGGAGGAATAGCAGCAATAAAAGCAAATGCCATTTCTTCACTGGACCTCACAGAGGCCCTTGCCCACATTTAGAAAGACCCTAAAATTCCCAGACTGGTCTGATCAATAATAATCTAGAGACAACGTGAATGCTTGATTTCTCTTTCCCCAGGATTTGTGGCTTGTGTAGACCTCAAGATCCTTGCGTTCTAAATAGTGTTTCTGCTCATTAGGCAAAGCTGCAGGCCCCAGTGGCAGTGGCTGTCTCCAGCCTCCCTCACCTGGCCCAGCCTGAGGTAGAGGAAACCTCCTTGGTGAAAGCGAAGGGTCTCACAACGACATTAATTCAGACTCTTCCACACGTGTAATATTCCTGAGTAGTGCTTAAACTTGTAAATCCATTATTTACGATGCAGAATTACCTGTGTGATGTGATGTGGATATGTTAGCATCACCACAAGAAATTAACTTTTGATTGGTCTTGTTTCGAGAGGTACAACATTTACAACTTTGGCAGTATGTCACCAAATATTTCTTACATAGCTTACTTTCATATGTTGTTCAGACTGGTTAGTTATATTTAAATATAGAATTCCCCTACCTGATTACACTGAACAAATTAAAAATGGCTCAATTATTTGCATCCACGTTCTGGGTTTCTTACCATCGCACTCGCTTCCCTATTGTAACACTGAAATCAGACCATAACTGTGTTTGTGAAACAAAAACACAGGAGGCCATTTTCATTGCAGAACAGAAAGTCATAGGCAAGCACCTGCATTTCTTTCTTTGTTGATTGGGGGTGGAGCAAGAAGGGAGGAGAAAGAGAAATACTTCTATTTCCATGTGTCAACTTCAAGTCAGAGATTGGGAATTTCAACCACTGCATGTCCAGGGCACCCATTGATTTGCCTTCTCTGGGCCATAACCGCCTGCTCTTGAAAACAGCCTCTTATCCTGCTCCTCTTAGCGGTAGGCTGGCTTGCCATATCCCAGCACACACCCTGCGCTTCAGTCAGAACCACAACAATCCCACTGAGTCACTGGCTCACGCTTAATCTACACCACCCCCTGCCCAGCCTTGTTCTTCTTGGTCCTGCACCAGGACCTGGCTCACCTGGCTCACCTGGCTCACCCTTAAATTACACCAGCCCCCTACCCATTCCTTCTGCGTCCTTCCATTCTTCCCAGCCTCACGCAGCCCACCTCCTCCCTGAAGTCTCTCCCAATACCTTCTGCCCCTCACCAACCTCCCTTCTCTGCACTTACGTCGTACTCCTCGCTATGTCACCAGCCTTATATTAAAGACTATATTAAAGCTGGTGACTTATACCAGCTTGTCCCTCCACACTTGGAGGACCCCTAGCTTATATGTTGGTGCATTCCAAACAAAGCTTAACAGAGCCTTGAGTTGAAAGTTGACAATAAATATTCAGCCCTTTTTGGATGAAGAGTTGGCAGTTGCAATCAAAATTTTAAATACACTTGGCCTCTAATCTAGCACCCCCACTTCCAGGCACCTAACCTGTAGAAATACTTGTTCACTAATACAAAGATGCAGTTTAAATTAGTTCATACATGGAAAGACCTTAGAGCGGGACCCTGCCCATAGTAAGCAAACTATTCAGGATTAATGGTAGCTGTTGCTGATGCTATTGTTGTTAGGATGTTCCCTGCACTATTGTTTATAATAGCAAAACTCTGGAAAGAGCACAAACGGCCAGCAATGAGAATCACTAAGTAAATAATGGTACATCAATACAAATCTATGTAGATTGTTAAAAGAATGAAGTGGATTTATATGTACTGACATGGGAAAATGCCCACATTTTTCTTGTTTACCAAAAAAAAAAAGCAAATTGTGAAACATGTATAATATGATTTTATTTTTTAAGAACTAGATATGTAATTGTATGTGTATATGTATTATCCACATTCCTGGAGGTAGCATAAAGGCATAATTAAGAGCACAGATTCGGGACTCAGACGGCTTGGGTGTCAGTCCAGACTTCAACTCCTACTACCTGTGTGATCTCAAGCAAATTACTTAAATTCTCATTGCCTCAATTTCCTCATCTGTCAAATGAAGAAAATAAAAATACCTGCCTCGTACTGTGTTTCCCCGAAAATAAGACTTAGCCAGACAATCAGCTCTAATGCGTCTTTGGGAGCAAAAATTAATATAAGACCTGGTCTTATTTTAATATAATATAGGACCGGGTATAATATAATATAATATAATATAATATAATATAATATAATATAATATAATATAATATAATATAATATAATACAATACAATACAATATAATATAATAATATAATACCAGGTCTTATATTAATTTTTGCTCCAAAAGGCGCATTACAGCTGATTGTCCGAGTAGGTCTCATTTTCGGGGAAACACAGTAGGACTGATATATGGACTAAATGAGTTCATATGTTTAAAGCATTTAGAAAAGTATCTGGCACACAGAGGGCTCCAAATAAAAGTTAGTTGTTATCAATATTATTACCTGCAAAGGGGAAAAGAAGAGGAAAAAAATAAACTATTAACAGTGGCTGCTTCTGGAGAAAGAAATCGGAGCCAAGGAAACTTTCTATTTTTTTTTTCACAAGCAAGTATAACTTACATAATATAAATATAAAGATGCAACCTACTTGCCAATAGGTTGCAGGTTTGACTCCTAACTGCTACCTGAGATGTAGTGTGAGATATCAGGATACAGGACCATAAGCCACGGCTTCCCCATTTCTAAATCCCAATTCTAACTCCAACCCACAGCCAGAAAATAAAAAATAAAAGATGTTGTTATCGCCAGCTGCTGCCCCCCACACTCTCAGCAACCCCACAACGTGCTAAAAATTTGAGAACATCTGTTTGAAAAAAAAAGCATCAATTACTATTTTGAACGGGAAGAAAGGGAACAGGAAGTAAATTTGGTGACCAGTGTATTTTTATTCATACATCTTGACTGCCAAGGTAGGATCTAATGCTTCTTTAATCATTATCTTCCTGTGGTAGAAGACGAGTCTAAGAACTACAAAATACTATTCCCTCCACCTTGCAAAACCCTCCTCTTCCTAGACACCTTCCCAGCTAACCCCAGTCCACAGCATTCTCTACCTCCCACCTGTCAGAGAAAAGCTTTGGCCTCTGGCCTCCAGGAAGCCATCATTCTGGTGACTCACATGATTTGACATGTGCTCCACCGAGGCCCAAAACCTGAGAACAGGGGTCTCTCTACCTATCCCATTGGCTACAACACAAAACCCCAACTCCTTAGCCCAACCTCAAGGTATCTTCTAGCCTAGCCCACACTCTTTTTCCAGCCCATCCCTCCTACTCTCCCATAGGATGCCCTCTTTCTGGGGATGAGGTAGACTGGCCAAGTTCCTGCCCTCCAACTCTACCTTTTATTTTCCATTTCTTACTTTTGTGGCCACTTACATGTGTTCCCCTTATATTCTCCATCTTTGTGCTACTGTCAGCGTCACTTCCCTTCCTCTTCATAGACCCACTTCTGAATATCTCTTTAGGCCAACTTAAGACCCTACACCCTGGTCCCTGACCCATGCTTAATGATCTCTTTGCCCTCTCCACTCTGCATCCCTCATCCTGTACTCAGCAAATAACCCAGATCACACAAGCTACCCTCTGAATGGGAGAGCTTATCTCCTGAACCAAATTCCTTAAAGGCAGGACACATGCCAAGGTTCTTTTCCTTTCTTATATTGGGCATGGGAAGAGTGGGGTAGAGGGAACATTGGGAATTAGGAGAAGGGGAAGTGGGACCCTTCTCCCAAAAACCTAAAGTGGAGTTTCATTTAGTAGTGAAATCTTTATTGACAGCTTGCTAACCTCTCATGGTAACATTTTCTTGTTTGTCTTTCTGTTCATTTTTCTAGGAAAGAGGGAAATGTGTTAAAATTTAAATCTAAAACTTTCAGCTCTGATAAGATGAGTTTTCTCAAATGCCAATAATTCCACACGGCTCAGCTAAAATTAGAGAGAGAAGTGACCAGGATTTTTAATGGATTGGCTTTCACAGTAGATGCAAGATAGTCAAAATTTATTTAAATGACTTTCTTAGGGAATTGGAGCAGCAGGCAATGCATCAGATGCCAGAAGTCCATTTAAATATTATACTAAGAGAAGGGAATTCATTTGGTCAAGCTGCTAAAGTGAATAGGCAGGAACAGAAATGCCCTGGAGAAGTGCTGGGTGTTGCATCTTGAATCCATTTGTAAAATAAACACATTTATTTTACCATGTTTAGTACTTCAACTACTTCCTGGAATCAGTATTTGCACAAATCTAGACTGGGATGGCCAACTGGAATTAAAAAGTGACCAAGACGACAAAATTAATTTGACACTCCTCAATTTCCTTGTTTAGAAACACAAAACAAAATCCTAATCAAATTGGAAGTTTATACAGTATTTCAGCCTACAACTTGAAAATTGTCACAGGGTGTTGGCAAAAAGCAGCCCTCAGCGCCTCCAGCCCCAATGTGCTTGCGATGATGGTTCAGGCTGCAGCTGTTTATGAGCTTAAAATGCAAACATACTAACTCCTTTCTTCTGCAGGAAGAACTTGCATCCCCACTGACACCTACTGCTGTCTCACAGATGGGCCTAGCCCTGAGATTTCAAATCTTCTACAGGAAGCACACAGACACACACACCCTGCTCAGGCCCCATGCTACCCAGACACTTTTTAAATTGCTTTTCCAGTAGGATCCCAGGAAAAGGTTCTGTTTAACTACCACCTGCACATGGCCAGGATATGACTGGTTTGACAATCTATAGCCTCTCCGGTCCTGCAGGGGTCCTTGAGGTAACTCTGCCCCCCGCCTGGTTAATGACCCCTTATGGGCTTTGGATTGGGTGTTTGGTATCCTGAGTTTCCTGTGGCTAGCAGAGGCAGGAAGACCACACAGTATCAGACATAACATCCCACAAAATGAGGTGTGGCACAACAGACCTACTGTGCTGGCAACTGGGGCTGGCTGTGGAGCATGTTGTTTAATGGGTCAGCAACTCAGGGGCTGGTTTCATTATTGAACACCCCTTCTCCCCCCAGTAACAGAACTCCTGCAGGCAGACCTGGCTCTTCCCCATAGCTCTCAAAGGTTACAGAAGGCCCTTCTGCCCTTGAAAACTCTTTCAGCAACAGCCTGACCTGTTCTCCCCATATTGTCAACAGTTCATAGCTGAAGCCTCAGTGGAATATCCCATCCAATTTCCCATAAAATGGGACATGAAAATAAACACACATATTGTATGTTGGTTTACATTTCCTGCACAGACCCAGCAGGGGCGACAGGAAAGACATTAAGGAAACTATTTCTAAAGCAATGGGCTACATTTTAGCAAGAATACTCTCACTGACCCTAAAAAGAGAGCCATTCAGATGGCTTAAATCCCATATAATTCTTTGAAAACATTCTTGAGCATTCCCATTTTAATTTCCCAAATCAATATGGCTTGCTAGTGCCCCATGCTCGATGACAACAATTCATATTGATGGGGAGGGAGGTATGAACATTTTTCTATTGAATGGAAAATTTGGTTATTTTTAAGGACATTATTCCAAGAGAGAAAAAGGTCTTAAGTCCATTGCACCTGACAGAGTATTGCTTTGTTCCTAGAAGGCTGGTTTCTCTTGACATCTCTGCCCTCATTAAAAAAGCATATCACGGTTGTCACCTTTATGTTTTCAGTCATGCAATTTCAAGCCCCCAAACAGAATGTTGTCATTTATTTTTCTTGTGAAGAAAAGCGCTCCCGTGCACTCCCAATGCCAAAATTCCAAGAGAACATTCCCGCCACACGTCCCTAATGCAGAGGATCCAGCAAGTCTCAGTGAGATGTCTGAACTGGAGAACAGGAAAGGCTGTTTTCTTTCTTTCAAGCAAATTCACTAACTAGATAATAATCACTTGCCATTAGGACATTAAAACTGTATGTAAGTGGTGCTACGAAAGTGCTAGAAAGCCGTTTGTTCTCAGGCAGATAAATGGTCCCTCCTGCAGTCTTGTTCACACTGTTAATCTGCTCAGCAAACCCTTTCCTCATAGATCATGCAAACATCAGCCCCAGGCGCCATGCCAGGGAAGCACACACAGCCCAGTGCCACCTTGAAACAACAATGCATCTTCCCCCACAACGGAGCCATTTTACCTTGCCTCAGAACCTGAAAAACAACAACAATAAGGAGGCACTCTAGGTAATATCATTGCCTCTCTCAGCAATGACCTGCCTTTGGTTGGGGACAAAATCTTAGTCCTACACTCCAACCATCAGGAGAAATCCGGTAGTTCATTCCAGGAAAGATCCCTTCACATCCTGCTCTACACTAGCCTGACTTGATGCCGAGTCTTCCCCTTCTTTCACTCCCAAGCTTCTTCGTGTGATGAGAGACAGGTGAAGAAGTGTAGTGTGCCTGGGTCTGCTGCTCCTTCCCGTTTCATCTACTGCTACTTCTTTCTCTGAGCACCCCCATGTCACTGAGTGGTAACATGATCCCGAATCCATTACCTTTGTGGGTTGGCCAAGGTGGGCATCTTAAGTCAACTCTACTCTAGCCTTAAAGAGAAATTTTCTCTTCGGCAGCTCTTCCTTGAAGACCTGCACTTTTTCTCATCTCAAAAAGGGAAATGTGGAAGACCAAGCTCAGAGTGCAGGGCTACAGGACTAAGGGGATCACTAGACTGCATTTGGGCCAAGCCTTCCACCAGAAGGGCTAAAGGAGCCCTTATGACACATGCTTGGTGCACCAGATCTCAGCAGGAACAGGAGTTTCACATGAGGGCATGTGAAGCCTTTGCCAAGAATGCCCGCTCTGCATAGCTCCCTTGAGCCTGATCTAAGATTTGACATATGGGATCCTGCTTAAATAGCTTTCTAACTCATCACAACTAGCCTAATGAGTGAAGAAACCCCAAAAGCCAGGTAAGTGGAAATTTGTACCATAAGAAGCTGAGCTAATCCATACACAAATGACAAGTCCCCAAATGACTATGGGTTGATCATATGCACCTCCAGACATTTTCATAAACCAAGAAGAGTTAAAACTGGCCAAAGTTGCCCTTCCTACACTTGCATATAACACAATTGCTAATATCTAGCTATTATCAGGGTGAGTAAATTTGATGTTATACATAAAATAAGATCTATGTTCCAAAGATATTAAGATCCACTGTCAGACAAATCAATCTTTCTCAGCTCTGATAAGAAACTCAGCAGGGTAATTGGCTCAAGAGTCATGCAACTTCCCACCCTTCATGCAGACAAGAGTGAAATCATACTTCTGGGGACCCTGAGATAGAGGTTGAAGCAGAGAATTCCAAGTAGAAGTTTCCTGGTTTTATTTAAAATTAATACAGATTTTGTATTTAACTCAATAATATAATAATAATTGTTCCGTTAATTAAATTTCCCTCAGAAATCCTTAAGTAAAATAAATGCTCCAAGAAAATCACCATGTTTATTTTACAGCCCCGAGTTTTGCCCAGCATACCACCATCTCACCTTACATACCCCAGTCTGAGAGGAAAAGCAACACGGGAACCAAAGCTGAAATCTACATCTTGGAAGGAGAAGTGAAAACAATGCTTACCAAAGTAGGAGGAGACCAAAAAGGATACTGATTATATTTTTCCCAGAACAATTTTCCATAGCCACTGCTAGAAAGTGATTAAAGTATTATGCTGGCTTGTCATGAGGTTTCACACTGAACTGTGTTCAATTGGCGCGTGAAAAGGTTTCTCCCCTAGGGACCATCAGAACTTGGCTTAGTAACAGGCTCTGAAAACACCTGGAGAACTTCATACCATTAAGCCAAACTCCTTGATCCTTTAATACACCTAAATTCTGATGAAGTCACTGAAGGTGTCAAAGCAAGGTGCAAAATCCTCGCAAAACTATCATCAACTTAGCATTTCCAGTTCAGATGGAGATGTTAGCTGTTAGCTCCACTTCTCAAAGAGAAGTACAGAAAGATACTCACAGTGAAAAGCAGAAACCCAAATTGAATAATATTGTGGGTGGGTCTCAGCTGGTTTCCCTGAATTTATTACCTTAGAAAGTTCAACACAGATCTAAGTTTTCATCCAATATGGTAGCTAGTGGGAGATAGCAACTGGGAGCAAATTACCAGGATCACGGTGGCATCTTTATGGGGTAAAGTCTTCACAAACTAACCAACATGAATAAAGGAAGAATAATCATTTTGGGAAGCAGGTTAAGGAAACCGTTATGTCTAAAGACAGGAACATTTTACATTTTAATATTATTCTTAGGTAATTTGATATACAATGGGATGAGACCAGGAGGAAAAGACTGAGAGATATGGGAGAAAGGGGAAGTAAGGAGGTGAGGGAGAAGAAGGAGTAAGGAGTAGTAGGAAGGATGCAAATTCCAGAAGGCAGAGAACAGGAAGTATAGGAAGAGGCCACATGGTAGGAATGGACAAAAGCACCCACCAAAATCCTTTACTCAGGAGGCATGCTTATGCCATTCAGAGAAATATCTTTAACTTGCTTTGGTTTTTCTTACTGTTTCAGAACATCTGTGGCTTGGACAGACAAACTTCTCATTTGAAAGGAGAAAAAGAGACCTCACTTTCCACGCATATAACTTAAATTTGGCTATGACTTTAAAACCAATTTGGGGGAAAAAGGAGTATAAGCCTGAAGCTTCAGAAGATGGACCTTAAATTTGATGTGAAGTTCAATTCACCTTCTTGAAACAAAACAGTAATTATTGTACTTTCATAGTCACATCTTCTATCATGATTCAATTTGTGGGAAGAATCTAGAAAGGCATGATTATACCTAGGGAAAGGTATGGTCAACAGAGGTACATCTTTGAGTTAGGAGAATCATTTTCTCTATTTCACCCCAAAATGTCAGACATCAATATAAATCAATCAGTCTCTCTCTCTCTCTCTCTCTCTCTCTCTCTCTCTCTCTCTCTCACACACACACACACACACACACACACACACACACACACATACACACACACACTTGAGCATATATACACTCCACCTCACCCTTTCTCACTCCATATATTCATGCTGATGGAGAATCCCAAAGTCTCTTTCACCTGTGCTCCATCATCTTTTTTCCTTGCAATCTTGGAGCCGTGTGTGACTTATCAATTCAGTTCTCGCTTGTCAATCAGGTCAAGAACGGGGCAAATACATAGGTTTAATTTAAAGAGTGTCTGGGTTGTCAGAATTTCAACATTCTAACAAAAACTAAATTTGACTTGGAGGACTTTTTTTCCTTTAACTTCCTGGTGAAGGTACAACGAAATGGCCAAAAGGTAGGTAGGCCATGGAGAACAGGTACAAAGGACTGGAAAATCCACTGCTCTTAAATAATTGAAAGCAGACCAGAGATCCTTCTGTTCTGTAAACTCTTCTCAATTTGAGAAGGTTCCCTGGGAAGGTCCAGGCACTGGTCAGAGAATTCCGAATTACAAAGGGACAAGTCTCTTGAAAGAAGAGCTCAGTGAGAAATCCCAATCTATATAAATTGTAAAGACACCAAAAAACATGAAACTCTGCCTGCCAGTCCTGTTCTCATTCACTTGAGCCCACTACATGCATGTGCTTGGATGCAGAAAATAAAAATGGCCCTGCAGTGCCTTGAAAAACTTTCCTTAATCTTGATGTTACTTTAAAGACGTCGTAAATCATACAACCTGCCAATCTTGCCATGTTTTATAAACTGTGGGGAGAGGTAGAGCATTTCTGGCCCAATGATCTCCCAGTAACAAATGCCATTTCTAATGCTGTGGTATTTCCTGATTACTGCCCGACCTCTTAAACAAGGCTCTGCAAATATATTAACTGTCATATTCTCAATTTCGTTTTTACAATGGGAAATGATATCCTCTTATGACAAACTCAATGGAGCCAAGGGTAGCTGCTGTCTGGGGACTGAAAAAACACCCAATTGTGGTGGGCAAGGCTTTCCTGCCAGCCAATTACCACCCGCAACATTTTATGGGTTCTCTGTTCCCTACAAGATCCCCCAAGGTCACACCCCACTGGCTCACCAGGTTCCTGCTCAATTCCAGCCTGTCTAGGCAAATCATTGCCATCAAAATGGGTGCCAAAACTAAGCCCCGCAGGGGGACACTAGGCCTGGCCTTCAGGATCAATCGAAAAATCTGAACCCAGGCAAGCCCAAGGCCTGGCTTGCCTTCAGAAAATTCTGGGCTGTCTGCAACAGCTGCGGTTCGAGTAGTACAACAAATTCACTTACTGAATGACAACAGCTTTATTGGCAAGCCAATTCAATTAAAGCCCCTGCATCCAACAAAGTCTCCGGCAGCCCTCTCTGCATAAAGAACATGGAATCATGCCTACATTTCCCTGAGTGCCCTCAGCCCTAGCTGTCCCTCTACATGAGAGGGAGAGGGATGAATGAATTAGACGCGGATGATGGTAATTAATGGCTGGCTGTCAGAGAGTCATTTTGGAGGCTCAGCCGTTGAAGCCTCCATATTAAAGACCAAATCCCAGCACAAAGTGACCAGGACAGGCTAGAACTCTCTTTCTAAATGGTAGGAGTGTCACAGGCACCTGGGGCAAGGAGGGAGGGGGGAGCAGGGGAAAGCAAAAGAGGGTTGGAGGGGAAATAGACAAGCAAAACATCAGGCTACTTGCATTGATCAATGTTTTTTATGCTATTGATATATAAATAATATGTTCATTTTTCATTTTTACAAAATATGTCCTTTAGGCTACCATTATGGCAAACTTACTTCAGAGTTCTGACATGAGCTTATTAGGGGAGAGAAAGGGAGGGCTGACTGTAGAGCTATAAACAAAACACATTTTCTTATAAAATATACATAGCCGATCATTTCACCTGCAGTAACAAAGATCAAATCAGTTTTTCGGAACCTTGTCACAGTCTTGCCCACCAATCGCTGAGCACTTGGAGACAAGAGGGGAATGGAGGAGGAATAGCAGAGGGGGCACTAAACGGAAAGAAAATGATTAACAAATAAGCTCCAACTGGCTCATTTATATGGATATGGGCAGCTCTCCCTTTGCCTGTCGCCAAAGCCAACAGAGCCAAGTGCAGGCTAACTACCTACAGGAGATAACTTGGGTTGACTGGGCTTCATTATTCCTGATAGTAATAGGTTACCACATGCACTGTTTGGAGCATAAACATAAGCCAAGTGTTGAGGGGCCAAACTGATCCTTCTCCAACAATTCAAGTCAAGGAAAATCCAGGCTCCTGGCTTGTTCCATCTGTCTAAGTCCTAGTCTTAGAGGCTACAGGGCCTGAGCTGTCACCAGTGAAATATGGGAAATCTGTGCCTGTAGTAGTAGAATGAGTCTCTTGTCTCACTCTCATAAAGAGAGGAGAGAATTCCAGGGGGGGAATTACATTTAGGGAATTTGTTTCTCTGCTCATGATGATCCTCTAGAGTGCTTGCCTAGAACCCTACTTCAAAAGTTCAAGTTCAGAGCAAATGTCAACTCCACCAAGAAGCCTTCCCAGATTCTCTCAATAAGAATAAATTTCCCTCTGCTATACTACAGAGCTCTGCATGGGTCTCTATCATTCCTCTTTACACCTTAGTCAGCTGTCCCCTTTACTGCCTTCCCCAATAGACAAGGGCTTCCTGGGGGCCAGAGTCTCAGCTTTGTATATAACTGGCACTCAATAAATCTAAGTGTGATTGAATTGAATAGCCCTTAGGAGATGGATGTAATTTGGCAAAACCTCAGTCTTGAAGAATTATGTAGGGCCTTGTTATGACCCTACAGCCATCAAGATCTCACTACTGTTTTCCTCACTGCAGCCACCAAATTTGTCGCCCACTTTAATTAGAACAGAGGCCAGATGTCTGGCCACCTCTGCTAGAACCGGAAGAGCTAGCAAGTTGGTGGAGTTTCCCAGCTGGGGGCTCAAGAGGCTGGCTTCGTGTGGTTGGGTCACCTTCCCTTGCATACTTCCTTCCCTCTTGCTTGACTCGCCTTCCCCTCCACCACCACCCTATCCTGAGGGCAGCTGTCCCTTTTATCAGCAAAAGCCCTTTCCTGACAACACATCTGTCCAGCACAATGTTTCACCCTGTCCAGTGATTCGGTTACCCGAGGCATTTGCATCCTTAATCTCTGCAAGGGCATGAAACATTTGTGTCTGTGAAGAGACAGCAGAGGCAGAATATCTCCTTTCAGAAGCCTACCATGCGCTAAGTAATGAAATCTAATATTTAAAGGGCGTGACACCCCGTTCATACTAGATTTCATTAATCAATGTTTTCATGGAAAGGATAAATCCTTTATGCATGCCTTTTTCCTGATTTTTTCCCCATTTAAAAAAATGCAATGCTTATTTTTCTTCCCTACAGTTAGCTCACAAAGACCCACTACTGTGAACCCTGGTTCCTTGCCTCCTAAAACTCACCCTTTCTTATTCACACTTAGAGAATGAAGTTCAATCAAGAAAACAAGTAGAAAGAGAAACAAGAAAGTGTCCTAGTTAGTTTTAAGCATGTTTCATTAAATAAAACCTAAATAAAACTGTAATTACAAGGCCGTTCTTGGCATGTGAGTGACCAATACATTCAGTGCCTCAGGAAGATAATTTGGACACTCATATTACTGACATTGAACATGGCAAGAATGGCATCGCTATTACAGCCACAAAACCCACACGTTTAGGTGAAGTCCAGATACATAGGATATCACTGATATCCTTACTAAAGGACGCTGACCAAAGAATATGCTGAGTTTTTTTTCACCCTTGCATGTAGACTCACACATCTGTATATGGCATTGAAATTGCAATGAAGCCTTGAAGACCAGCACCAAAGTACTTAACCATGTTGCTAAGGATAGAAGAGTCCTAACACCGCAAGACCTCTGAATGAATCAGAGGTACTCTAAAGGTGTCTAAACACCTATAATTGTGCTAATACGTTAATGCTGCATGTTCCCCTCAATTTATGGAATAGTGAAGACCCAACAAATTGTTAAATAATGCCCCATTTTCTCACTGTAATTGTTAAATAATGTCCCATTTCCCCATTAGCTTCAAATGTAATTCCCACTATTAAGTAAATATCTTGGTTCCAAATGACCCTTTTTAAAAAATGCAGCAAATACCACAAATATGAGAAAACAATATGTTCAAAGATGCCCATCACAATATGCTTTATAACAGTGGGAAACTGGAAGCAATCAAAACGATAACAATAGGTAAAACAGTTAAATAAACTACGATACACTGCAATGGACCATCATGAAGTCATTAGGAGGATAAAGACCATATAACAACATGGAAAAATGCAAGTGACACATGCCAAGTGGGAAAAAGATTGGAAATTGTATTACACTGTTATTACAACTACATAAAAGCACACTTGTAAAAAAAAAATGACTGGAGGAAAAAACAAAGAAAATAATTGTGTTAGGGATTATGAATGATTATTTTCCCTTATCTTTACTTCTTAAACTATCAGTAATGATGTGTCTTTTATAATTTAAAAAACAGATGGAAAACCCAGCAGCTTTTTAAGAACTATTATTTTTTAAAGTAGCTATAATTTTTAAATAAATAACAGTAATATGCAAAATATTCTAACTATATTAAACCCAAATTAACATGTTCCACATAGAAATAGTGACCCTGGCAGGATGAGCGTCACCCCACACTACTGTTCCCACCGCTAACACACCATCTGGGAGAGCTTTTCCCTCTGCAGACTTTTCCATGGACTCAGATTTACATGCCTCTTTCTAGATATTTTCATTCCACCTGAACACTTTATTTCAGTATAATCACCAAGTGGGAAAAAGCAGAAACCCCTGAAACTGAAGGCTGGAATGTCAGAAGTCTGCTTAACCATAGATGCTGGCATCCAGTTGGTTGGCTCTTGGGTTGTCAGCTGCAATGAAGCTGCTCACGGGGAGACACTGGAATGGCCACATAGGAGAGATAAAGGGCTGGGAACAATGAGCCTAGCAATTTAAAATAAACTTGAATCTCCTTGGCTCTGTTAAATAAGATCCCAGGATACTGGAACAACTTGTAGCTTTGGCCTTAGATCCACTGTGCATGATCTTTGAAGAATGAGAATAAATGCATCAGAATACCAGCAGGGGCCAATTTATTTCCTTGTTCTTAATGGTACCTCTCATTGTTCTAGTGGATTGTGCCCACTTCTTGACCATAATCCACTCCCAAACTACCATCTTCTGGACCCCACAGAAGAGAATACATAAAATTTATCTCGTGGGCAACTGGTAATAATCTATAGGCATTAGCTAAACAACAAATAAATTTCTAAATTATACATGAAGACCTTAGATTACCATAGCTTATCCAGCAAGATATCCCACTCACTTGGCTACACTCTTCGTACTTCATATTAAATCATACACGATTTCTATATCACCTTTTCTGTAGTCTTGGGTGAGTAAAACTCATGTGCCCATGTAAGCTATAAATACTAATTATTGTTAAGACAATGGCCTCCCTTTAGCATTTAGCTTTTTGCCATGTATTAAAGTATCCAAACTCAAACTCATAAGCATAAACTATCTTACATTGCTCCATGAGTCTACACCTAAGACTAGCTCTTTAAGTTGTTACAGCTATTTTTATATGCAACCTGAGTACAAAATAATATCATATTCACTTTGGAAGCCAGACCTTATAAAGTGTGAAATCTTTTAACACACCATAGGAGTGTAGAAAACAATTATAATAAGTATAGCACATATTTTAAAATGTGACTCTGGCTGGCCTTCCTCCTCATCTCAGTGCTTCTGGTCTCATTTCTTTTTGGTCAGCACAGTCAGTTGTTTCAGCCATGTTCTTCCCAGGGAAATGGAAGGAAAAATTAAGCTCTTCCTTTGGGTACAAGTTCTAGACGGCACCTCAGTTAAGAGACCTAAGCAGAGGAGAGCAAGAAGAGGCCTCTCCCCATAAAAGTGATTTATAAAAGGCAAGCCAGTCCTCAACTTTTGCTTGGCATGAGCAGAGTTTAAGAACTTGCATCAGTTCCCAACAAGCAAAACTGATGTCTTCTCACACTACACACTGACCTGTACCACCTGCTTGGTAACTTCCCCATTAGACTCTCAGGTTTTTGCAAGTCTTTGCCTGAAACAGCTGCTTAAATCTACAGTTAAGTCAAGTGCCACCTGCTCCCTCCAGAAACCTCAGCCCACCCAGGGTCAAGACAAAGGGTTACTGCTGAAAGCAGGCATTGAGTTGGAACTCACCTGGGTACTCTTTAGTCTAGAGGGGTCCCTCAAATCAACAAAAGAGCCTGTGACCCAGCCCCAGAGACTTCGGTGCAATGGGACAGAAAGCCACCCAGGAATAAAGATACACACACACACACACACACACACAATCACACACACACACACACACACACCTCATAAGTGGCCAAGTACAGCACTTTCAGAAACAGTGAGGTAGTTGAATATTCTCTGAGGCTCAGAGAAGTTGCCCAAGACACATAATCAGTTGGCAGTAGAATTCAAAGCAGTATTCAGGGTCTGTAGACTCGCCACATCCTGCTGCCCCAGGGAAGTAGAGGAAAAGCAATTACAATTGGACGCCGGGCAGGAGTGGAGAACATTATTCTCTCCCGTGAATACCAACATGTGCTGTGGAGTTTGGAACTGGTAGCAGGCACTTGGTAGAGTTACTAAGGGGTCCTAATTCCACCTTTAATGATGCCTATGGCTAACCTTCCCCACAGAAGTCACAGGAAGAAAACTACTTTTGGGGCACCTGCATTTGATCTAGATGAGACAGACCTGGACATTTGGGGCTGGCTTGGCAAAATCAGAAAACCAGACCCAGCTTCACCAGGGGCCAGCCACCGGAATGTGTCCAGAAGTGAGTCACTCCCCAGCTCCTGGGCTTCTCGTTGCCACCTGAGAGATGAGCCTAATGTCTACCCTCCCTATTTTTCTGAATTGTTATGAGGATCAAATGAGATTGTGGGTGTTCTTTCAAAATTAAAACCTTCTAAAAGCATAAGGTGCAAATTCCTTATGGATCTCGTGCAAAAATAGAATGAATGGACCCTTTTCTAAGACAAGAATCAGACAACACACCCCTTTTCAAAATGACCAGCATTGCTTATATTTTCTAGGAGCCTATAGCTACTCTACAAAGTGTGCGCACAGACCCGTGGTAAGCAGAAGAGAAGTGATGTAGCCTTTAGAAGGCATTCGGGATGCCTTCAGATTTGGCCCCTGTGGTTCCATTGACTTCCTATAGCCAAGACCCACAGCCACAAAACTCAGGTTTATTTGGTCCACTTAGCCCTGGTCCGAGACAACAGTCTGATGATTCTGGGGTGTTTCAGTGGCTCTCATCCCCAGCTATCTAACCACATGGTGCTGAAGCCACTTCCTGTGCCTCCTATACTAGCACCCATAAATGCCTTCGGGGCAGGATTCCAAACAATCAATGTATTGCCTGCATTTGAATGTTTAAAATGAGGAAAATATTTTAGACATTTTCTCTTTTTCTACTCCAGATGGAATCTGTTTGTGAAAACCCAGAGCTCCCTTCAGGGGCCATTGAGGGGTGGAGGAAGGTGAGGGGTGGGGCTTCTGGTAAGGCTTTCGGGCCCCAACTTCCTCTTCAAGTAGAGCAGCTGCACTTCTCCCTAACTGGGCTTCCACAGAAGGCTTCATTTTGCTAACTTAAAAATAATAATAATAATAATAATAAGGCATGAGAAGTAGTTATCTAGTTCTCCGGTTTATAGGTGAGGGGGAACACATTGGAAAAAGTTTAACTGGTTTTCCAACTTCCTTCCATAGCCACTTGCCCAGGCAAGACAAAGATGGGAAATTCTGCTTCCAGGAGACGGGCTTCCTGCCAAGATCCTCAGTCTCAGTGGAGGTCTCTACCTGTGGCAGCAGCTGGGAGTGGCTTGTCCTATCCTGTCCCCAAACCTGGCAGCTCTCAGCAGGGGCCAATTCCAGTTCTACCTCATCAGTGCCTCCCTAGGTCCTCTCCTGGGGCACTCCAGTCAATACCTGGGGTGGCATCCCCAGGGTTCCTGCCCTCTCAGCCAGCTCCTTTGAGCCTCTGGTTTCTGAGTAACACAACCTTTACAAACTCACTCCACTCTAGGAGTTCTTTCAAAAGACAGTTCTCAAAAGAAACATATTAATGACTTGGGAAGGACTCCATGGAAGCAAGTCCAGGTGAGGCACCTGGTCTGACCTTAGTTCTCCCCTCAGAGCCCAAGACCTGCTGATTCTCCTTAGCTCAGGATGTGTTCCCAGGTCTCCAAAGCTGTTCTCCCAAGGTTGTAGGGGGAGTATGCTTGCTCTTTTTGGAAAATATCCAATCTCATAGCTTAGGGCATTGGCAAAGCTTCAGGTTGTTGTTTATGAGCTCCCACTATAAGGCCCAGAGACACAGGTGAAGACTGACTCCCCAAATATCTAAGCACATGATACTGAAGCTGTAAGAGATGACACTGGGTGGGACCTTAAACAATGGCTTAGCCATTTTGCATGGAAGGGGAGTGTCTGGATACAGAAAGCTTCCAGAAACATCTTCTTTCTTTACTATAGGCTATCTCTCTGGTCTACTCTCCTCACACCTCACTCTCCCAACCACCGGAGGAATAGACAAGAGAAGGTTAAGGTGGCGTGCAGGCTCAGTTTTATTCCATGGAGAAAATTGCTTCCATCTAATACCAGGTGAAAAGTCTCCAGGTGTTGCGGTATCAGTGGCTTCCCTGGTACTTAAATATCAAACCCAAGGACTTGACTCACAAAGGAAGGGAGAATGCACAAGGATCCAGAATGAATAGGATGGTGGTCACCTTGATTGTGATGTCCTAACATCCACCAGATGTTAATAATTGTTTTCTTTTTATATGGGATCCTTGAACTAGGAGTCCTTGGAGGAAACGGTTGATTCTAGGTCTTAGGCTAAAAGTACAATATGGTCATGGGATATCTTGATCCAGAGAGTAAGGAAGTATGCAAATATTAATAGAGACATGACAAAAGAATAGAGGAGCTGAAAGAGAGGGAGAAAGGGAGGGAGGAAGGGAAAGGAAAGAAGAAGAAAGAAAAGGAAAGGGAAGGGGAAAGGAGGGGAAGGGAGGGAAAGGTTACAAAGAACCTTTAGATGACAACAAGGGAAATGTGAATATGACACTGAATGTATATTAGATAATATTATATCTAAGTTACATTTTTTGAGCTTGGTAATAGTATTGTGGTTATGAAGGATAATATCTTTGTTCCTAGAAGATATGGTCTGGTGTGTGTGTGTGTGTGTGTGTGTGTGTGTGTGTGTGTGTGTTTAAATGGAAAAGGTGGAGACTGAGAAAAAGAGAGATAAAACAAATGTGACAAAATGTTAATTGGTGAATCTTGGTGAATGGTATTGTACTAATTTTTCAACTTTTGCTTGGGTTTGAAATTTTTTCAAATAAGTACTTGGGGTGGGGAAAGGGGTCTCATACAGAGGTAAATTGACCTTGAAGTGGATGAGCTTAAGTGTCATGGCCCCTCACTAGACCCATCCAATACCTGGGTAGGTTAATGAGGGTCATCAATGTGAAGAGTAGGTAAGATGAGTTACTGCACCAGAAAACTTGAAGTGTCCTGAAATGTTATAGCTCACATATGAACAAAACTTGATAGAGGTTGTCACAAATTTATCAACAACCTAAACATCTACATGACATTACCAACGAGTGGAAAAGCTGACACTTTCTTAATTATTAATAATAAAAGAGAAAATTTCCATCAACCATGTTAGAGAAAGACTAGAGTATCTTTCTATTCACTCTGTAGAAAATATACAAAATTGTTGTCATATGAAGAAGGTGAACAAAAAAAGTGTAGCCATAAAATAGAAAAGTATCACAGAAGTATGTCAAGTAATTAATGGATAAAAATATTATGTTTGTTTTCTAGATTTTGTCATGTTTGTGGAATTCACCAGCATTCTAATAATTGCGTAATTTGATTTATTTTCTCCTGATGTATATAAGTTCACTTTTACAGCCCCCCTCCTTCCAAATTTGTATACATTGTTGCCCAAACATGTTGACCACACAAATACACACACACAACCATACACACACAAATACATATAGCCTCTTTTCAAAGCAACATCTTTTGTGCTCAGGGTTCCTTGGAACACATTTGGAAAATGGTGCCCAAGCACAAAGTAGCCTCTTTTATCCACATCTATCAATCACGGTAATGCTGCACTATAGCATTTGACCTCCAGGAAGACATATTTGAAGAGCTCATTCAAACTAAATAAACTATATTTTTCATTGATGACTACCTTATATTTACATACATTCTGCCTTATACAGTCACATGTATTAACCCAGTTAAGCCCCAAACAGCACGGTAAGGCAAGCAGGATGGGTAATAAGGATTTGCCCCAGGTCCCACTTTGCAAACATCTACCACCTTCACTCCAGCCTCGTCTGGCAACCTCAATGTCCCACATGAGTAAGCTGAGGCAAGGGGGTGGGGTAACTTTTCCTAGAATAACAAGGTATAAGATGTGGGCTTTCATTTTGGGGATTACTGTTGAATTGGTAAATCATTTTAACAGGCTCGATTTCTGTAGCCTGCTTATCCTTTGATATCATGTGCCCGGAGCTACCTGGGAGAGAAAGACAGAAGACTGGGGCTCATGTAGTAGAAAGAGAGGGAGGGAGTATGAGGGTTCACCCTTCTACTTCCCCAAAGTGGAAACGTGTCCTTGCCCAGTGGAAAAGGACCGATCTTTGACACCCTGCAGTATAGATAAGGCAGCCCTCAGTGCTCAAGAGCACTTGCAGGGAGGACAGCTTTCCCAGGTCCTTCCTCCTAACCATCACTCATCAGCAGACCAGGGACCAGACTCGGCCTTCAGGCCCATGAAAAAACTGGAGGGACAGAGTCCCACCACGGTCTTCATTTTGCACTGACTTCTCCAGCTTCAACATGGAACTCCAGGGGTAGGAAGGCGAGCCCTTGTGGTCAAAACTCCAGAATGAATGCTCTGAACCAAAACCCAGTAACAACAACAAAATAATCATAATGGTAAACTATGATCATTTATGAAGAATTTTCCCAGTTACACTAGATAATTTCTATGAGTTATCGCATTTGCTATAACGAACTAGAAAATACTTCCTCAAACACTGGGGTAGGAGGGTTCCACCAGTTCACTGTGGTAAAAGATACAGAGCATTGCTCTGCTTTGATTCATCTCAGTAAGTGGGATGCCCTCAGTAAGTGGGGTTGGGAGTCATCCGCAATTCCCACCTCTCACCCCACCATGGCCTCTCTACTAAACACTCAGAGGACCCGTGACAAGAGGGAGGTGGAAAGGAAGGAAGGAAAGGAGAAGTCAGGAATGGTGAACACATGAGTTGGGGTGATGCCCACCCTCAGATACTAAAGATGACTAAAAAGTAAGACACCAAATAATTATAGGTGCTACTTTAATGTACTTTCATTTTAATATTTAGACAATATTGAAGTTTATACAGTTGAAATAGAAATTCACTCTTTACTTCCTTTCCTGTTAACAGCTGTTAACAGCTCGGTGGGTGTCCTTCCATATTTACCATTTATGTGAATGTAAACAATATTGACCTAAACAGATTCAGAAGTCCCTGCCTCCAAGATCGTGGTAGGAAAAAAATGACTAAGGAACATTTCTGGAAAAGATAGGAAAGTTCAGAGACTTTTGCTACCACTTATTCTTAATCATGGCTCCAAGGGACCTACCTCAGATCAGATTCCCTGGAAACAGACTCTGTGACAGAGATTTGGATGCAGATGAAATTGGGGAGCATTCTTGGGAACAACACCTACAAGAGAGAGGGGAAAGGAGAAATGGACAGGAGTTCTACTGTGGTGCAGCTGTAAAAAGGCTTTGGCCAATCCCATAGGAAGCTCTGGAGCTGGGATGCCCTTCTGAATTATCCCAAGTTAAAAGAAGGGAACCAGGCTTTCCTAGTCTCAACTCAACTAATATTTGGATGCAGAATGCTCCTGGGGAGAGGGAGTAAGATTGGGCAAGGCAGTTTCCTTTTTCCAGGGCTGGTTCCAGAGAAAGTATAACTATTAATCATCAGCAGCTAACACTCGCTTGGTGTCAAAGAGGAGAGCCAGGCATTCCACCACAGCATATACCTCAAGACCCTCAGATGTTCCAGAACATTCTCTTCTAGAAAGGATACATCTCTTCTAAAAAGAATAAGGAGTAAACGGGAGAAAATAAAACTTATCTGTTCGAGTGAACAGATAAGAGAATGCCACAGCCCGAATGTTGACACAGCTCTTAGATCCAAAATACCAAGGCTCATATATAATGTTTCCACAATTTCCAAGAATGTTGTGCTATGCCATACCCTGTACAATGGCATACACCGGACCTCAACAATATTTGCCAATAAGAAATGACAAGGAGGATATTCCCCTTCCCCTTTGGCCCAGAGCATTAAATTCCACTGAACAAATTTCATATGTGTTTGGAAAGGGAAAGAAAAAACTCTTTTTTTTTAAAATTAGTTTCAGGTGTACAAAGCAACATAATAGTTAGACATTTACACCCCTCACAAAGTGATAACCCCCCTCCCCCAAGCTACTACCCTTCTGACATCTTACATACCTCTTACAATATTATTGACTATCTTCCTTATGCTATATTCTACATCCCATGATTTTATATATATGTATATATATGTTTATATATGTATATATATATATGTGTATATATATACACACACATATATATACATATATATGTATATATATGTATATATATATATATATATATATATATATATATATATTTACTTACCTTGACATGCAGTATTATTCTACTTCAGCTTCAGTTGTACAATGCATTGGTTAGGCATCTACACAGTCTATGAAGTGATCCCCTTGATAGGTCCAGTGCCCATCTCGCACCTTACATAACCTTTACAACACTGTTAATTATATTCCTCATACTATATTTTATAACCCCATGACTATATTGTGTCTACTAATTTGCTCTTTCTAATCCCTTCACCTTTTCCCCCATCCCCTCCTCGCTTCCATCTCGTAACCAACAGTTCAAAAAACTCTTCTTTTTAACGAACCATAATAAAAGTAATGCTAGGAGGAGGATAGAGCAATGCACAGCTTTCTTGGAAAACTCATTGCTGCACTGGGAGCAAAACTCCCCATGCACATGCCGAGTCCTGTCCTGCCCCAGCAGCCCTTCCACATACATGGACCAGAACTCCTGGTGACCCTGCTCATCTGGCTCTGTTTTCTTTCCTTCTAGGCTCAGCAAGGATTCTTGGGTCCCTCTGAGGGCAAGCCCAGATCCAGCACGAAACAGAGACCCCAGGCATCTGAACAGTGTTTTGAGTCCAACTATATCAATCCTGGTATCCCTTGGGTATTGCTGTGTCAGAAGTATCATATTGATTGAATTTTCTTGCAAACAATAATAATGAATGACAACTGACCCTTTCTGAGCCAGGCCTAGGCCAGCATGCTTTCCTATGGAGCCCTCCAAAGTTCCTTCAAGTAAGATTTCTATCCAGCAAGAAGTATCCAAAATTGTCCCAATTAGTCTCAAAATAACACTATCATTATCAGTACTCCTGGAGAAAATGGCCAACAGATGTACCTCTGGGTCTCAGGCTCCCAGTTTATAAAATGGGAAACTGCCTGCCTGCACTGAACTTTGAAGAACAGGTCAAAGAATAGACAGCATCCTTTTCAACACTTGGGAAGAACTAATGTTCCCACAGACTCCAAGAATAAAAGGCAGAACTAACTGACCAACCTTAGAGCATGACTCTGTCCATCAGTTCTAGGACCTAAGAAGAGATTCCCCACCCCACCCCCAAGTTTATATAAATACAAGTCTGCTATTCAGGCTCTAGAAGATAATCAAGGGAGAGTTGATATTTGTGAATTATCTTTAAACATTTTTTTATTCATTTTTTACAAAGATTGACAGAACACTTGGCAAACTGTCCCCTTACCAGTGACTTAGGGGGCAATACTACAGAAAAATGGTAACTAAAGTGTGCTGATTTCTCCTGCAGGAATCTTACCTTCAAAGGAGTCATAAAGGATGGGCCCCACTCTGCAGAAGCTAACACTTGCAATGCACCCATCTAGGCCAGACATTGTTTGAGGCTCTTTATGTATTTAAGTCTTGACTCTTCACAGCAATACCAATTTATTGTTGTGATCCCCAGTGCACAGATGAGAAGACTGAGGCACTGAGAAGTTAAATGACCTGGTAGCCAGTGTCAAAGCTGTGATTCAGGCACAGGTATCTGGCTTAGGAGTCTGTGCACTTACTCCTGATGCTACTCTGCCACCAGAATGGAAGCGTCTTCCAAAGAGTGCTTTTACGTTCAATCTTTAACTGTCTTTATTTTCCAAATTCCCTTTCAGATAGGCAGAGCCAGGGCTATACATGTCATAAAGACATCAGATCTACATGACTTCAGTGAGTCACAAAATTAATCAGCAATTGAACAAGGAATGGAACCTAGTCCGACAGAGGCACAGATCCTTACAGCTTACCCAAGAAGCCAAAAAAAAAAAAAAAAAATCCATAGACTGAACTCTGTTCCTGAGCAGCAGACTCTTGGACCCACATGCTGAACAAGTGTGGGAGGCGATTGCTGAGTTCAACTCAATTGTAGCCCTAAGGCACATCACATCCTCCCTCTAATTCATCTTGGGCAAGGCACTGAACCTGGCTGCACCTTGTCCTAGGAGCAATGACATGAATTAATAAATTTCAAGGACAAAACAATAATGAACATTTGCATTATCCTTAATCATTTCCAAAACATTTCAAATGCATCACCTCATTTAGTCCTAAGAGCACTGTGAAGAAAGTTTTGTCAAGTTCATTTTAGAGATGGAAAAACTGAGGCTCACAAAAGTTGTCATTAATTCATTAATTCATATGCCAGTCCCATAGTTCATTCTTGATGTTTGATCCCAAGTTCTCTCCACTCTGCTCTTCCAACTGTGTCCTGGTTCAAGTCCCAGAAGTTGAAGGTCAAGGTCAAAGAGAAGGCTGGGGAAATCTTAACCTGGACCAAAACTGGAGATTGCTCATCCCCAGCAGCTCAACATATTACTATCAAATGCAAGAGAATGTTGTTTTCCATTACGATTGGCTCTTGAACAACACAGGTTTGAATTGCATGGGTCCATTCATACACAGACTTTTTTTTCAATAAATATGTACACCTATAAATGTATTTTATCTTCCTTATGATTTTCTTAACATTTTCTTTTCTCTAGCTCACCTCATTGTAAGAATACACTATATAATATATATAACATACAAAATATGTGTTAATCACTGTTTATGTTATAGGTAAGTCTTCCTGTCAACAGTAGGCTATTAGTAGTTAAGTTTTGGGGAAGTCAACAGTTATATGCAGATTTTCAACTGAAGGAGGAAGGAGTGGGAGGGTCAACTATATTTAACCAAATAAGATCCACGCCATGCACATTCCAATGGCTAATCAGATTTGATGAATCATAAAGGGAGATTTTTCCAAAATTTTAATCTGTTCTATCTGATTCCCAGCACACTGGTTAAAACTTTGAGGGACCTCAAGATGCCAGCAGTCAACTTGTGCAATTCAATGACATTTTCATCAAATGACTGAACTACCTTAGTATGGTGTCTTTATTTGTTTGGGTTTTTTATTAGAACAACACAGACCACTAAAATCTAATGATTCTTTATATTTATTCTCCAACCAACCCAATGAGGTAAATACTATCATCATCCTCATCTTACAGATAAGAGAACTAAAGCACAGAGAAGTTAAGTGACCTGCTAGTCAATGTCAGAACTGTGATTCAGGACTCTGCTCTAACCTGTGGACTCTGGAATTTTAGTTAGAACTTTTTTCATAGCAGTTCTACTCAGCGATATGATTTGAGGGGTGTTTTGTTTTCTTTTTTTAAGTTTCACCACCTGCTTATCAATAAAGTTTATCATCACTATGTCTTATCGCTATAGTTTTATTCTTTTAGCTTATGAGACTCCTCCCCACTCCCATCAAATTAGAAATCTCCTTGGACCATGTCTTGAACTCTGATCAGTTAATTTCTTACTTATCAAGTAACATATTAGAAGAAAATCAGAGAAATGAGAGAAAGTAAGTATAACCTCTGGAGAGATCTAGCCATGCCTAAAGATGCCAAAAGAAAGAATAGAGAGGAGAAATGGAAGTTTCCCAATACAAATGTCACCGCTATTCTCTCTGAAACTCTTTACAGCATAGCACATACCTCTATTACGAACATTCTACTTACCAAATAGAAAAACATGGACAATACACATGTAAGGATGAATTAACTGATATCCTAGACTACTTGATTCACTCTATAACCAGGTAGGTTTTGGTTAAAGGAGTTGGTTTATTTCTTTGTTTTTCCCAGAACATTTGCTAAATTGATACACTGCTTTTGTTAAGAGTTCAATCAACTACAAAGTTTGAGGGAAAACTCCCATAGGAATGCCCTCACTGGCCCTATAACTAAGGATATAAAGAAGCCACATCAAGACTGGTAGGAGGGGGCAGAAATGCAAAAGAGACTGGCCACACACCTGCATGTGGCAATTGAGAATTGGGAGAAATATCTTGGCCATAGAGATCACCTCTGAAGGAGAGATGGATACCAGTCCCTCACTAGTCTCCCAGCCCAAGAACTAGTGTCAGGAAGAGGAGCTCCCACATCTGGCTGTGAAAAAACAGTGGGGACTCCAACCATCTGGGTGAGATGGAAGGCTGTGGGAAACCCAAGCATCCTCTTAAAGAGCCCTTGCACAGACCAACTCATTTGCAGGCACTCACCCTGTGTTCCAGCTGAGGGATGGTGACTTGGGAGGAGTCAGAGACATACAGGGAGAGACTGAGTTGTGTGGCTTCAGGATAGGACTGGAGATGGAGTCGCCATTTTCCCTGTGTAGAATCCTTCTACCAAGCAGCCGGCAGGCAGGAGCCATCTTTCCTGTGTTGAGTCCTTCCCCACACGGCCAAATTTGAATCTGCATAGGCCTTGTGAACTCTGCTTACTCCACCCTAGTAACTCCATGGGGCCTCACCACACCCAACTTGAGCACTTTTTCAACCAGCAGCCAGCCCTACCTGTGTTGCACTCTTTCTTGGACAATTCTTGGGGGTATGAGAGTCCCAGGTGGGCAGCGGCTAACCTCAGTGTACTTTAAGACTTTTGCTGAGTAACTCCAGGCTCAGCACTAGTACAAAATGAGAATCTACATTAACCTGGTGAACACCACTCGTACCACCCTGGTGACTCCCTGAGACCCTGCCTCACCAAATTCACATACCGCATGATGTTCTATCAGCAGCTGAGCCATACTGGAGCTGGCAGGTGGTGGCAGCCTTCAGGGTGCCCTGGGCTTTTTGCAGAGCTACCTCAGACCTAGTACTGGTGGCAGCCATTTTCAGTTCAAGGATGGCCTCTCCATATGCCTCCATGTCCATACTCAACTATGGATTGCTTTGTAACTCTTACCATAGGCCCTGGCCAGTCAAAAACAGTGGCTGACTGGACCTTGCATCAGAGCCCCTTCCAAGAGGCCCCAGAATAACATAACTGAAGGTCTGCTTCAAAGCACAGCAGAGCACTACCCAATTAGCCCCACAAGTGGCACACACAAAGGGTGGTCTTAGCAGGCACCACAGCCTGCTGGTGTGAATCATGCTTCATGGGTGAGCCTCCCTCACAATAGCCCATAAGCTGTGGATGTGGCAAAATCCCACAGCCAGTCAGCTTGAGGGTCAATCCCATCTACTGATGTGCCAATAACAATCAAGACTCAACTATAATAGGAGGGCAGACACAACCCACACAAGAAACACTGCTGGAGCACCCAACATAGGTGACCAGGGAGACTGCACCACTGAGCCCCATAGGGCACCTACTATGTAAGACCACGTGGCCAAGACTTAGAGACATAGCAGATCAACATAATACAAACAAGCAAATACAGAGAGGCAGCCAAAATGAAGAAACAAAGAAATATGTCCCAAATGAAAGAATAGAAGAAAACTCAAAAAAAAAAACTAAACAAAAAGGAGGCAAGCAATCTACTAGATATAATCTATCAGTTACAATGGTGCACAATTAACTTAGGGAAATAATAGATGAACTCAGAGAGAACTTCAACAAAAAGATTGCAAGCATAAAAAAAATGACATAGAAACCATAAAAAGGAACCAATCAGAAATGAAGAATACCGCACTAGACAGAAACGAGGACTGCACTAGACAGAATCACCAACAGATTAGATGAAACAGGATCAAATCAGTGATCTGGAAGACATGTAGCAGAAAACACCGCAAAAAAAAAAAAAAGCAAAAAAAAAGTTTTTTTAAAAATGAGGATAGTTTAAGAGACCCCGAGGACAACATCAAGCATCACAACATTCACATCATAGGGGTACCAAAAGAACAGAGAAAGCAAGGGATTGAGAACGTATTTGAGGAAATAATGACTCAAAACATTCCTAATCTGGTAAAGAAAATAGACATAGAAGTCCAGTAAGCTCAGAGAGTGATGCTTGATGAACCCAAACAAGCCCAACCAAGACATATTATAATTAAAATGGAAAAGGTAAAGACTATCAGAGAATCCTAAAAACAGCAAGAGAAAGGCAACTAGTTACTTACAATGGAGCTCCTATAAAATTGTCAGCTGATTGCTCAACAGAAACTTTGTAGGCCAGAAGGGATTAGCAGAAAATATTCAATGTGATGAAAAGCAAGGAGCTACAATCAAGACTACTCTATCCAATAAGGCTATCATTTAAAATTGAGGGAGAGATAAAGAGCTTTCCAGACAAGAAAAAAACTAAAGGAGTTCATCAACACCAAACCTGTATTACAAGAAATGTTAAATTCTTTACTTCTTTAAGAAGAAGAAGGGGTGGGTGGAGAAATAAATATGAATAATAAAATGTCAATAACTACATATCTATCAATAATCACTTTAAATGTAAATAGATTAAATGCTCCAATCAAAAGACACAGTGTAGCTGAATGGATAAGAAAACAAGACCCATACATATGCTGTCTACAAGAGACCCACTTCATATTGAAAGATACACACAGACTGAAAGCAATGGCACGGAAAAAGACATTTCATGTGAATGGAAATGAAAAAATATCTGGGGTAGCAATACTTATACCAGACAAAATAGACTTTGAAACAAAGGTTATAATAAGAGACAAAGAAGAATATTGCATAATGATAAAGGGATCGATCCAACAAGAGGATATAACCCTAATAAACATTTATGCACCCAACATAGGAGCACCTAAATATATAAAGCAAATATTGACTGACATAAAGGAAGAGATCAACAGTAATACAATCAGAGTAGGTGACTTTAACACCCCATTGACACCAATGGACAGATCATCTAAACAGAAAATCAACAAGAGTACAGAGGCCCTAATTGACACACAAGGCCAGATGGATTTAATTCATATTTTTAGAGCATTGCACCCCCAAAGCAGCAGAATATGCATTCTTTTCAAGTACACATAGAACATTTTCATAGATAGACCACATGTTAGGCCACAAAACAAGTCTCAATAACTTTAAGATTGAAATCACATCAAGAATATTCTCTGACCACAGTGGTATAAAACTAGAAGTCAATTACAAGCAAAAGCTGAAAAATACCCAAACACATGGAGGCTAAATAACATGCTACTAAATAATGAATGGGTCAACAATGAGATAAAAAAAAAAAAAAAAATCAAAAGATATCTTGAGACAAATGAAAATGAAAACACAGTGACCCAAAATTTATGGGACACAGTGAAAGCAATCCAAAGAGGAAAATTCACAGCAATACAGGCCTTCCTCAAGAAACAAGAAAAATATCAAATAAACTATCTAACCTTACACTTAAAAGAAATAGAAAAGAACAGCAAACTGCACAAAGTGAGTAGAAAAAAGAAAATAATAAATATCAGAGCAGAAATAAATGAAACAGAATCTAAAATAACAATAGAAAAAATCAACGAAACAAGATCTGGTTCTTTGAAAAGATAAACAAAATTGATAAACCTTTAATAAGAAAAAAAAGATAGGACCCAAATAAATAAAATCAGAACTAAAAGAGAAGTGACAACTGACACCACAGAAATACAAAGCACTGTAAGAAAATATTATGATAAGTTATATGCCAACAAATTGGAAAATCTGGAAGATGTGGACAAATTCCTAGAAACATACAATATCCCGAAACTGAAACAAGAAGAAACAGAAAATCTGAACTGACTGATTGCTACTAACAATATAAAATGAGTAATCAAAAAACTCTCAACAGAAAAAGTCCTGGAATGGATGGCTTCACAGGTGAATTTTACCAAAATATTTAAATAATTAACATCTATTCTTCTCAAACTATTTCAAAAAATTCAATAGGAGGGAAAGCTCCCAAGCTCATTTTATGAGGACACCATTACCCTGACTCCAAAACCAGATAAGGACATTAAAAAAAAAAAAAAATTACAGGCTAATATCCCTGATGAACATTTTGATGAGCAAAAATCCTCAACAAAATATTAGCAAACCAAATCCAGCAATACATTTAAGAGATCACACACCATGATCAAGTGGGATTTATTCCTGGGATGCAAGGTTGGTTCAACATTCACAAATCAATTGACATGATATACCACATAAACAAAATGAAAGATAAAAATCATATTACCACATCAATAGATGCAGAAAAAGCATTTGACAAAATCCAGCATTGATTTATGACAAAAACTCTCAGCAAAGTGAAAATATATGGAACATATCTCAATATAATAAAGGCCATATATGACAAACCCACATTTAACATCATACTCAACATGGAAGAGCTAAAAGCATTCTCCTTAAATCAGGAAAAAGACAAGGATGCCCAGTTTCACCACTTTTATTCAACATGGTATTGGAAATCCTGGCCATAGCAATCAGAGAGAGAGAGAGAGGAGGGAGGGAGGGAGGGAGGGAAGGAGAGAGGGAGGGAGGGAGGGAGGGAGGGAGGGAGGGAAGGAGGGAGGGAGAAAGAGAGGGAAGGAAGGAAGGGAGGAAGGAAGGAAGGAAGGAAGGAAGGAAGGAAGGAAGGAAGGAAGGAAGGAAGGAAGGAAGAAGAGACATCCAAATCTTAAAGGAAGAAGTAAAATTGCCATTATTTACAGATGACATGATACTATAGAGAGAGAACCCAAAAAAGGCCAAACTGTTAGAATTGATCAATGAATTCAGTAAAATAGCAGGTACAAAATTAATACTCAGAAATTGGTTGCATTTTATATATCAATAATGAACTGTTAGAAAGTAAAATTAAGAAAACAATCCTATTTACAATTGCATCAAAAAAATACCTAGAAATAAATTTAACCAAGGAGGTAAAAGACCTATACTTGGAAAACTATAAGACACTGAAGAAAGAAATTAAAAAAGATACAAACAAATGGAAGTATATACTGTGCTTGTGGATAGGAAAAAATTAACATCATTAAAATGTCCATATATCCAAAGCAATCTATAGATTGAGTGCAATCCCTATCAAAATACCAATGGCATATTTTACAGAACTAGAACAAATAATCTTCAAATTTATATGAAACAACAGACAAAAGATCCCAAAGAGCCACAGCAATCTTGAGAAAGGAGAACAAAGTTGGAGGTATCACAATACTGATATCAAACTATATTATAAGGCTATAATAATCAAAACAGCATATATATATTTGCATAAAACAAACACATAGATCAATGGAACAGAATAAACAGCCCAGAAATAAACCCATGCCTATATGGTCATTTAATCTATGACAAAGAAGGCAAGAATATATACAGTGGGGTAAAGACAGTCTATTCAATAAATGGTGCTGAGAAAAACTGGGCAGGTACATGCAAAAAATGAAGCTGGACCACCTTCTTACACCATATACAAGAATAAATTAAAAACAGATTAAAGACTTAAATGTAAGACCTGAAACCATAAAACTAGAAGAAAACATAGGCAATAAACTCTCTGACATTGCTCTTAGTACTATTTTTTCTGATACATCTCCTCAGGCAAAGGAAACAAAAGAAAAATAACCAAATGAGACTACATCAAACTAAAAAGTGTTTGCACAGCAAAGTAAACCACCAACAAAATGAAAAGACAGCCTAGTGAATGACAGAAGATATTCACCAATGATACATCTAATAAGAGGTTAATATCCAAAATTTATAAAGAACTCATATAACTCAACATCAAAAAACAAACAATCCAATTAAAAAATGGGCAGAGGATAGAAATAGACATTTCTCCAAAGAGGACATACATATGGCCAATAGATATATGAGAAGATGGTCAGTGTCACTTATCATCAGAAAAATGGAAGTTAAAACCACAATGATATATCACCTCACACCTCTCAGAATGGCTATCACCAATAAATCAACAAACAAGTGTGGAGGATGTGGAAAAAAGGGAACCCTCGTGCACTGTTGGTGGAATTGCAAATTGGTGCAGCCACTGTGGAAAACAGTATGGAGGTTCCTCAAAAAATTAAAAATAGAACTACCTCATGACCCAGCAATTCCACTCCTGGGTATTTTATCCAAAGAAATCCAAAACTCTAATTAAAAATATATATGCACCCCTATGGTCATTGCAGGGCTATTTCAATAGCCAAGATATGGAAGCAACCCAAGTGTCCATCAACAGACGATTGGATAAAGAAGATGTGGTGCATATATACAAAGGAATATTTGTCACCATAAAAAAGAATGAAATCCTACCATTTGCAACAACATGGATAGATCTAGAGGGTGTTATGCTAAGTGAAATAAGTTAGACCGAGAAAAACAAATACCATATAACCTCACTTATATGTGGAATCTAAAGAACAAAATAAATGAACAAACAAAATAGAAACATATTCATAGATACAGAGAACAAACTAATGGTTGCTAAAGGGGAGGAGAATTGGGGAACTGTGTGAAAAGGTGAAGGAATTAAGAAGTACAAATTGGAAGTTACAAAATAGTCACGGGGATATAAAGTAGAGCGTAAAGAATATAGTCAACAATGCTGCAACAACTACGTATAGTGCCAGGTGGGTACTAGACTAATCAGGAGGGAATCACTGCATAAATTATATAAATATCTAACCACTATGCTGTAAACCTGAAACTAATATAAAATAATATTTAGTGTCAAATGTAACTGAAAAAAATAAACAATTTTTAAAAAACGAAAACCAAAAGAAAATGAAAGAATGCCTTCTCTTCAGATACCAGGTGCAAGTTCATGTGTATCCAGGACCATCCTCACTTCAGACTGGCTGGCTATAAAGTTAGGGGTCCCCACACAGAACTCAAGAAAGTGCTATACTTACAACTACACTTTTATTACAGTGAAAGGATATAAATTTATATCAGCCAAGAGAATAGATGCATAGAGCATAGAGCAGGAGGTGTCTAAATGCAAAGCTTGTGGTTTTCCTCTACCCATGGAGTCATCTCCTGCCAGCCACAATGTCTGACAATACATGCAGAGTACTGCCAACTAGAGAAGTTCACGAAGCACTTAGTGTCCACAGTTTTTATTGGGGTCCAATCACACACTGCCCACATGCTTGACCTTTGGTCTTCAGCCCTCCCTGGAGCTTCAGGCCAATACCTTTAGTCTCCAGTTCCTCTGGAAATTAATATTGATATGGTGTACCCCAAAGCCCCACCATAAATCATACTGTTAGACTGTCCAGTGGCCAAAGCCCTAAGACAAAGACATTCTTATGAGGCAGGACATTCCGGGGGCCTAGATCACCTCCCAATAGCTGAGGGCAAAGGCCAGACCTCACTTTAGGTAAGGTTAATGCTTAACTACACCGCTGTGCACAATATACCAACGTATATTGACAAAGATAAAGGTAGAAATAGATGATCGATAGATTAGATAGAAGATAGATGATAGATGATAGATAGATAGAGAGAGAGAGAGAGAGAGAGAGAGAGAGAGAGAGAGAGAGAGAGAGATAACAGAATCTATAATTTCAATTTTAGAGTGGAAATAAACTTCAAAATAGCACAGAGTTCCTGGGTTCCGGTGGGTAACAAATGGCACCTATTTTACTAGTGGGTTCTAGAGATGTTTACTGCCTTGCCCAAGGTCTCGTGGTAGTGTGAACAGAAATAGAGCCTCAAATCCTTTGAATTCTACTGAAAACACTCATTCCCCTCTACCACGAGGCATATATTCTCCACTTAACTCCCATTTGCCCTACCTGACATTTCCCACAGTGCCCTGGGGTTAGATAATGCACACATGTCAAACAGACAACATGTTTAAAGTGCCCTCCCAATGCCCCTTCGAGGACTCCAGGAAGGAAGCCAGAGTGATCCACTCCCGTTCAGTCTTCACGCTGCTGAGACCTGTGGGTTCATGTTCAGAGCTCTGGGAATCCATGTCCACCCCAGACCATCTGGGAAAGAGCCGTCTTTTCCAGGATTCCAGGTGTGGTCTCTACTAAGACACACACTATTCCAGCCGGTAGCACCCATGTGGGGCCGTGACCACACCAAGGACAAGAAGAAGGCTTCCGTCTCTATTCTGCCCCAACAAGCTCTTCCAGGTCTCTGGGCCTCTCTTTTGCTCTTTGTAAAACGAAGGGCTTAGCTTAGAATCTGGCCACTCCAAATAAGGTTTGCGATACACCAGCTTAGACCATCTCCAAGTCCTTCCCAAGATCTAAATTCCGTGATTCACAAAAGCTGGTTTCTGGCTCAATTTCCAGACCTCAGGGTTGAAATGCCTGTTGGAACTAGGGGAATCCAAGCAAGCTTCTAATCAGGAGTGGTCAGAAAGAAGAGTCAGGGAAGGCGTCTGTGAAACCCAAAGCCCTTGGCCAGGCAAAACTGGGACTGAAGAGAGGCAGGAGGAGGCCAGTTCATTTTTTCCATAGGCATGCTGTGTCTGCCAGCTGAGGTCTTGAATGTAAACCCTCCTGTACTCCGACCTAAACAATGAGCGTAATTATGGGCTCGCTTACCCCCTTCAGATCCAGGGCTCGAGGTCGGCCCTCCACAGGGTCCTGCAGGAGGTCTCGTTTCTGAGTCAGGGAGGGCCTCTGGTTAACCAAAGGAGACCCAACTCTGAGGGGCAAAGTTGACATACCAGCATAATTACACGTAGGTTGACCATATTTACTGCAACTCTGTTGTTCTAGAATTTCAAACAAAGGCTGAACCCTACGAAAACACACCACTAAAGAGAAGCAGATTGTCCTGAGTGATTTATTGAAGAACAAAAGCGAGAGGAAGAAAAAGAAGAGAATTATCAGAGACTCACATATACTTCCCTTTCCCCTGCCTGGTGTAAGGAGAAAACGCAGTGACCACCGCGTTCCACCCAACCCAACGGAAAGGCCTCAAAACACTGACATTTTGCTTTTTGTGAGGCATGTTTTCATGTGGCTGCATCAAATCCCGTAAACCCATTTGGACTCATCAGAAGAAAGCAGGCTGTAGCCCTGTCAGAGAAGAGGTCTCTCCTCTTCCCTTCTGACTCACTTTGCTCTCCCCAAATACCCTCCTGCGTGACATCCACCTATATCTCATACAGATACATTTCAAATGAACAGAGAATCAACCAAGGCTGGAATTTGGCTTTCGAGAAGCTAGAACAACAGGTCAGGCATGTGCCTGGCCTTTAACTTCGGGAGGTTACTTATAGGAAGGCTTTGAATAAGTGCCAGAATTGTTTGGCTTTAGCTCTCTCCCATGTAAATATATGGCCATGATGCAAAGCAGTCACATTTCCAATACACAGTTCAGAGCTCGCAATGACCCAGCAGCAACAGGAGAAGGGCAGTTGGAAATTGTGTCTGTCAGTTAGGAAAGAGCACATCCCCCAAGAATTAAAACCTCTATACATGGCAAGGTAGGTGTCCCCAAAAGATCAGGGCTCCAGTGATCTCAGAGCACTTGCTTGTAGTTGCCACCCTGTTATGGACTGTTAAAGCCCTAACTCCCAATGGGGCTGTTTTTGGAGATAGGGCCTTTAGGGAGATAATTAAGGTTAAGTGAGGTCATAAGGGTGGGCCCTTAATCCAATAGGTCTGGTGCCCTTATAAGAAGAGGAAGAGACACCAGAAATCTCTTTCTCACCAAACCTGCACAGAGAAGAGGTAATGTGAGGACATGGTGGAAAGGTGGCCATCTACAAGCCAGGAAGAGAGGCTTCTGCAGAAAGCAACCCTGATGGCACCTTAATCTCAGAATTCCAGTCTCCAGAACTGGAGGAAAACAAGTTTCTGTTGTTTAAGCCTTCCAGTCTGTGGTATTTTGTTATGGGAGTCCTAGCAAACTAATACACTCCCCATTCCCATGCCAATATACAGCACACACACACACACACACACACACACACACACACACGCAATTACAAGTACAACTTTTCAGCCAAGGAAGACTTATCAATCACTTACCACATACCTGAGGACAGTAGATAGGCCTCCTGTCCTCAGAGAGCTTATGACACCTTTACAGACAAGACAAACCATGAAAAACAAGTTGGAACCATACGAGACGGGATTTCGCCAAAGCTCTGAACAACTTTGGGTAGAGCAGAGCTGCTGATAGACCACTATGTAACAGAGTCACCAGGTAGGAGACAGAGAGAGAATCGTTTATTATAAAGGTGCATGGTAGTTCCTGGAAGTTTGTTTTCTAAGTTGCTTTTAAAAATAGTTTTCTTAGACAGCCCCAAACTTTCATCTTTTCCCATCAAGAAGAAGGAGTGGGTTTCTTTGCCAGAGCTCCAGGGCAGGATCCTGAAATCTCTAATTCCAAGTTCTGTCAAGGTGGTTGTTTGCCCTTCTTGTTGCCTGGGGTTCAGAAGAGGTGACGTGCACCCAGGCCAGGTAGTGCCGCACAGAGGAAGAAACAGCAAGCGAGGAGCTAATTAGACTATTTACACACACTCGTAAAATTGTGAAAGAACCTTTTGCAAAACTACAAGATATTGTTACTGTTCAAAAATCAGAAAAAAACAACACAGAATCAGGATAGATTCAGGTCCTACCAGATGTTCACAGAGGTGAAAACCTGCTGAATGGAAAATTCCAAATGTGGCCACTTAGAAACTATATGGGCTTATACTCCCTCTCCAATTCTGCACAGTTCCTAGCAACACCACTCGAGATCTCCAAGCCTGAGCAAAGGATAGTCTCTGACCTCAGAATACCGACCACAAAAGACACCCCTAGTGGGATGAGGCACCCAGGATTGTCCTGGCAGGGAAAGAACAAGAAGTGGGATTGTTCAGAAGTTCATCAAAGATTTATGTCACAACTTTGACTTGAGACAGGCATATTGCAGCCCAGACCAAGAAGGGAGGCATGGCATAGAGAAAAAGCAATATAAAACGTCCTAGACATACACCGAATTATCTGTAAGAACAGCACCCCCTGTTTTGTGAGCCTCTTCCACCTTCACTTTGATTCCACAGTTCCAGCGGCCCATCCTCCTACCAGAGAAGTGGGCTCATGACTAGGATTGAGCCAATCGGTTTCCCCATCCCTCCAACTGGTCCTAGGATTGACATGAGATGGAGCAGGCAAATCAGGATCCCAAGAAGAAGAAAAAACATTTTCTGTCTGGTCACATGAACCAATTAACATCCCACACCTCCTTTCTTCTTAAGCTAGTCTCAGTGGTAATTCTGTTACTTATAATCAGAGGACTCATGACTAATACAGGAAGCATGTGGACGCTCAGCAGTTGCCTTCTGGTTTGTATCAGACCCCCACCCTGTGGCTGGGTCCTAGAGGACACCCTGAGGGAGCAGGAGCCTTGGCTCAAGGGCCATGAAACAGGAGGGGGGAGTGGTGACAGTGACATTGTCCAACGCATCATGGAGAAACAGTTGTGGGGAGCTATCCTGAGGTGCCACCCAGCAAGGTTGGTGGCTCAGGGACACCTGCGAACAGAGCCAATGAGACCAGATTCTCTCCACGAGTCCACCCACCCCCCCAACTGGAAGCTGCCACATCTCTCTCAGCCACCTACTCTCCAGCAGAGTTGGCAGGAGAAGCCACAACCCTCAGCACCTCCACCAAATACTACAAAGAAGTTCAATGTAGCAGTTAAGAGCATGAGGTCTGCATCAGGGAAACCTGTATTTAAATCCCACTCCTTACCAACCATGAGACCTTCGTTAAATAACAAAACCACTTGAACTTCTCTTTACTCATCTGTGTAATGGAGATAACAGAATCTAGCTTATAGGATTGTCGGGAGTGTTAAATGTGATCATGTATGTAACGTCTGTAGCACTATCTCAGGCACACTTGGAATTATCATCATCACGACTGTGGCCATTATTATTAGGAAATGCTCTGAAAACTGTGCTCTGTAAAATAAGTCAGGATCTGACCTTATAAAATAAAAAAGTGCATCCTCACTGGGAAATAGCTAGCAGCTACTTCCGACCTAGGGTGGCAAATTCCAGGCTTGGGTCTATTTCTTGCCTTTATATTTTCTCATTTATTTTTTGATTTATGAAAACGCATCCATCATTTTCTAAGGAAAGCCTCCAGACACATGAACAAAAATGATAAAAATGCACAACGAAAACAAATAAAACCATTCAGCATGGCTAACAAGTCAGGCATTTGGCCCCAGTGGGGTAGATAAATCCAGAGCTGGGCTCGGCACTGAGACCCAAAGGTCAACAGGCTGGGACTTTACTGAAGGAACAAAAGAAAGGAAATTCTGAAGCTTCAACTAACAGCCTACCTCAAATCTACCAAGAGCCTAAAAGCAAATTTTCTAGAGGCAGCCTCTAAAAGGATCTCCAAGAAGCCAGTCCAAAACCCTATGAGACAGCTGCCCTGTCCCTGCTCTTTCACTAGGGGGTATTTTCGGAGAAACGGCAGACTTCTAAAACTATGCCAAGCACCCCTTTTACCTACAATTCCCATTTCGGTGAGGGAGGGGCCACCTTGCAGAAGGACACTCAGGAGAATTGGGGCTCCCTAGGGAATATGTCAGAGTCACCCCTCTGTCCTCTTCTTCTTAGTCTAGAGATATTGCTATAAGGGGACCGTCTCTGAAGTATTTGCCTTGGGGCCCAACATTTCCAGCTTCTGATATAGATAGTTAATTTTTGCTCTAGGCTGAGAACATGTGAGAGAAAAAGTAAAAACAGAAGCCCAGTAGAAACAGGAGGGATGCTTATGGTGTAAAATGAAGAGAGGGCCCTCACTGGCAAAGCACAGTGCCTATGTATCACTCAGGTAGGGGTCCTGATGGGTAACACGGTCCCCCAGAGTGTCACATTGGACAGACTCTGCAAGATGCCTTTCTGCCCACAGACTGAGGGGTTCTGGGTCATGGGCCATCCTGGCCATAACAGACTGAGCAAGGGACATGTTCATAGCCTATAAGGTGGCCAATGAGGTGGCCTAGTGTGAAAACTGTGCCCAGTAGGGCTGCCCAATACTAGATAAGATTTGGCAGAGCCATTAGATGTCCCATATTGGGACATCTGGCTGTGGAACATGGGGAGCAAGTAATACTAGACGCAGTAAAACAGAAAAGAGTAACTGAATCGCTCCAACTACCCAACACTGGAATGGACAATAATAGATACATACCTCTGTGAGCTAGAACCCCTGGTAATAACAAGTATTAATAACAATATTGTTAATGGAGCCAACATTGACATCAACCACACTCGCCGGGCATGATTTTGTGCCTGGTACTGTTAGAGCTTCACACACGTGATCTCACTGGATCTTCACAAAGACCCTGTGGAGTCAGTGCTATTGTTATCATAGTTTTGCAGATGGGGAAACTGAGGCTAGGATGGCAACACAGCTGGTAAAGAGCACAGCTGGAATTTGAACCCAGGAAGTTGGATGAGGAAGGTAAGATTTCATTCCCTAGGTTACACCTCCTCCTGTTGCATCCCACATGGCCGTGAATGATGTTCCCATGCTTGGTGAGGCCCGCTCTGTGATCACTGAGATTTTCAGTTCTTCCTTACTTCCTTATGTGTCCTTCCAATCATCTCCCATTATCTAAAGTGATGAGATTCTCTCAGAGTTGGTTTTTTTTAATTGGAAGCATCTGACTGACATAGAGACACAAGAATTACAAAAAAGTGTCTTGCGGGGACAGCAGAGAATGGCAGGCCCTCTAAAGGAGGTTAAATGTCCCTCTTTTGCCCTTTTGAGCATTAAAGGAGGAAATATAAGCTAAAGCATTCAGCACGGACAGCTGGTGCTGTTGACACCTTCAAAGTAAACTTGATTTATTAATTTCCTTTTTCTGGTCATCATAAAGGGCCTTTCCCGAAGCCAACTGAATCCTTGGTCTGAAACTATAGCTCATAGGCCAAATCGGGTCTGCTACCTGTTTTTGGTAAGTAAAGTTTTATTGGAACACAGGCATGCTCATTCATTTATGTTTTGTCTGTGGCTGTTCCTCCCACCCCATCCCCACAACTGCAAAGTTGCTTAGTTGTGACAGAGACCACATAGCCCACAAAACCTAAAAGATTTATTATTTGACCCTTTACAGAAAATGTTTGCAATCCCTGGTCTAGAGTGACTAGCAGTCAAGGAGGACAGCCCACCACAATTAGGGACTCCACTCAGCAGAATGGCTCCCCAACAAATCCCTGCCAATGACTCAAGCCCTGTGCCATGAATATTAACATCAATTAAGCAAAGCAACAGCTATGTAGTGAGCACCACTATGGGCAAGCCTGCAAGACTTCCTGTTCTGGGGCTGGAGTGGGCAGGGGTTTGGGGATGGAACTGGAAACCAGGTAAGAAGAGGATTGAGCTGCTGGAATTCCTGGCTCCTCAGTCCACCAGAGCAATTCTGTTTTATCTTTTTACGTTTTAGTTCCTGCTTAAGAATCCATATGAATAAAGAGTTCTGTTGTGTGTTTTTTGTTTTTTGTTTTTTTTAGTCTCAGTCAACAAGTGCTTCTTCAGTTCCTACTATGTGCCCAACATAAAGGTGAGTCCTAGGGTGGAGGGAAGCAGAGGAAGGAGAAGCTGTGACCCCTGCCTTCCCACAGCTTAGCACAGTAGTAAGACTACTCAGGGGATCCACATAAAGAGAGAACAACATGGAAAACTAAGAGTCAGGCACTACATATTAGAAATGCTTTTGAAGTTCGGATAATGAAGACAGTCAGACTTGAAATAAAGCCTGAAAGGATGGGAAGGGTTTGCAAAGGCGAGGGGGGGGAAGGAAAGGACATTGGGGGCTGGGAGAAGGACGGGAGGATTGGGGATGAAGAGTCCTCTCAGCCACCATGTGAGGAGCTAGAACTTCACTAACCACCTTTCTAGAAAAGGGAAGAGCTGCATTAGCCGTCCTGCAGGAAAAGGGGACTCTGTGAAGGCTTCCCTGTAAAAGGAAAACAGTTCTAACTTACTCTAAGGTGGCTCCAGACAGATTTGCCACAGCTGGGGGGAGAGGCTACCAGCCAGGCACAAAGGAAGGACATCAAAGAACTTTCCAACAGCCTCAAAGCAAGACCCTGCAAAGATTCTGCAGGATATTTTCCCAGAAAACAAATGGACCTGGCTGTTGATCCTAGAACCTTGAAAATGGGGCAGCCAGCAAGACGAACCACATGTATAGACTCTACTCCCTAACTACAAACCTCCAAAAAGGCAGTTCTTGAACCCAAATTTAGTATCTTTCATGTTGCTACAAAGGACCAGTTCCATCCCCTGTTGAAGGGGAAGGGAGGGAGGGAGAGGATTTACTACAGGATGGCCAGAGCTTTCTCTAAGTCCCTGTAGGTACAACCCTGATGTATTTTGTTTACATACACAAGCAAAATTGAAGTTAGAACTCATCCCCAACTCAGCCTGAAGGAGAAAACAGGACAAGGAGTCCCCCAGGGGTAACTGTGGTAGTTTAAGTGTACTTCACACAGAACATGGCACGTTTTCTTTTTCTAAGTTTCCAGATTTTACAGATTCTGCCTGGTTGCCCCTTTAAAACAGCTAAGAGAGAGAGAGAGAGAGAGAGAGAGAGAGAGAGAGAGCATACGGTTGTTTTCTTGTTTGTGCAGATGATACTGAGGCAGATTAAGAGAGAATGTGCTAACCGAAATCATCGTCCTTTTCATGGCGATGTGGCAGAAAGGACCTGCGGCTCATACTGCCCTGTAATGCACAGTAGATATCTCCTCTCATAACAGGGAAGGGCCAGTGGCCCTGGCCCGGTCAGCCAGACCCCATAGAGTCAGCTGGCATCATACAGAAACATTATATCTGCCTGTCTCAGCTGATAGCTTACGAGTTTGGGGCTGCCTGCCTCAGGGAAATATGTGAGCGATGGAGAGTAAGGGAGAACCCTGACAACCTGGTGAGGCCCCCCAGATCCAGCCATACCTGCATCGCATGTTCCTCTGCACTTCCCAATTACATGAGCTGATAATTTCCCTTTTTTGTTGTTGTTGTTTATTACTAGTTTGAGCTGGGTTTCTGTCACTTACAACCTAAAGAAGCCTGCCTACAAACCCTGGTCAAGGTGCTCACCTGAGGTCAAGCCACTTTGAAGAAACTGCAGCCACTCACCACTTCTGAACACCAAGCTCCTTGCTCCATTCAGCCAACAACTACCAGACAATGCAAACAGTTGGACCACTTGAGCACAGCAAGTACTTGATCGTTCAGTCCCTCTGCTGCCTCTCTTTGCCAGCCCCCCAGGTCTGGCCTGTCAGCCTTCGAACCATGCCAATCTCAACCCCAATTCTCCTGCCTGCACCATCAACTTTTCCCTGCAGTGGCTCTCCCTGCTCATCTTTGTTACAAGTATCTCACCAGGGAAAGAGAAATGACACCCCATTCAGAAAAGAATGACTGCCATGAATGTTGGGTGCCACATGAAACGACACCACATCCTGCTTCAATAAATGTCCTGCAACTGCTGCTTGGTAATGGTCATCCTGCCCTTTTGGGACATTCTGGGTTTCTGATGTTTACAGAGGAAAAGCAGATAGGTCTCAGTCCCTGGAACATGGAGCCAAATCCAGGCTTCCCAGCCTTGACTCTTCCCACACACAAAGCAGAAACACTGCAGTTGCTCTCCAAGACTCAGTTTCCTTATAGTTACACTGGGATTCGTTTTGTGTTAACGACCACCAGAGCTATGTCAAAGACGAATCACCCCAGACATGGCCTAGCTTTAACAAAAATAAACAGCCCTATGGAGAGGAATTTTAGACTGGTCTTTGGGTAATAATAAGAATAAAAAGAACAACCACACAATAGGCAGCATGTAGGGAGCTCTCCCCATAGTCCAGAAAAAATGCTAAGCGCTTGAATGCATTATCTTACTTACCTTCACAACAGACCTTTACAATAGCAACTAATTACTGTCTCCATTTTACAGATGCAGCTCCTGAGGCTTATAGAGAATGCAGGACTTGTCCAAGATCGCTTACCGGTAGCTAGGCAGCCACAGGAGCTTGAAGTCAGATTCCAGCATTCCACCGCCATGACAGAGCCCTCGGGGGATGTGAAAGAACCCACCAGCCACTCAGAATCTCCCTTTAATTATCTCTGAATGTGGTCAATTACGACAGTCTTGCTTCCTACTGGGGTCCCTGAGTGAATCTAGGGGAACAACTTGCAGAGATAGAAAACTCTATAAAATATGAGGCATTATTAATATCTAGGCAATCCAGTCATAGGTGATGTTGCAAACAGTGACCTGTCCGTCTTACTCCTCTCATCCTGAGAAGATGCTAATACAGGCACACCTCGGGGATATTGCAGTTTTGGTTCCAGACCACCGTAATAAAGCGAGTATGGCAAATAAAGCTAGTCATAATCCTTTTGCTGGTGGAGGGTCTTACCTACAGTTTGTAAAAACTGCAAGCCCTGTGAAGAGCAGTAAAATGAGGTATGCCTGTAATGTGAGTGGGCGATTTCATAAAACAACTGTCACCTGGGGACAGATGTTCACTCGAGAGCAGCTCTGCATTAAGTCTCTTGTCCCCAGCTGCGGGCAGCTCAGCTAGTTCTTTGGAGGCTCCTGAGTTTACTCTTCTTCCAACATTGACTACCTATGCCAGCTCCAAGCCTCTCTTTCTCATCAGTAACTAGAAACAATAATGGCTTGGTTTGTGGGACAGGGGGTATTTTACCTCTTTTAATGTTATGAAGTATCTCAGATTTTGAAAATGTAGACGTAGTTATATATAACCCACCAACAGCTTAAAAGACAAACTGCTATTACTGACACCCCTATTACATGCCCTCAATCAATTCCTCTCCTTCCCTTACCAGAGGTAACCATTCCCCTGAATCTAATATAGATCAAGAGTTGGCAAACTTCTTCTGTAAAGGGCCAGGTGGTTACTATTTCTAACTTTGTGGTCCCTAAGTTCCCTGTTGCAAGTAGGCAGCCAAGCCCTTGGATCACACAGGCCATAGACAATACATACAAGAATGAGCGTGATGGTGTGCCAGTATGTTTTATTTGCTGACACTGAAATATGAATTTCATGTAATTTACAAGTATCACAAATTCTTGTCCTTTTGATTTTTCTCTCAACCGTTTTTTCCTTATACTTTACCAGCTTTATTGAGATATGATTGACATATGACTTTTATCAACTGTTTAAAACTGTAAAAACCACCCTTAGCTCACAGGCCATACAGAAGTAGGTGGCAGCCTGGACTTGGCCAGTGGGCCTAGTTTGCCAACTCCTGCCGTACATCACTCCCACGCGTATTCTAATACTGCAACTCCACATATGTGCATCCGTATCAGTACTGTTTGGTGCGTCTTAAAATTTCATTTAAAATGGTATTACATGGGAAGTGCATTTGCTTCTACAACAGATCACTTTTTCTAACGTTTGCTAAGATTTATCTGATCGTTATGTGTAACTTTCGTTTATTCATTTGAACTGCTGTATAGGATTTCACTATATGAACTTGCCACAACTTATTTATAGGATTTCACTACATGAATTTAATATGACTGATTTATCTTGATGGACTTTCAGGTGGTTCTGTTGTTTTACTATTGCAGGCAATACTGCAGAAAGCACCCTGACATACTTTTGTATGCGCATGCTCCAGAGTTTTTCTAAGGTTGTTCCTCCAAGTAGAACTGCCTGGTTGTGGGGTGTTTTTATATAAATCGAGAGTCGTAGAGAACTTGGCACCACACCTGGCACCTAGTAAGTGTCCAATTCCTGGGAGCCCATGTCCCTTTGGATCCCCCTTTAATAACAGGCAGAGGACTTATTAATAATTATTTTAAGTATTTTTTAAAAGGTTTAAAAATAAATACTTTTTAGTTTAATTAAAAACACTGTTGTAGGCAAAATGTGTGGGACAAATAATGGCGATCAAGGAGGGCAACAGTGAATTGGGTCAGAGTTATCAGGAACGGAATTTTTTAAAGAACACAGGACTTGAAGTTGAGAGGGCTACAGGGAAAACAGGTGCTTGTGATGAAGGAGATGACATAGCAGCTCAGAGCTAGGAAGAGGCGTAGTGTGTGCAGGGGAATCCAGGCAACCAACCTGACTGGAGTGGTGGAGCTGTACTGGAGAGGAGAGAGAAAAGATTTGCAAAGTCCTTTCAGCAGGCTTTGAATGGCAGGCGGAGGGCAACAGAAGTCCTGGAAAGGCCAGGCCCTCTGAGAAGGGTGAGGGTGTTCACTCAGCTGTCCTATTTGGTGGAGCCTTGAGAGCAGATAAAGCAAAGTCAGAGGCAAGGTCGAGGCATGTCAGGGACCAGATCCAACACTGGCAGCCTCATGGCTGCCCAATGTGAATCTTCAGAACTAGCCTATTTGTGAAGGTCTCGGAGTAGCCAGCTAGCTGCCGTCACCTGGCAGCTAGACCGGGTCTTTAGGGAGCCTATTGGGAGCCAGGCTGAGAGCTTCCACTATCTACTACCTGGTCCTGGTGGGTGGGGGGGAAATAAGTTCCTGCCTGAAATCAGACACAAAGTGGGAATTTGGTGTGTTGGTGTTGTGGCTCTTTCCAAGGTGAGCCCAGTCTAATCCAGCCTGGCCTTTACATGGTGCCTTTAAACCAATTTACCATTTATGGGTACACTATTATAGGTATACTATTATAGCATATATGGGCAGAGATGGGTATACTATTATTCATCCAGCTGGGATTGCAGAGACTTACATTCCTCACTTTAACCTATGCATGTCACACAATTACAGTCATTAAAGGGGTAAACTATATTTAAGACATGAAATCAGAAAAAAAAAAAAGGAAATCAATAGCATCTCTTCATTCATTCATTCAACATATACATATTTATTAAGCCCTTTGTGTGTACCTCTGCGCCAGGTATAGCAGGGACACGGAAATATTTAAAGCATGGCGTGTAAAGTTCACTTACTGTGTCAACAGATGGCCACTGTTGTTGTTGTTGTTGTTGTTGTTGTTGCTGTTGTTGTTGTTTTATAGTAACACAAGCAGCATATGGTAAATGCCAGAATTAATCTTTTGGGCAAATAGCACAATGTGAATTCAAAGGAATAAAGAAAGACTAAGGAAATCCTGGTAGAGGCATTTCAAGATGGCTTTTTGAAGGACTGAGAGGCTGAGAGAAAGCAGGAGAGGATTCCAAACAGACAGGCTGGGATGACGAGACTTACGGTGGTTAAAATGAACAAGACACATTTGGGCCATCACACAGCCACACACAGTCAGTCTTAGCTTGGGGATGCTCATTGCCCCACATCAGTGCTCTCTCTTCCCCACGTCCTGATGATATAGACCCTCCTCCCATTCTGCTTCCCCCCTTCCCAGATTCCTATTGGAGCCAGGTGCCTGGATGTGTTGATTCTGTGGCTTACTGGCCTTGTTACCTTGAGCAGATCACTTCACCTCTCTGAGCTTTCGTTTATTTGATGATCATGCCCTCACTCACCTGACTTGTAAATATGAAAGATGACCCATGCTGAGCCACTGTAAGTTGGAAAGGGTCCCACAGAGCTGTGCCACCGTCACATCTGTTGTGCTCATGGAACAGAAGTTGCTGTGTGAACATCAGGAGTACAACCAGGTACAAAATCCAAAAGGATGCAATCAGGCCATGAGTAAGAATGACATTCCATTTAAAATGGAGGCTCCAGCCATGGGTACCCCGGAGGCTAGGATCCTGGGCCTTCTCAGCACTTCGCTCTTACTGCCATGCGGACAGAAAGAACAGACAGGGCTGACCGCGTGGACATTTGGAGAGTTGATGACAACTGTTAAAGTTGTTACATCCAGAATCTACTTTCATACTACTTCGCACTTGGGCAGGACACCTATTCTCTTTGGGTTAGTTCTGAATGGCTTAGAAATCCTAAAACTTATCTCCGGGTCATTTCCCAGGCAGGGGCTAGAATCCTGGATGAATAAGTTTCAAAATGGTGTTCCCATACTCCAGGGGGTGCACAATGAACCACTGGGAGATGGGAAGAAAATTTTAGAACTCCTACTTACAGCTTTTCTACCATATAACTAATTGCATTAGTTTTCTAGTGCTGCCGTAACAAATTACCACAAATATAGCAGCTTAAAGCAACATATGAGATATGTATGATCTCAGTTTCTGTAGGTCAGAAGTCTAGTTGGACTTAATTGAATCCTCTGTTTAGTGTCTCACAGGCTAAAATCACGGTGTGGGCAGGCCAGGCCACATTCATCCCTGAAGCTGGGGAAGGGTCCTCTTCCAAACTGACTCAGGTTGTTGACAGAATTCAGTTCTTTGAGGCTATAGGACTGACGTCACTCTTTCCCTGCTGGCTATCAGCTGGGAACCAGTCTTTGCTCCTAGAGGCTGCCTGCCCTGCTACTCGTGCTCCCGATGTAGACTCTTCTAGCAAAGTAGACCGAGTCCTTCTCACACTTCAAACGGCTCTGACCTCCCCTTTTATCACATCTCTCTGACTCCTGTCAAAGTTCTCTGCTTTTAAGGTCTCGTGGGAATAGACTGGGCACACTTGGATATTCCAGGATAATCTCTCTATTTTAAGGTCCTTAACCTTAGTCACATCTGCAAAGTCCCCTTTGCCATATAAGGTCACATGTTCACAGTTTCTAGGGAATAGGGCATGGATATCTCTGGAAAACATTCTGCCTACCTCAATAATAAAGAAAATAAGCTTCACTAATATTTGATATTCAGATTGCTACTTAGGAAAGAGGATCAGTGTCATATGTGATACTGAGGGGAGGCGGGAACCCCACGACAAAGAGAAGTTGACAGCGACATCCTCACTTGTTTGTTTGCTGTAGCACATTATGACAGACTAAAATTTTTGCTTTCACAGAGGCTGTGATGCAAAAGTAAGAGCCTCAATTCTCTTCTTCCATTTGGGCTACTAGATCTCATATATCATTTTTAGTTATTATACGCCAGGTATTGAAAGACTGAACCTAGAACCAGATTTTTTACTCACTGTGTCACAAAGATTTTCAAAAAAAATAAGCCCATCTTATGCAATTGCTCTTGCTAAAAGTATCACTATTGATCACATATCTTAGAACAAAAAAGGTTTGGTATTGTTAACAGATAAAAATCATTATTCTTAAATATTTATTTCATCTTTGTCAAATTTTACCATTTTATTTAGGGGTTTATTTTAAAATATATATAACACGTGAGTACAGAAGTATGTGTGCATAAATTATGATAAATTTTAAATATGTATGTGTTAGGTGTATATTCTCAAAAACATTCTTAGTGATAAAGTTGCTCACACAGAGTTTGGAAGATAAAGCCTTAGGTCACAAGACAGAGACTTGTGGGGTAAACACAAACCTTCTGAAATTATTCAAAGCATCTTCAAACTTTGTAAATGTACTGCTTTTCAAAATATTTGGGATTTGTGTTGTGATTCATTTTTCAAGGAATTTGGAGAATTTATTTTCCAAATAACCCCTTCCCCAGGCTCTTCTTTTGGCCCAAGTGCGTTAAAAGAAGAAAATGGAGTTTTCTTTCAGGTACCATTTCCTCAAGTGCAAACTGAGCGATGGGGTCTGGGCCTCCTGATTTCTTGTGTTCAGGGTCCTTCAGGAGGTGAGAACCTCTGAATGGTCGTGCCGGGGGGCTTCCTGTGCAAGACTTTACACATTTGCAGTCCCATCAATCCAACACCTATGGGACAGGAAGCCAACGCGGTTTGTGGAGCCAGATAGCCAAATAAAAAAGGATCACTTTTACTTTCCTGAAGTTAATTAATGCTGAACAGAGCAGGCCAAGTACAAAACCGATGAGGCTTTCTCTGAGCGAAGACTCCACATTTTACCCATAAAGCCAAATAAACCTGACCCTGGGACTCCCACAAATGCAGGGCAGGCCTATCTGGGAGGTACAGAGGAACTAACACTTTTCCCTTCACACTCCTTCTGGTGTTTCCCTTCTGGGTCTTATTTTTATTCATTTTTCCAGTTTATAAAACACACTCACCGATGGGCCCTTGGGGCACATGTGGAAAAGCTTAAAAGACACAAGTACAAAAACAGACTGACTTAGAGTCAAGAACGAAAAACATAAGAATTCTCCTCCATCGCACCCCCACCCCACTCCTGCCCCAGTTACAATCTGGGCCCTCCCCTCCCATATTTCCTGAAAGGGCCATAAAGCTGGGCTTTTTCAGAAGGAAAAGGAGGTGGGTGTCAGAACTATTCTCTAATATCTCCATCCAAGTCTTGCTCTGGAGCCGGGTGCTATAGCCCGAGGCGGTTTGGCAAAGGAGTTGCTTGAACAAGGAGTTCAGGCCTCAGCAATGGGCAGTGGGGCCTCTTCATCTGGTTCCAGGCCCTGGACAGCCTCCAGGACATCCAGGTCACTTCCAAGATCTCCAGGATCCAGACCCTGTGCATACTGATCGGGAGCTCTGGTTTCCCACACCAGGAAGGGAAATAAAGACTGTATTCTTTGAGGGCTGCCTAAACAAGGTGCTTTAAAAGGTCCACTCATCCCTTCCATTTAAAAAGAGCACTGATGAAATTATTTTAATCTGCTCTGCTACACAGCTGACAGATAACTTGAAGGGAAGAAAAGATAAAAAGAAGGCAAGACACCATGCTGACATGGAGAGGCAGTGCCACTCAATAATTCCCTTTCAGTAAACATATTTATTGAGCACCTACTATATACCATGGGCTAGAGATACATCTGCGAATGCAACAGACTTGCCCCTGCTCCTGTGGCTCTTATAGTTTAGTGGGAAAGCCAGACATTAAGTAAATAATCATACCAAATAACCTAATTTCAGCTGGGCCTTGTGCAATGGAGAAAAGGCACTGGGCTCTAGGAATGTGCACCACATCCGGGACACTGACTTAGTCTGTGAGTCAAGGAAGGCCTCTCAGAAGACAGACATTAGTTGGAACCTGAAGGATGCACTGGAGGAGCCAGGTGACATGTAAGGGAAGAGCGTGGGAGGCCAGAACTGTGGAGGAAGCTGAGGGGTCCACAGCCCCACCGAGGGCAAGGAGCATGAAACGCTGCAGGCCACATTCTCGGGATGCAGTTTTGTTCTAAGGGCAGAGAGTAGAGTGACCTGATCTGATTCACATTTTTAAAAACTCATTTCAGCTGTAGAACCACCTGCCATGCCCTTGTCCCAGGAGCTCTGAGAAACATTTTTGAAAACCACCAACCTGGAGAATTACAATCCTAGTTTTCAGTCCCTTCAGGGAGGGAGAGAGAGAGGGAGGGAGGGAGAAAGAAACAGACAGAATTCTGGGGCAGCAGGAATGTGTCATCTAGCAGGAAGATAAAGCACACCTGGCAAAGTTGCAAATCCCAAAGGAATCATCAGGAAAGAATTGAGAGTGGACTTCCGGTGAGGCATTCTCTTCTTGAGGGGCCCAGCAGACATCAAGAGATCACTACCCCCTCACACTTTCCCTCCATTGGTCAAATACTGCCTTCTGCTAGGCAATCCAGACTCCACAAAGATTAAAAGAAATTAAGGCTGTCTGATGGCCTCTAAATCAAATGACAACTGTCAGGGCACTTTATTTTTTTCCCTGAGGCCTGTGAACACATTCTTCTTAAGGCAAAGAACAAGCAAAACCAAGCCATGTGAAAAGCTTTGGGCTCAAGCCTCTCCAAATGTCACTGAGGACCAGGATCTTTGAATCCTTCTCCTGCCAGAGGAATCTTCCAGAAGGACACCATTCTCCAGTGCCTGTTGTGCTGTGGTATTTTCACAGGAAAGGGAAGCAGGGCCTCTGTGTGAATTGGCTACATGCCCCAGGTCCCCCCAAAGTTAACATAACGCATGTATTCTGCTCTGGATTTCTTTACAAATACAGAGCTGGGGGCGGGGGCATCCTCTGTGATTTATTAAACCTGCTTCCACCCTTTATCCAATGCATGAATAAATGAAAGAGAAGCTGTACTCAGCTGAACAGAAAAGAAAAAAGAAGGGAATAAGAGACACCCCCCTGGCCAAAACATGAAAAAATAGGCAATTTTCCCAAAAAGCCATTGCATAGGTTAAAAATCGCCCCAGGGAATGTTTAACTTGCTCCTTGGTCATTTATTTGAGCTTTAGGCCACTCCTGGGCTCTGGTGCTTAATGGAAAGAGTATTTACCTTAGCAACCACAGCAAATCGGGGATCCAGCAGGCATGCTGGGAGGACACAAAATACCTTCACGAAGGAGGCCATCAGCTAAGAAAATGTCAGGCTTTGCATTTGGGGATGCCATCAAGGGATCTTTTAAAAATATTTTTCTGTTAATGATGGCTGAGGGTGGAGAAGGAGAAAAAGAAAAAGGCACACTCAAGTTTCCCTTCTATTTTTCACCACCAGCCCCACTTCTTCCTTCTCCTTCTCCCCCTCCTCCTCCTTCTGTTGAACAGCATGCAAGCAGGTAAGGCAGACTGGGTAAACAGGAATCATTTGAGAAAGGGAGTTCAGAAAGCAAGGTCTTTCTCCCTGCCATCTTGTTGCCAGCAGTCACCAACATGCACATATGAAGCTCCATGTAAAATTCTAGAGGTCATTTTCGCCATAAACCAAAGTGCAAAAGGTATCCCCATGTATGCTCTTTCAGCTCCCCCTATCCAGGCCTCCGATCCCCACCTGTGAACAGATCACATTTCATGTGGCACGTGCACACACGCACATACCCCTCACCAAGCAGCCCTCTTGTTTTCAGGAGCCTAAGAAGGAATCTACTATTTAGATGCAATCAATTGGATCAGATAACACAGATAGCCTGGAATGTTAGGGGGGAAGAATATGGAGGGAACAGTGGGGAATGAGAGGGGATACTGGGTGGGGAGGGAAAGAAAAAAAGTGGAGAAGTCAGCTACCATCTTATTGCAAGCTATGGGAAGGTGGATCAAACCAGCACCTTACTCTCCCTTGACACACATCCCAAGAGACATCACCATTTCAACTGCTATGTTCAGCCTCATATTCCAATCTTCAGTGTTGGCAACACAGTACACATCTGTGCACTCAGAACTGGATTAGCAACTACAATCTCAGTGTTTGTTAGAATAGGCTAAGCGCAGTAACAAATGGACCCAAAATGCAGTGACTCAACACAACAGTTTATTTCTTGCTCATGTAAGATATTGGGATGGTGCTCTGGTCTGCGAGCAGCTCTTTCCCTCACAGTCTTCCAAGGGCCCAGGCTCCTTCTGTCATGTGGCTCTGTCATGCTCTGAAGCTTCATTCCCCCAGGGATGGTGGAAGAGAAAAAGGACATTGGGAGAGTCTTGGCCTAGAAGGGGCACACACCACATCCACTCACATTCCACTGTGAGATATTGTCATGCCCCGACTTAGATGCAAGAAAGGGACAGATACAACACCTTCTCAGTAACAACTCTATAATATGGAAAGAAAGACTGTTAGCTCTTCCACAGTAACTCAAAATTCAGTACATTCCTATGCTCCCGGGAAAAGTCATGGTTTACACATGATGAATAAGAGACACGATGTTCAGTTCATTTTACCTCTGGCTTCTACTTAAGGTTGGGTAGGTGATCAAGGAAGAGGAAGGCCAAGTGTAAGTCACTCACCTCCTTTGGATTGGATTGGATTGGATTGGATTGGATTGGATTGGATTGGATTGGATTGGATTGGATTGGATTGGATTGGACTGGACTGGACTGGACTGGACTGGACTGGATTGGATTGGATTGGATTGGTTTAGATGAAAGGTGCATGTCTCAATTGCCCACCTACACAGTCTTGAATAAGTGAAGATCTTCGTGGTTTCAATATCAGAAAAGAGTGAAGTCCAAGTGAAGTCCTGCAGAGTCCTGTTCCACCTGGTCTTGACCTCTTTTATTAGTCCCTTCTCAGGCCTCCTCTCTCCCCACCATCACTCAGCCCACACACCAGCCACATCTAGCTCCTTCTACTCCCCACATTCACCATGCTCTAGAATGCCTTTGTGCCTTGTACACTTCCTTCTGCATGAAATACCGTTTCCTCTCTGCTGTGCCTAGCAAACTTCCATGCACCATTCAAGGTGCAGCTCAAACATCCTCTATTCCTGCCTTTCTTGCCCCATAATCCTTTAAGCATGCATCCATTAAAACACATTGCTCTGTGTCAGGTGTGTCTGTCTCCAATTAGACTAGCGGTTCTCAAACAGAAGTGATTTTGCTCCAAGGGGACATTTGGCAGTACCTGGACACATTTTTGATTGTCAGAACGGAGAGTGAAGCAGGGGAATGGGGAGCTACTGGCATCTAGTCAATGGAGGCCAGGAATGTTGCTAAGTATCGTACAATGCACAGGACGGCCCTTGACAACAAAGAATTATCCAGCCTACAATGTGAGCAGTGGGGAAATCCTGAATTAGACAGTGAGTTCTGCAGGGCAAGGACATTCCGTATCTTTGTCACAATGCTACACAGTGTAAGAGTAGGTTCACTCTATGTGTTAGATGAAAGGAGAGGCAGATAGAGGGATCAACACCAGAGCAGACCGTGTAGACTGATGGACAGTGAAGCTAAGCTTATCTCCTGCATTGCCTTGGCATGTAAAGATGTGGAATCTCCAAACCTGGAGCTCCCCTGGCCAGAGAACAACTGGCTAAACCGTAGGAGCTGCCAAAGAGAGACCCCAGGAAGACAAGGACTCTTCCTGCAAGTTACCTCTACATTTAGCTCAACACTTTAGACATTACTTCCATACACAGTTCAAACTAAGTTTCTTTTTTCTTTGCAACTCATATTCTGCTAATTGATTTGTATAAATTATGTATATTGATATAAATAATTTGCATTCTGAACTTATTTGTTTTGCTTTGTGCATCTTCACGCCCTTTAGTCCCTGGGAACCCTGAGGGACAAAGGGTTACATAAATTGGTTTTTTTAAAAAAGTATTTTTAGCAATAACATATTTTTGAAACCAGACTTGTTTAATTGTGGTTTGCCTGCTGCTACTCAGGCAAGAACTGAGTAGATGATTATTAGACCCAATCTGCTGTCACTCCCATAGCACCCCCTATTCCAGGCCCTACAGAACATACAGTTAGAAATGCAATGACTGCAGTGCCCACCTGCAGCTTATGGGGAATCCCCTTATTCTCCCCTCCTTGTCCATGACCACAGCTGCCCCTCTCCTGTTGCCAAATGGGCTGATAACCCTAGCTGAGCACAGATTTCAGAGGGCAACCTCTGCCCACTGGTCATTTCATGACTATAGACAGAAACTCTGTACATAGCAAGCTCAGAGGTCTGCAAAGCTGTACCCGGGTGTGCCCCAAATGTCACCATGCCCAGCGAAATCTTCAGGCTTTTGACAAGCTTGTTCAGCTGAGTTCAGTTCAGGCCAATCCCAGAAGATTTTATTGAACAAAAGCTCTGTGCCAGCAGTGTGCTAGAAGCTGGAGATTTTGAGAAATTTAAAAAACAGAACTCTGGGGCGGAGGTAGTACAGACATGCTGACAAATAATTGCAGGGCTATGTGTGAGTGCCATGAGAGCGGTAAGTCTGAAGGGCTAAGTGAACAGCGAGGCCTGGGGCTCAGGGCCAGGCCCTGGTCAGGCCCCATCAGAGGAGAAAATGGCGGCTAGCTTCAAGAGAGAAGGGGAGGGAAGACTCTGACCTACCGTCTTCACTAAGTCCCCAGGCTTAGGTTCTGGACAACATTGATGACAGCCCCGCACCGGGTACGCCCTGTTGGACTTCAGGGGGAGCCAAGCTTTCCTCATATAAACCCCCACGACTCCCTATCACAGGAGGGGGTGGGGATGGATGGCTAAGTCAGGCCTATCAGGAGTTGAGCCCGCTGGGGCCTGAGGGTCTCCTGCAGACTAAACATTTAAAACCCTGAACTCCCACAGATGTCAGTCTGGCTGGACGGCACAGTCGGACACCTCTGAAAGGCTATCCACTCCCTGTCTGAGAATAAACAGGACCATGAACTGTTGGACTTTTTTTTTTAGTCTACGTGTGTGTGTGTGTGTGTGTGTGTGTGTGTATGTGGATTTTTTTCTTGAAAAAAGAAAATGGCATTTCTTTAACCCAGAGGTCAGAGGCTCAGCCCTTCCCACCTCAGCCCACACACACACCAATTCCCTCAGCCCCACGAGTGACTGCAGGAGACAGACTTTCCCATGACTCTGTCCCCCATCACTGCACCCATCCAGATGCTATCAACACCTCGGATCCTTCTCTTCCATGAATACTGACCCTCGCAGGAGTGGTTATCTCAATGTTTCAGATTTGTTCAAAACCACAGAGCCTGAGGTATGAGCTGCAGTGGCCATTGCTGACTGCGCCTGCAGCCATGGCCTGTCTCCCCAACACGACGCTGGGTGGGACAGCCCTGGGTAAGTGGGTGCCTCACAGGTTTCCATCTGCGGCTGAAAAAGTGGCCCCTCCATTCCCTGCTGTGGCCCCCTATTGTAGAGCTGTTGTTTCAGAGGAAACAGCTTCGGCTTTTACACGGACTTTTTCATGTGTCCACCCTAGTCCTAAATGAATTATGAAGTTTCACTATATTATAAATCCTTTATTTACCTGCATTTCTCTCAGATTAAGGGGTAGAGAGCTGATAAACACAAAGCGGGGAGGACCCGGGATCCAATAACTCCAACCTCATCTCATAAACTTCTGTCTGGACACCCCATAACTTCTTCCTCTTACTGCCAAGTCAGCCGCTGGCCCAGGACCCCCTCTTTCTCCACCTCTCCTTTTCCTAAAGGAGATCCTACACCGTGATGACTTGAGAAGTTTGTGGGGGAGCCTCTGTGCTATCTCCTCCCACACAGTACTGCCACAGCATCCTCTGTGAGGGTCTTAGTTCCGAGGAACGACTTTTCAAACTTCCTGGAATTCAGAGGGGCCAGTATGCACATCTTTAATTTAATTACTATTTATTATTTATCATCCCTTCATAGGCCTGGGAGCTTTGAGCCTTTAAAGAATTCAACATGTGTACTAAGATTTGCAACCCAGAAGATAACAGATTAATCACTGACATTATCCCTTTTTTTTTGTTTGAAAAAACTGTCTTTACCATTCCTATTTCTCCCTAATATTCGTTTACCCTGACTTAACCTTACAGAAAAAAAATCCCTCCCCGGGGAGCAAAAAGAGGGCAGGTACATTAACAGTCAACTCAGAGCCGACTTTTAACCCCCCAGTGCTTAACCATATATTAAGCAAAAGGGCTGTGGGCTGAGGGCAACTGTAGCTGCCTTTGGCCCCTCGTCCTTAGCACAGGTCAGATGCCTCTTCTCCAGCCTGGCTTCAGTCCAGAAGCTCAGCTCAGCCAGCGCAGATAGTTCCCCACATCCAGGCTGGTTCCAGAATCCAGGACTCCCATGGCTTTCAAAAACAGGGCCATCACCAAGATCCCAGACAGCAAAGCCAGCAAAGGCACTTGCTCTGTTATCAAGGAGAAGCTGTGGGGTAGATGGACAAACGTTGATGGAGCAGCAATCTCTGATGGGAAGAGTCTGGCATTTGTGATTAGACAGGCCTGGATTGAAATCCTGGCTTCATCGAAGACTAGCTGCGTGATCTTGGCTGTTACTTAACCTCTCTGAAGGTCAATTTCTCCATGTGTAACTATTTAACTCACTGGTTATCATAAAAAGGAAAGGTGATGGTATAAGTAAAGTACCTGGCACATAGATGGTCAATTTTCTTCTGTCTCTTGAAGGAAGGAAACTCCAAAAAAGGGGGGGGCAGGGAGAACAAAGAAAATTGTACTTCACTTGTTTCACCATGGAGCCCAGAACCAGTATTAAGTCCCCTGAGATATAAATAGGAATTCATAAATAAAATAAGCTAAATAACTGGGGAAGCTACACATTCATAGGAGGCTTGTGTGACAGCCTATTTTGATCCATATTCCATGCCACAGGTCAGCAAATTTTTCCTGTGAAGGGCCAGATAGTAAATATTTCTGGTTTTGAGGGCCAGTCTCTGTCACAACTACTCACTTCCACTGTTGAAAACAGCCATAGACTTAGACAGAGATCCATAAAAGAATAAGCCTGGCTGTATTCCAATAAAATGGCATTTTAAAAAGTAGGCAGTACTCTGGATTTGGCCCCTGGGTTGTAGCTTTCTGACCCTTGTTCTATGTCAATAAGTCCTCCATGTTGTGATTTCTTTGGAGCATCACAGAGCCACCTCTGAAGATCTTGCCATATTCCATGCTGAAGTCTCAAGGAGCATTGAAGTCTTGGGCATGTTCCCAAGTTTGTCAAGCCCTCCAAACTGCCACTGGGTTGAGCGAGTCAACCTTTGTTGACGTTTTTGGTGACTATTGCTAATACTTGGAGAAACAGGCCATGTCCGAACCCCAGGCTATCTGGCCGTGTGGAGCTGGGTTTAGTCTCTTCAAGGAAGGATGAAAGGTTAGGGGGCAAACCATATGAAGAGCACTCTATTCCCTTCCAAGCCGCTATCTCAGTGCATACTGAAACAAAGCCAAGAAACAGAGCAGGTACCATCACTGCGTTCTACAGATCTAAAAACTGAGGTGGCAGGGGTGAGATTTACCTGCCCAAGGTCTTATGGCTAATTAGTGACAAAGCCAGAAATGAAATCCAGTTCTTGGTTTCTTGACCAAATGACAATATCTCCTCCTGCCCATTTATTTTCCTGCTTTTTTCTTAATTTTAGGACTTTCAAAAGTGGCAGTGAGCAAATATCTCCCACACTGAAAGGGGCTGAATTTTTTGAAGTACAAGTAGCAAATTAAGAAGCTCATGTAGATAAGAATTACTGGCTTGCTATGTGTGAATTGTGATGTCTCAGGTATATTGCAAAGGTTATATCTCATTCCAAAGAGCAACTTCTGCATTCTGGAAACAGAGCTTGTGAGAGAGGGGGAGGGAGCAGGGCCAGGGCTGGGGCTTTTCTGCACCGTGCCACTGTGCAGTCTCCCCAAATTGTTCCTGGCATCTTGTTTCTTCTTCTAAGCAGAGCAGTAAACAGGTAAAGCTAAGCTTGACGTATTTAAGAACAGCTCTCAAAATTGTAGCTGGTCTAAACAGGGTGCTGAGCCCTCATGCCTCTCCTGGAGATACTGCTTGGTATGTGCATGGATTCTTCCCACCGGAATGCACAGAGGAGAGGAGATTCTTCAGCTCCCCCAAAATAAGTGAAATCGTGATTTGGTCAGGAGAATCTGGCCATGTGGAGCCAGATTGAGGAATTCAAGTCTCATTCCTGAGCATGTTCCCTTTCCTTTTCCCTTTCCCTTTGCCAAATACCCATCTTAAGACTCTGCCTTTGCCCCATGGATTTATGTATACATTGCCTCTAACTCTTTGAAATGAGGGCTGGATAAAATCTTAACAAATGAATGAGTGATGTATATTGAGAGCTAATTCTATACCAGACATTTTATATGCAATAGCTCATTCAAGGCTCACAGTTGAGTCATTTTGGTCCCCATTTTTGAGAAAAGAAAGGAAGGATCTTATAGCAGGTACAGCTTCAAGTGACACTCAGGATTTGAACCCAGGTCTTTGTGCCTCCAAGGCCTCCTGCCTTGCTGAATTGTGCATGTTAATAAACTGTATGTCTTTATAAAGCTCAAATGAAGTTTGCCTGAGAAACTGCTATTCACTGGTGGCTCACTCTCACTCCACTGGGCCTTCAAAATTGGATGTACAAAAGGTGAAAAAGGAAAGAAAATAGATATCTACCAGTCTTGCCCCTTTTATATAGCGTCCTTACAGAGACCTAGAGATCCTGGGCACAGAGAGGTGAGTCACTGCACCATCCCAGGTAGGGTCTCCTCCAGAGCAGCAGTGCTCATGCGGGAACCATGGTGATAGGGACAGATGAAGATAAAAGCCAAAGGTGAACTCATGGTCCACAAGGTGAAAGATAGGCCATCAGCCCATATAACCACAGGACAGCAGAAGGCCCCAGAACCCAGAGCCGTAATTACTCCTCTCTGAAGCCCTTTTGAATGCATTTGTCCGCCTGGGTTTCATTCACCTCCTTTGAGGTTTCAGGAGATGTCCTGACCCTGGGCTGCAGACAGGAGGCTCACCTTAAAGAACACAAGCATGAAATACAATACCACTCCCTTCCCCCCAACCTCCAGTCAATCCCAAGGCCTCAGACAACTTGCAGCAGCCCAGGGGGATGCAGACACGCCTGACCAGGGAGAGAAGGAAGCACATGACCCTCCAGGGTTTCTCATGCCACCACATTTAAAAAAAAAAAAAATGTGATAGGTCAAATTTCATTCATTTCTTCTGGTTTACAAAAAGCAAGTCTGAGAGTTTGTGCGGGAAGGCAACAGAGAGAGGGGAAGGTCCCTTAGGTATAGAAACCCAGACAGCCTGTGTGTATGGAGAGGAGGGGGTGACACACTGTTTGACAAAGGTGTCATGTGATATTAAACATGGTCTCAGACCTGTGAACACTGACCTTCGCCCCCTTTCAGCCCCACCCCTTCTTCCCCCCCTGCTCCCCTCATTTCAAATCTGAAATGTAGATTTGGCTTGAATACAAAATACCTTCTACCGACCAGAACTGAACGTTTGCACACCCGACTGCATTGAAATGATACAATGCCGGGGTCAGAGTAACACAAAATACTAGGACCACTAGACATAACACAGACTCTTTATTTCTAAACACCATTCTAGCAGTTGGCAGTCCCCAACCCCCATCCTCAACCCAAGGCTCAAATGTAAGAGAATTTTCATTTTATCTCCTCCGGCTTGTTTTGCCTTCACTTTCATTATTCATTCAGTGTCTTGGCGTTTTCTCTTTGCTTTTATAAAAAAAATATTGGGACTTTATCTAGAGCTTTGGCCAATCTTTTTAAAACAGCCCCCGTGCAGGGAAAGACACCTTCAGAAAAACGTGTGGAAATCTGTTTGCAACTTTCTGGAGTGTAATTCTAAACCACAAGGAAGACTATCCTTCCGCCCCGTGCAGCTGAAAACTTTAACAAACCACAACTGCCTTTCCCACTCAAAAGGCAAGACATCCCCTCCCGCTGAAAAAGTGGATTCTGAAGGGAAAGACTTACAGGAAGATGCATCACAAAGTAGATATCTTCTCCACTCACCTTGAGTTTTGAGTGTCTAAGTGTGTGTGTGTGTGTGTGTGTGTGTGTGTGTGTGTGTGCGCGCGTGTGTGTTTGGGTATGTGGACATGTATATGCATGGGTACATATTTGTGCAAGTAAGTATATGTATGTGTGAATGTATGTATATGCATGTGTGTATCCATGTGTGTACAAGTGTGTGTGATTATGTGCATATGTTTTTATGTGTGAGTGTGTGTTCATATGTGTTCATGTATGTGAATCTATGAGTGTGTGAAAAACAAGTATATGTGCGAGTGTATATATGTACGTGTGAGTAGCGAGTGTCTGTACATGACTGTGTGTGTCAGAGGGAGTGTGTTATGTATATGCATATGTGCATGTGTGTGTGTATTAGTGTGTGTGCGTCTGGGTTTTTAATGGAGAAATACAGCATCTGATTTATCAGCTGGGTTCTTCTGGCTCTACCTGGAAGCTGCCCTCCACCCGCTTGCTCCTTAAATCAGGGCAAGGCTGGGGTTGAAGTAACCGGGAGACGTGCCATGAGCCATGGCCCGGAAAACAAAACAGTGAGGTCTCTAGAGAACCACTTTTGTTGTTGAAGACACTCTGACATTTGTGAACTTGACCTTGACTCCTTGGAAAAGTCTACTACAGGAAGGAAAGCATATCACAAGGTGGGGCCACGCCCTAGAATGAAGCAGGGGAGAGGATGAGACTCCCAGCACAGTTGTTTGTTTGCCCAACTTCTTCGGTGTCTATGTGGCCCAAGTTCACTGGACCTCCTGCAGAAAAGACCGCCCTGAATCAGGGGGAAGATGCAGGCATAGGGCCACCTGCAGTGTGGGGCAAGAGACAGCTACCTCCTCACACATCTAAGCTGGTTCACCCCTCCTCTTTCTGACACTACCCAAGCACTTCCTCTGTCCCCCCCTAGTCCACAGAACTCTGCCCACCAAGTGACAAAGGACTCTGGAATTAAATTTTTATTTTTACCCCTATAAATTTATGCTCTTCACTACCGCCTTATATTTCTAATCGCCTAAACTCATTTAATTATGTCCAGAGTAATTAAACTTGCTATCAGGGGGCATCTGGAAGGAAAGTGAATACATTTTAATTTGACTTATACAATGAATATTCGATCCCACATACAGTGTGGGGGGAGATGCTTATACACACACATTCTTGCATAATATGCTCCTGGGGATCTTGGGTTGCAGGAGGTTCTCGAGGTGGGAGCTGGGAGGATTCACAGACCTGCTAGGAGACCATGAACACCGTGTGGACCAGGCCTCAGGGTGAACAGGGATTAGTGGGGAGTGTTCTAACTGGGCAGGGTGGAGCTTCCAGAATCTCAAATACCCTTTTGACAAAACAAAGCTCCTGAAATTTAAACCAGACAAAAATCTTCCTCGCTAAGAATTAAGGATTTGTATTTCCTTTTAATTCATCTTTTCTCCTCCCAATGAATTTTAAGGCTCTTTTCCTGAACTAGCCTGGCAGGGAAAGAAGCACACAAGCAAAGGTCCCCACATTCCCCTCCTGAGAAGGGGTAAGGAGTCGGGTAGCTGCTCGCCATAAGTACACACCGTGTCTCTGTCTAGTGCCAGGCCATACCCACACCCTTGCAAACCAAGAGGATGCGTCTCATGACTTAGGAAAGTTCCTGAGGCTGGAGACAATGGCTCCTGCTCCTTAACAGGCTGTGTGCCTTTGAGTAAGTCCCTTCCCTACTGGCTCCCTGTGACCAACTAACCTCAGTTTTGTCATATGTGAAGTGCGGAGTTGAACAAGAAGCTTGCCAAAGTCCCTCTAGTCAAGAAACTATGATTCCACACCTTCTTGTTTCAGACCTCCCCAGGGAAGTGTGCCTCCTGGTTAGAAGGGGTGTGGGCCAAGATCTGTTGGCAGTAGAGTTCCCTAGCAAGGGACATTAATCCACAAGGGGACAGTTAGCATAACTGAAATTTAATCAAATAAATGGCTAAAACGTAATTGTTAAGTGGGAGCCTGCCTATGCCATCTGACAGATGGCACACTCCCTAATCCTACAGCTTACTGCACTGCTGGACACCATCAGACGGACAGGGTGGGACCAAAGCAGTTTCTATTCACCTCCCAATTGGCTCCAGACCACTCACGCCAGGCACTGGTGAGGCCACTTGTCACCAGAAGGCCCCATTATGCTAACAAGCAACTGAGATAAAATGTGTAACTATTTGAGGGGCCCTGGTGGGAAAGACTCATGGTGAGAGAACGCACCTCCCTGGAAACAGATGTCCTGATCCTATAACACAAATTGCAGTATCACATCCCCAAAATACAAGCCCTCCCATAAATCATTCAGGGTAGCCTGTTTCGTTTTCCTGTTCTGATGAAAGTGACCCGTGTGTGGGGCTCAAGGCCAAAAGTGCTGCCACACTCGAGCAACTCCACACTTCCCCACAGCTTACTGTAAAGGTGCTGACCAAAACCACCATGGCTGGAACCACTTCCCCACTGACCTTTAGAAGTTGGCATTCCCCGTGTTCTGTCCACAGCCAAGCCCCTGCCCTTCCCCTCCTCCTGTGCCAACTCCACCAAGTCCTCCACACAAGTCTCCTATTCCCCCATCTTCCCAGGAATAGCCACATATCGTTGAAAACTAGGTCTCATCTTTAACTTTCTATGAATGAGAGTTACGGTTGCTCCACATCTTTGCCAATGCTTTTTATTTTCTGTCCTGTTAATTTCAGTCATTAGAGTGTGTAAGTAGTGGTATCTCTTTCTGGTTTTAATTTGCATTTCCCTAGTGACTAATGACGCTAAGCATCTTTCCATGTGTTTATTTGCCATGTGTATATCTCTCCTTTGGTGAAACGCCTGTTGTTCAAATCTCGGCCCATTTTTATTGAGTTGTTTGTTTTCTTATTAAGTTGTAAGTGTTCTTTATTTATTCTATATACAAGTTCTTTATCAGACATATATTTTTGGAAGTATTTTCTCCTAGTCTGTCTTATCTTTTCATTTTGTTAACAGTGTCTTTTGAAGAGCTAAAGTTTTCAGATTTGGTAGTGCTCAATTTATCAGTATTTTAGTTTGGTGTGTGTGTGTGTCCTCATTAAAATGTATTTGTCTAACCCAAGATCACATAGATTTTTCTCCTATGTTTTATTTTATAGATTTAGCTCCTACATTTACATCTATAATCCATTTAATTTTTATGTATGGTGTGAGATGGAGATTTAAGTTGGGGTTCTTAGTTTTCGGGGGTTGTTTTGTTTTGTTGCATATGAATTCTAATTACTCCAATTCATGTGATAAAAAAAGATTATCTTTCCCCCCATTACACTGTCTTTCATCTTTGTAAAATTTCAGCTGATCATATATGTGTGCATCTATTTCTGGACTCTGCTCTATTGATCCACATGTTGATCTCCACACCAACACTACAATGTTTTGATTATTCTAACTTTACATTAAGACTTGAAATCAGGTAGTATAAATCCTCCAACTTTGTTTTTCCCTTGCAAAGCTGTTTTGACTATTCTAGGTATTTATATTCTTATACAAATTTCAGAATCAATTTGTCAATTTTAACAACAACAACCGAAAAATCCTGCTGGGATTTTGATTGACTATGCCTTGAATCTATTGATCAGTTTCTCTCCTCGTTATGTTTTAAGCTTCTGGATGACAAAGAACTTATCTTACATTTCCCCATGGTTCCTGAGTGATGGTCAAATATCTGCCTCTCTGGGGAAATGTGGCTATGACTGAGGGCACAGAAGGCTGATGGGCAGAATGGGAGAAGGCAGAACTGAAGAAACACAGGCAAGGAATGGTGTGAACGCAAATGCAGACATGAGGCCAATGAGTGGGAACTGTTGGGTGGTGTCATATATCCTGGGAATGGCACAGAAAAGGGCTAGTTTCTCTTACAGCCGAAGTCACCGTGTTTCACAATTAGGAGAAGTTCCAAAATATCCAGAACTTGGAAATTCTAGAGGGAGAAGCTGGAGTTCTTGAAGGCTGGGATCTAGTGAGCAATCACTGAGAAGTGGAATGGAAGTTGATTTCATTTCTGTCTGACTTCAGCTTCCCCCTAAAAAGAACTAGAAATGTCTTAGAGATCATCTAGCCCATATTTTACAAGTGACCAAAACAAGAACTGGAGAGACTGAAGTCACAGTTTAATAGTGAATTAGTAGCACAACTAGGACTTGAAAAAAAATACGGGTCTTCTGTCCCCAAGGTCAGGGACCTTTCCACTAAAGCCCAGCCTCTTTTGGGGGGCACTGTGTATCCTCTCCAGTCTGTCAACTAACAGAGCCATTTGCTTCCAGAGCTAGAGCTCTAAAAAGTTAATAAGATGGTTGCTCCAGAAATTCGGAGGTTGGTCTACAGGTCTCTCCCTAGATGCTTCCTTCCTTTCTGTCCACCCATCAACAGAAGCCATTTTCAAGAAACCTTAGTGGCTTCTCCTCAAAATCTCCACTACAACCAAGCTCCCTTTCTCTGCCATTCACTCAAGCCAGCTTTGGCTTTCATAAGTACTTTGGTGAAATGAGAAGGGCTCTGAATCTTGAGTCAGGACACCTGGTTCTAGACCACTTACCCCAAACTCACCAGACAAATGACTGGACTTCTGCAAGCCATGTTTTTTCTCCTCTGTCAAATGAAGATGATGACACCTGCCCTGTATTCTTAAAGGCTTTATTATGATACAGTGAAAACAGAGCAGAAGTGCCCTCAAATGCCTATTATGTGGCATATAGAGAAAGGTATAGGATTGGAGAAACACTCCAAAACCATGCTTTTTCTAAGACCTCATTGCCAGAAGCAGGAATTACAAAGGAGATTTAGGGGCATGCTCTGCATGAGCTCTTTCTTCCCTAGCATGAACCTCCTCCCTGCTTGTAGGAAAACCAGATTGAGTTCTTTCATAACCAGTGTGTGTAGAGGTTTCATGTGTATGAATGAGTGGACAACTCAATTCTGCCAATCTTTCCATCTTCCTTTCTCCTTCTGAAAATAGGACCTTCCCAGGGATATGTAAGCTCCCCTTTGCTCTGGTCTTGGAAGCCCCTCCCACTCCCATGTAATTGTGCTGTTCATGTCTTCAACTTGTAGCATCTCCCAAGTCAGCCCAGTTGTTACCCTAGGCAGAAGGAATAGGGCTGCGGGACAGAGGGGGATTCAAGGAAGGAGGAGGTAAGGGGAGAGGAAGGAGGGAGGAGATGAGATCATCCTTAAGGAAAGTACAGTCACCAGACAGCCCAGAACTAGATTTCAGTGGCCAAGAGCAGATCCAGGATACCGTCTTGTCCCTCAAGGTGAACTTTAGCTAATTATAATGGATTATAATATTATTAGCATTGTGGTTAGGGAATAGCTCCACCCCCTGTGCCTCCATGACAGTTCTGCCAAGAGCTAAATAAGGACAAAAATCCCTCCTCCCCATGGGAAGGAGTGGTCAGTGAGGATGGGGCTAGGAATGCCTATAACACCACCCCTAAGTCTTGAATATTTCACACCCTCATTTTAGAAGTAACAAATTCCTAAGCCTCTGTGTTCTTCGGGGCAGTTTCTCTTCTCCAGGCCTGTCACTCTCCTTCTGGTGCATCCTTGAGTTCTTTCCTGCAAGGATACAAAGAACCTATTTTTTGGCAACACAGTGTCCTGGCCCATCTCGTGAGAGGCTTCCAACTGTTGCTCTGATTCCCCACATAAGCCTGCCACGCCTCAAGTGAGGTTACTCATTCATTGAACATGGTTTTGAACCCACTTGAGTATTATTAAGTGGGAAACAGCCATAAGAGCCATCAGTGATCACCTCCTTGAAACCAAAAACTGACCATTCTAAAAAATCCCAGGTAAAACTCCCTCTAGTTATCAGAGACATGCTCCTTTTGCTTGCCTGTCTCTCCCCAGAGAGGAGATGCCCCATCTCTGCTGAGGCGGAACACTGCTCATGTGGAATACCCTTCTTCCTGGTGATGCTGGATTCAACTCCCATTCCTGGAAGGCGCAAAATTCAGTGCACCTGGAACTGACCCTAGGCCTTGCTTATGTCTCCTGCTTGGAGCAAATTAATTACTAAATTAAGGTAATATCATTCTTTTTCTAACCACAAATGGCATTAAAATGATCAATGTCACTAATGGGTAGCTGGATCTCCCTCCAGCCACCTCCCCCTCCCGTCTCCTAACCCCCCACCACCACCTCCCAAGGAGAACCAAACCAGCCCCTCTCCTAGTGAGAGTATCACATTTCCATGCAAATTGAGTGTCCAGAGTGAATAGGGTGGGGGTAGTACCCAGACTTTCTCCATGGCTGATTGCTGGAGTATTTGCATAATAAAATGTGTTAACAGCTTGGAATTAATCATCACAGGCTACCCTGGATGGCCTAAAGAACTATTTTCCAGGCCCTATTCTATGAAAACTCTGGATGGCATTTGTAGGTAATGGAGCCTCTGTATATTTCTCTAATTATCATTACATTTTTCTTTCTGTCTCCAAAATGTACCCCCATCCTAGATTATCATAAAATGTTGTAGATTTCTTAGGATATTTTTATTATATGAAAATTCTTAAGTGCTCGATACATTGTGCGTGCCTTTATGCGTGAGGATTAGGCTGCAGTAAAATGAATACAGGTTTGCATGAAGAGTGGACAGAGCATAGGCTTTGGAATGCAAAGGACCCTGGTTTGAGTCTTCCTGCAAGGATGATTTAGGGAAAGCCACACATCCTTACTAAGTCTTGGTTTCCTCTGCCATAAAAAGGGGATGTGGTAGCCTGCCTTCTAAAATGGCACCAATGCCCTGTCTTCTGGTATCCACACCCTTGTGTAATCCCCTTGTCTTAAGTGTGGGCTGGACCTAGTGGCTGGCTTCCTTTAACAAAAAGAAGATGGCAAAGTAATAAGATGTCAATTCCAAGATTAGATTACAAAAGATGGTGTCTCTCCGTCTCTCCGTCTCTCCGTCTCTCTCTCTCTCTCTCTCTCTCTCTCTCTCTCTCTCTCTCTCTCTCTCTCTCTCTCACTTTCTCTCAACTTGCTCACTCTAGTAAAGTTGAATGCCATGATGCAAGCTGCCCTATAGAGGCCCACACAGCAAGGAATTTAAGATAGCCTCCAGCCCACAGCAAGTGAGGAACTGAGACCCTCAGTCCAACAACCCACGAGGAACTGAATCCTGCCAAGAAGCACCGAGTGAACGGGCCCTGTTGAACCCCAAGAAAATCGCAGGTCTGGCCTACACTTTGACTGCAGCTTCATGACAGACCCTCAGCCCAGCTAAGCTGCACCTGGATTCCTGACCCACAGAAACTGTGAGATAATAAATGTGTTGACGTAAGTGCTAAGTTTTGGGGTAATCTGTTATATAGCAATGGATAACTAAGACAGATCCAACTATATGTGCTACTTAACAGGAATGTTTTCTCCTATGAGACAACAGAGTTTTAAATAGTAAAGTGCCACACAGCTGTACGTTATCAATTATTTTTGACCCAAGAAATAAGTCATTTTCCTAAAAGCTTAACTTGCTTTATTTGAACAGCCAGAGGAAGTTCTACTCTCTTGCCAATGTCCCCATCCATGTTTGACAGGAGGATTTATCCCTGTGGCAGTTTTTGCTTCAGGGCTTAGAGTTTGTTTCATCTGGACGGTGAGTAGGACCACCTCACAGAAGATGGTGGGTCAAGGATGGGGTGAAGTAAATTGAGAGTAACAGAATGCTATCCCCACAAACTATTTTTACATGAGCTTTGTCACGAACGAACGCCTACCACTAATAAATACTAGCGATCAAGGGTCATAACGCTAATAACTACTACCATTTATTGAGCAAATACTATGTGCAAGAAACTTGGTAAATATTCATCACAACCCTGAAAAAACAATTCAGAGGGTTTAAAATCACTTGTTCAATGCTAAGCAGTTAGAACGTGTTAGAGCTGAGGTTAGAACCACTCTTCTGTTTGTCTTTATTCCTCGTGTTGAATGTATGCATGCCTAAGTAAATTATTTTTTTAATAAAATGAGAATTTGTTTTGTATCCTTTTTTCCACTTGACACTTTATTGTGAGCATTTTCTTATCTCATTAAATGTTTTAAACACTATTTTTAAAGGCAGCATAATATTCCATCATCAAGCAGATTAACTCTACCCTTATCATTCAGCATTTAGGCTCTTTCCCAAGGTATTGCCATCATAAAGTATGGTGTGATAAAGCATTCTTGTACCTACATCTGCGATCACATCTCTGATTATGTCCCTAGGATAAAAGCATTAGAAGTAAGACTGCCAGGTCAAGCATGTAAACGTTTTAAGGCTCCTGATGCGTGTTGCCAAATTGCTTTCCCGAAAGGTTGTACCAATTCATATTCCCAAGGAGATAAACACTTAACTTTGAAAGCAAAGGGAGTTTTAAAATGTGAGATAAGCTGGCACCTTGTTTAAAGGAACAACTCCTTAAGTTTCCTGCAAAGGCCCTCTGAGAACCCCTGTGAACCACTGGCTGAGGAAACATTGTTCCACCTTCCTGACTGGCTGGTTAAATTCCCAATGTCCCAGATGTCATTTTATTCACGGATATAGGAGGGGATTGGGTGGGGGTAAGAGGGGAAATGGAAGCATTTGCATGATAATAAACCTGAAACTTAATAATCACGCTCTTACAAAACGTGTATATGGTCCTTTCTTGAGGCAGCTTTTCCAGAATTGGATGACCTTCTCCAAGGGGATAAGAATATTTTTCTCTGCCAGATCTTAAGCTAGGGCATTGAAATTATTTCTATACATATACACAAAGAGGAGGGAGCTGAGGTGCAAATATTTAGTCACCTAAAGAGAGGAGAAAAGATACTGTGGTGGCATTAATTATCTAGATAGTACTTCAAGCCAAAGGAAGATTCGGAAAGAATTTTTTTTTTATTGTTAAAATTCTCCACCCCAATTCGTTAAGCATTGACATAGCTAAAGTATCATTGGCCTGTGTTAACCTTTTAACATTTCCATTTTACTTTTATAAATTGGGAGAGACAAAGGAATAGAATATTCACAAAGACAATGGGAGAAGGATGGCTATAGGAGGAAGACAGAAACAGAGGAGAGGAAAAGGCTATTTCAATTTTCTGTAGTTACTTGGGTTTTCAAACTATAGGCTAGGTGTTGGAATTTGGCTTCACATACAGGCCAGATAGGGCAGCACCTGGGCGGTATGGTTTTAAGAGGCCAAGAAGATTTCAGTATTCTGCCATTATTTGAAATGTCTTGCATTGGTCAAGGTAGGCCAAACTGCTGTAGCAAATAACTGCCATTTTAGTGGCCTAACACACACAAAAAAAGTTATTTCTCACATGTATCACAGTTTGATGCAGGTTATGGGGGGCGGGGGATCATGGAGGGCCTACTCCCCACTGTCATTCAGAGACCCAGGAGGATGTGATTTAAACCAAGACCATACATCTATTAGACTGACAAAATTTGAATGTTTACAACAACAAATATATATCTCTATAGAAATTGTGTGGTTCAAATAGATTATAGAAAACATAAAATGGCTGGTCAGTGTTCTATACCCCCAGAACATATAGAGAAAGCCCTCATCAGCAAAGCTAGCATTAGAAGTACAATTAAAAGAAATGGAAGAGACTTGAGGGAACCCCTTGCAATGTTCCTCAATTCTAAATCGGTATAGAAGAAAGGAGAAAATCAGTCCAAGCCCCAGAAAAAAGTGGCCATATCCCTACAGAAAGCAGCTATTTGCAACAGAGAAGAGGCTATGCCAACATGGGCTCTTTTGGACTCTTACAGCCATCAGAACCCTTCCTGCAAGAATAAATCACCAAAATCAGGACAAGCTGGATCCTGGGCATAAAACATCCACACTCATCCTTTTGGCTCCTGCTCTCTTGTGGTCACATATTTCTTATTTAACAGCCACTCAGAGCACCAGTTTCAGAAGAGGGCTTACTCGCTCCCAGGCATAGGGTGAGGAGTGGGAGAGTGTGTGAGAACTGGGGTGGAAGCCTAGCCATGGTCTCATGGACTCATCTGAATCTTCCCTCCTGCCCTGGACAGGTGAATGCTGGACGAGGAGGCTGTGGCGATTAAGAAGATGGTTTCAGAGACACTTGGTGCAAGACCAATTAGAACAGAACCGAACTAACCTCTGGAATGGGAAGTGTCTTAGTCACACTAACATGAGGTCTGGGGGCAGAAAACATTTCATCATTTAAATTTCAATATTTGTCGAGGAAAGACCTGAAGAGACTTCCAGGGAAATACAGTAATTGTCAACAGATATTGGCACTTTCTAGAATTTTTCTACATCTCTTTGTGATACCTTCCCTGGCCCTGGTTGAGCAGCACCTTCATACTAACTCAGTCCTTCTTTGGGTGACACCTCATCCCTGTTAGCTCAGGATTTTGCCAGTTTTAAAACTGAGAGAAACCCCTCAATCTCAAACCAGCATGGTCACTCTAGTCCTATACAATTTTACTGAAAGCATCAACTGAGAGCTGTTTTATCCTAAATGACAAGGGATTGTGGCTGAACCACCGACAGTCTCACCTGGAGGAGTCAAGATGAGGGCAAGTTAGGAACACTGTCCGCGAACTTGGCATAAAAGCAGCATTATCTATCCCATGAGGACAGGAGACAGAATTTGCAACTTTGGCCTCTCATCACAGACTTGAGAGGGAGCTTGGACATTATCTACTGCAACTGTCCAATGGCAAATAAGGAAATTGATATGGAGAAACTTTAAGAAATTTGCTTAAGGCCACATAGCAGGACTGTCCAGGGCAAGGCTTTTTTTCCAATCTAGTATTCTTTCCACCTTACCACATGAATCCGTCACTGGAACACCCGAGCAACCAAATTAATGGGCCCCAAGAAATGAACCTGGACATCCTTCCCAAATCCTGTGAGAAATGCTCCCAGTAGTTATCACCACTGCCAAAGGAGAGGATGGCCACAGCAGCCTTCCTATGAGGAAATTCAGTGCTATGGCCAAGGGTCACACAGCACCACCATGAGCTGCCATGTTCTTGCCAACATCCAACCTCTCCTAAACAAATCAGAGCCCCAAACCATCCTGTATTCTCCTCCCATCCCACCTCCTCAAGGTAACCAGGTTGGACAATTAAACACAGGAACTTGTTGCAACAATGCTGTTAACCTTTTTGATATCAGAGGGATTATTCATTATGAATTTGTACCAACTGGACAAACAATTAAGTTTACTATTTGGAAGTGCTGAAAAGGCTGCATGAAAAAGTTAGACGACCTGAACTTTTCGCCAACATTTCATGGCTCTTGCATCACGACAATGCACCAGCTCACACAGCACTGTCTGTGAGGGAGTTTTTAGCCAGTAAACAAATAACTGTATTGGAACACCCTCCCTACTCACCTGATCTGGCCCCCAATGACTTCTTTCTTTACCCAAAGATAAAGGAAATATTGAAAGGAAGACATTTTGATGACATTCAGGACATCAAGGGTAATACAACGACAGCTCTGATGGCCATTCCAGAAAAAGAGTTCCAAAATTGCTTTGAAGGGTGGGCTAGGCACTGGCTTCAGGGTATAGCTTCCCAAAAGGAGTACTTTGAAGGTGACCATAGTAATATTCAGCAATGAGGTATGTAGCACTTTTTCTAGGGTGAGTTCGCAAACTTAATTGTCAGATCTCGCATGGGGCTGGGAAAGAAGGTGAATGGTGAGGTTGTGGGTATGGGGTGCACTAAGTCAAAGTCACCACAACAGCCTCCCAGAGAATCTCTTTAAAAAGTTTACCAGCAATTTTTGAGAAGCTGAATGAATACCCTGCTCAAGTTGATTCCACAGAAATGTCATTTCTGTTTTCGAAAACCAAGCCAGCAACCAAGCAACAACTTCTTCAATTAATGAAGCACCTTCTTGCAAACATCTTATTTTTAAAGGGAATAAAAAAGGTTTTGATCACACATAGACAGGAGTCTGTGCAGCTGGTAACATATGCCCCTTGGGAACACAGGCTTTTAAAATCTCACTCTTATGGCTTCTCCCATTACTATTTCAGATTTATTAAGCCTTCTCTGTATAGATGTACCTGTAGAAAGGTAATTCAAGTTGGTATCATTTTAGGAAGCATGTGGAAATTGCCATCAAAGAGTAATTATTTTATATTTTCACCCCACCCAGCTCTCTTTCTGGACTTAGAGACAGTCACTATTAAGGCAGATGGGAGTAAGATAATGCAGATTACTTCCACCCTCTCCAGTATTTGGGGAATTGAAAGGTCACTGCAGGTAGATTCATTTGAACCCAGGAGGCTGTGACATTGCCAAGTTAAACCATCTATTCCGGTTTCCCTCTGTACCTCACTGGCCCCCAGACACAGCTTGTTCTGCCTCTCCTCTCTGTTCTCTGTCCCTGTAAATCTTTTCTATGCTCTGAGACCCAGCTTAAGATCCTCCCAAGACATCTCACCAAGCCTCTTCAATGCACATCATTCTCCCTTCTCTGAATTCATGCAGCTGTTAAAGTAGCACTTAACTACAAAATATATTGTGCTTTGTGTCATGATGATTAGCTTTGTCCCTTGAAGTATATAGAATGCCCCCACGTGAAGGCAGCAGGTTTGATGGGAAATGCTCTATTACTATTTGTTGAATGAATGAGTGAATACCAGCATGGATTTTGGAGTCAGAAAGACCTAACTTTACCTCTTTCTAGCTAGATGACATTTATCAAGTCACTTAACTTGTTTAAGCCTTGGTTTCTTTATCTGGAAAATGGCAATAATACTCCATAGCCCAGAGAAATAAATGAATTACACGTAACAGGTCCTCAAGAACAGAGAATGCCCTTTACCTTTGCCCGGTTGCTCCATGAGGCAGCATCCATTAATCGATTGTCTAAACCAGTTTGTATGTATTCCAGAATCTTCGTTTTCTAAACAGTGTTCACGCTGGGACATGTCTACCATATTTTGATTAGGACAAAATTTGGCCTATCGATTGTGAAACAGTTTCCAGAAACCAAGACCAACTCTTGTAACAAAAAGACACATGGAGGTCACCATGTAGATGTGCCTTCTTACCTGAGAAAGAAAATTCCCCAAACTTATTACAATTTGAAAAATGTCTGAGTCACCTGCTGTGGCCCTAGTATTGTTTATTGTTGTTTCCCTCAAAAGACCCCATACTGTGTCCTGCATGTAATAAGACAAAGTGGGCATGCCACTTGAGTTTGTAAACTTAATCATAGCCGTGAAGTGTTAGGGATTTAAATATGCAGTTGGGGTGGGAGGAAAATGTTTTCAAAAACCACTTAATTCTTTGTGTTCCAACCTATATTTCAACAAAACAGAACTGCAAAAGAGCACCCAAAACTGCAGCCAAAACAGCCCTGGGCCAAGGGTTGTTGAATGGTGTTCTTTAAACCCTGCCTCATAAACACTCCCAGTCTAATGAACCCAGGACCCCAAACAGCCCCTGAACTGGTCTACTAACCCCAATACATATTCAATTTATGATTTCTAAACAAGATAAAAGACCTGATTGGATTGATTTCAAAAGAAAGACAGAAAGAGAGAGAGACAAAAAGGAAGAAAGGAAGAAAGGAGGGAAGGAAGGAAGGAAGGAAAGAAGGAAGGGAGGCTTCTATCTCTGACCAAGCTGAGACCCTGAGCTGGTTTGTTAGCTACTAGAACCTAGTTGCCCGTCACCTAGGCCAAACCTCCTTACGTAGCTTCCCTAGCATTTTTAAGAGTCACCTTCCTTCCCTGACTGACCTGAGCCTGCGTAGTCCTCTCACCACGGGTTGCTCATCTCAGTGGCTCCTGTGATTCACTGATTCCTGCTATGGTGGTGCCTGGTGCCTTCCTACCTGGGTTCCACTGTTCTCCCAGGTTCTCCCCTCCAGGGAGAGTCACATGGAATCTTAGAGACAGAAGTGACCTTGGAATTCATCTACTCATTTTACAGATGAGAAGACTAAGGCCCAGAAAAGAAAATGAACTGAAAAAGCAGGAACTAGAACCCAGTTGTCTTGGTTCTGAATGCAGTATTGTGCCACCAGGCCTGTGAATAATGCTGCTATGACTATGGCTGTACAGATATTGTTCAAGTCCCTGCTTTCAATTTTTTTGGCTATATACCTAGGAGTGGAATTGTTAGATCATAGGATAGCTACGTAGCACTGATGACATGCTGCCAGTCTGCCCCAAGAGAGGGCACTGAACCAACTTATTGTCTTGGAAGGAGGAAGAAACAAAGCACAGGACTTGAATTTGCCAGAGAAGCAGGGGTCTACAGATTTCATTTTGTACCACGCTCACACGATACTGAAACATCTACCCTGAGACCTGACTGGACTTCTAACCAGCTGTGTGATCTCAGAAGAGCTCCCAAACTGCTCTGAGCCTCATTTTCCCAGTGAAGTGGAGATAATAGCACCTATCCTGATTGTAGCATACCACAGTGCTGCCGTGAGCATCAACTGAGAGAATGCATGTGAACTTTTTGTAGGTCAATAGTTATACAAATGTAGGGAATAGCAGTAATAAGAAAATGGCTAAGAATCTAAACAAAATTAAAACCCTCCATGAACTTCTTCTAATGCCTCCTCCAAAATCCCGGGGCTGCTTCCCCAGCAGTCCAGTGCTATCACTTGGATGTTTCTCTCAGGTGCTCATGAATTGTTCCGTCTGATCCCACATGGCAGAGCAAGCACCTAGGGCTTTCCCTTTGAAAGGAAGCACCTGAAGAGATGGCTTCTCAAAGGTCAAATAGGAAACTGAGGCTAGAGCCCTGATCTGAACTATTGGGAAAACACAAGCATTTTAATCTGCACATTTGAAAGCAATAATTAACCATCCCATCCCAATCCCCTGCCCATCTGAGAACATTTAGATCCATCTGATGGTATAATCTGAACTTTGAGAGTTTCATGAAAAATCTTTGCTTTTAAAAAAATGGGGGGAAAAAATAAGTTACTCACTCCTAAGACCTGGTTGCATGTGACATGGCTGTCCTGGTGATAGCACAATGAGTAAAATCCATCCTGGGAGATGAAATTATCCCACTGAAGTTCTTGTTGGTTCTTCCAACAACATCTGAGCATCTCTACAGAGAATTATTATGTACAGGCACTTTGCTTGCTCCAGGTGGAAAGATATGATACTTACTTGTAATGTTCCAATTAATAACGCTCTAGGAGATGAACTCCTGTATATGAAATAACCTGGGTTTAAAAACAAAAACCTTCACTGAATAATGCAAAGTTGAACTGTGGCCTTTGCAGCCGCATAACTAAAATACTGCCTTTTGAGGCTTCCAGTGTGAAGCAAACTGGGCCTCACTCATGGCTAAAATAGTGGAGTCTTCAAAATTCATGTTCTGCACCCAGCCCTCTTTTTGGTTCTAGCTGACTCTTGTCAGCCCAGTAAAACCAAGACAGGTTCATCTCTTCACCTGTTGAGACTCGAGGATTGATTGGCAGGTTATTCTTGAACATTCACACAAGTGTTACCTCAACCTAGCCTTTGCAATGTAAGCATTTTCTGTCCTAATTGTGTTATGAAAGGATTTTCATCTTTATATTAAAGGAATTTTAGGCTTCATCAGGTTAGTGTGAGTAGAGTTAGTACAAGAAGCTCCTGAAATCACCTAAGGGCTTACCCAGCCTGCCTCAAGGTCAGCAAGTTTAATTATCTAAGGTGGCCTGAGGGGTCCCTTTCCTCTCCTTCCTGTCTCCCTAACTTCCACTCTCAAGGAGGTTGCTGGCAGCCTATTTCTGGAGAGGACAAAGCAGAGGCAGACCACCCTTATTTCCATAGCTTCTTCTAGAGCTTCAGCCAATACTATCAGAGCAAATGTACGCCCTCAGCAAACCCTCCATGCCCCCACCAGTGGGACACCCCTTCCTTCACCAGCCAACATCAAGGTGACCCCAATGTTATCTAAGGTAGTATTTCATGGTGTATCATGACTGTGTCCTGAAAACTCCAATGCATCCCTACGCCTACTATATTTTTTCCCCTCTAATCACAAAGATTTGAATCTCCCACCTCCAAAAAGAAAAAAAAGATATTTGTAGGACTCTCTTCTTTACCCAAACCCTAAATGGTAAATGCCACATGAGGGGTTCATACAATAGGTCAGAGGGTGGGGTTGGCCGTACTTCTTAAAAGTTAACGCATGTCATTAAGATGCAGATCATGACTCGGCTCTGGGGAGGGGCTGGACATTGTGTGATTTCTAATCGGCTCTGAAGTGATGCTGTGTGGTCCAGTGATCACACATGGAGTCTTAAGGGGAGAGGTCCCTTCCCTCAGAGCCCCCAAGTGCGGAAGGCTTCTGAGAGGAATTCAGAGCTGAGGAACAGTTTCTCAACTGTTGGGCCCACAGGAGTGCCCACCTGGAGAGCTACAACCGAGCCATGTCACCCTAAGAGGGAAGCATAATTCACCTACTCCAGGGTGGAAGTAGTGGCAGGAAGTCCGAGTATACCCAGCAGGCTGTTTACGCCACAAAGAGGAAAGAGGAACTGACCTTATTCTCGTGGGGAAGTGCATCTTCTCTTGTCCAAACCACAGGCTCACAACCATACTAGCTCAAGTGAAGTTCCTGCGATGACCACTGGGTGTGGGCCTGCCTCTTCTGGCCCCCACCCAGGAGTTTCCCCCCTCTCCCCATGGGTCAGGGCCGGCCAAGCAGGCCACCATTCCCAGCCTGTTACAGAACCCCAGCCTCCCTACCCAGGAGCGCAGCCCCACTTGCCTTCCCACGCCAGTGCTGTGCCTCTAAACCAAAGCCAAGAAAGCAAGCTGTGTACACTGACACGTGAATTAGATCCTTACAATTATCTCTCAATCCTCGCTTGCCCTCTGCTTCTCTATCACTTTTTTTTATAGCTAAAGTTACTCGCCCTCATTTTAAGTACATTGTGCAAAAGGCATAGGCCAACTTCTGATATATTCCCACAAGCAAAATTAAATACCAGTAACATGTGTTTTAGTGAATTGGGTCCCTCAATTTGCATCTTATAATAAGGATGTTATCATACTGGTTTATGGCTCAGCTCTTTAGTTTTTATCTCTCTGGGGCTAGATTCCCCTCATGAGTTCAATATAAGTCTATGAACTAATGTAATTTTTAAAACGCTTTTCTTCTGTGTTAACATTAACACCCTTATGAGTGAAAGGGTTTTACTCCCCAAAGTGTACAGACTGTTTGCATTCACTGGAGGATGGGCAGGATATTAGCCCTCAGTGATATCTGCAGCTGCTCTTAAGTGAAAGGAGTTGAGTCAGTAATCCAGTCTGCCATTGCAAAAAAGGCTCTTTCACCTCTTTGCCCTGAGACATAATCTCTGGTGTGTTCATTCCCTTACATTTAGATTAATTATAAAACATTGTCACCAGAATATTAAAGTAATGTTTAATACACAGAAGGGAATAAGGTATTCTGGAAAATGCATAATTTCTCTATGATGATTTTGCCAGTTGCATGCAATATGATCTTTTGATTGCCAGCTATAGAAATATTGTGACTAAGCTTTCACTAGCTTTTTATTTTTGCAACCATCCTGTCATAGCACTTTGAAAACTGTAAGCTTGGCCGATCAAAAAAACAAAAAAAAACAAAACAAAACAAAACAAAAAAACGTAAGGGTGCCCATGCTAAAGAGTTCTCCCAGCTTGGTTCCAAGAGGGGGTGGTGAAAGGAGAGGGTGTACAGTATACAGTAGCCCTTTCTACTTCATCGGTCCTAACACAGCTGGGTGGTGGAGAAGGGACGGGACCCCCCAACCTCTGTACAAGCCCAACACACACACACACACACACACACACACACACACACACACACACGTCCCTTGAATATGGGAAGGTGTTAACATTCCTAAATGGAAATCTCCCAAGTCCTCTCACTTGCTTCAGATTTTCCAATCTCTACTGCAGCCACACCCCCAGGAGGGATGGTCTAAATCAACATAGAACAGCAGCAAGTGGAATGTTCCTTGCTAGCAGTGGCTGAAATGGGACCTACACTCCTTGGGGGGACTGCTCCTGGGGACTGGTTACCTCAGCCATCTCCCTCTAGGTCACTGGGCTCCGTCCTCGGCTGTGTTGGTTAACAACCAAGTGTCGTTACCAACAGAGAGCTCTTGTCCTTGGAGGTCTCACTCCAGGTCTCTGCAGGTGAAACTTTTCCATTTCAATAAGTTTTTTTTTTTAAATAATAATAATGATAGCCGAAGGAGCACTCTAGCCCACACGCCTTCCCGTGAGCACTCACTGCAAAAGCTGGTATCCCCATTCCTCTGTCACCCCACCAAAAATGTTGGTAGAATTCTTTCAGCTTTTTAGAACTGGAATTAATTTTTAAATATATGTTCTATTTATCCATGCCACCGAACGGCAATACGCCCAACACCTGTCATCTTGTTTCCATTATCTTTAAGGCTCCCATGCCTGTCTGACCCCCACACTCTGCTCTTCAAAAATATACTAGATGTGTATATAAAAAAAAAAAAAAAAAGTCAGCGCTCTTACCCCAAAGGCTCAGAGTCTGGAGGCTTAATTACCTCTCCATTTGCGACACAAAGGTCCCTTGGGTCAGAATTATGTGTGATTTCCAGTCAGAAAAGGGATAGGTTTACTCCACTGTTGCCCATCCCACATCTGTTCTGTAGACACAATGACTCCTTAGGCGGGGAGCGGATGAACTAAGCTTCTCTAGCTGGCTTTGTAAACTTGAACTTTAACTTCTGGAGAAGAAAGAGGGGAGCCCAGAATGAACACAGTATCTGAAGATACAACTCTAGAAACTAGGGAGTGATGAAAAACAAAGATCAAAACCCAATAACGTCCTTCCAGTCATCACAGTCATGACAGATGAAACATGTTTTCCTGTCAGGATGTGTGTGTGCTGGTGGCACACACAAGACACAAATATGCTTTTGTTATAAATAGGCACCGTGTTTCCCCAAAAATAAGACCTAACCGGAAAATCAACCTTAGCATGATTTTTCAGGGTAACATCCCCTGAACATAAGCCCTAATGCATCTTTTGAAGCAAAAGTTAATATAAGACCCAGTCTTGTTTTCAGGGAAACACGGTATGTACTAAGTGTATATAATAAGTGTAACTGTGCATACGTACACACTTACTGAGCATACACCATAATTCTGATTCACAGGGAAAATGGAAAGGGTGATTATATGAAAACTACTATATCAAACAATTATATGGACACTTGCATTTCCTAACCAAATATATGTGACTTTCAGTGATTATCATTTCGCTGCGCTGTGGATTGAGCCCTGGACTGACACGGAAGACGGGTGCCTAGCTAGAGAAGGGAGCTTTGTCTTCTGTTCCACAGACTGCATCTCACAGAGGCCTGAATTTCCTCCCTGTTCCCCATCAAGGTCTGTAGGGAATACAGCGGTCCCTGTTTACCTGCCGTTTTGACTTCCTGGGTTTCAGTTCTGTGTAGCGTGCTGTTCTCTTCCCACGCCATTCTGCGTAGCGTGATGAAATCTCATGCTGTCTGGCCCAGGATGAGAATTATCCCTTTGGCCAGTGTATCTATGCTATATACACATGTGCTCCCCACCCATTAGTCACTTAGTAGCCACCTGGGTTATCAGATCCACTGTTGCCATATCGGAGTGCTTGTGTTCAAGTAACTCTTATTTTACTTCATGATGGCCCCGGAGTGCAAGAGTAGTGATGTTGGTAATTTGGCTATGCCAAAGAGAAGTTGTAAGGTGCTTCCTTTAAGTAAAAAGGTGAGTACGGTACAGTAAGATTGTGAGAGAGAGACCACATTCACATAACTTTCATTACAGTATATTGTTATAATTGTTCTACTTTAGTATTAGTTATTATTGTTAAGCTCTTACTGTGGCTAATTTATGTTAAACTTTATCATACTCGTAGGTATGTATGTATAGGGAAAAAACATAGTACATATAGGGCTCAGTACTATTCATGATTTCAGGCATCCGCTGGAGTCTTGGAATGTATCCCCTGAGGATAGGGGGGACTACTATACCCAACTTTTTCAGTTATGCTTGACTCTGTTTCAGTGGTCTATATTATCAAAGTGTTTTCACACCTCAGGGAACATTTCCACTTGTGTTGAACCCCTTGGGCAGCTCCCAGCCATTTGCTTATGACTCGTCTTTAGCATATATTTACATCCTAGACAATCACCTTAATGGATAGGGCCAGCGCTAGGGTCTGTGGCTGTGGACAGGTCACAGAAGTGGGGAGGGGACTCTGGGAGAAACTCGAGGGTGTAATGAAGAGTTTGCAATCCAGTGCCAAAAACTAATTTTTAGTGTGCCTTAAATATCTTGACTTATGACACTGGACAGTCATAGACCAGTCTTGCTTCCAGGAGAAGCATGCTTGTGGGGAGCAGGGGGCAGGAAGGTGTAAAAGGTCACCAGATGATATGACTGCAAAACAAAAATGCAAAGCTATCTATTTTTGAAATGTAAGTTCCAAGAGAGTGAAGCTCTACCCTGGTCAGCCTTACTTTGTGCCCAGGATATTTTTCTGATTCCATGTAAACATGCTCACTTATTTTCAATTCATGCTTTCGTTATGAAATTTATCTAATGTTGTGGCCAAATGACAATAACATCATATTATTACAGAACTTGGAATGTGTCAATAAGCATATGACAAAGAAAAAGGCAACATAATACAACTTTCACAAATAGTCAAGAGAATCAAAAATTCTTAAATCTCCCCCCCCCCAAAAAAAAGGAAAACCTTGGAGCCCGCTGACCTACAAAACTCTAGTAATTTTCTAATCTTTTTCCAGTTGAGTTTATCATTGTGCTTGAGACTTGATGCTAAAGTGTTAAATGCTTGATGAGACATGATGTTTTTCTTTTGTATTATAAAAATATTCCACCTCTTGGAACTAACTGACCTGTTTGGGCCTCAAGGTCTTTATCTTTAAGCTCTTCATTGTGTAGGCTTCTAACAACAGTCAACATGTTAAGGAAGACTTTTTGTTGGCTTCCATAGACTGTTTGGGATGGACAGAGACCAGGGCAAATGGGGAATTTAGATACACCATCAAACAATGGGATCAATGTGTGCTTTAGTGTGGTAGGATGACTACCTAGTCTGACCCACATCCTCATAGCAGAATCCTTTCTAAAGGAAATTGCCAACACCTTGAAGGGGCAGCCTCCTACTGGTCTCTTCGTCTCCTCTGAGATCCCCTTCAATCCATTCTAGACCCTGCTATGCTCTTTCTAAAACTTTTCCATGCACGTGAATTTGAAAAACTATTTATTGATTATGCTACAAGCCTCTTAGCCTATCTCCATAATATGGCTCCAAATTAGTTTTTAGCCTTACCTTCCATGATTTTCATACAGACCTTCTCTTCCTGCCACACTGATCTAGCCATTGCCCTCCAAGCACAACACTGCCTTGAACTGGTTTGTCCTCATTCTTTCTCTTTATCATCTAAATCTTAGCTTGCCGTGGATAACTAAAAGCCCAATATCAGGTCCCCAGAGAAATTATCTTCCTTCACATTCCCACAGTTTGTGTCTCTTACTTCAGAATTAATCACATTACATCCTTTCATTGTTAATTACCTGCTTATAATCTTATCCCACCCCCATTAGGACCAACTGTAATCCCTTTGAGGACAGGGGTTGCATTCTTTATAGTTGCCCACAATGCCTAGAACACCAGCTTGCACACCGTTGATGGGGAAGACAAAGTTGGTTTTGTTGATGTTCTGAGAGATCACGGGACTGCACATAGCAGAAGTAAAGATTTCTTTGTCGTGTTCCATTTAGATTAAATTAGCAGCAGGTAATCAGTTACAGATCAGCTCAGAGAGTTGAAATATATGGACTTATCCCCTGAATAGGTCATTTATCTTTGATCACAGGACAAGAACTGTGTTTCTTTTACTATCCTCCTCCTAAATCATCTGCTGCTATTCTTTACAAGAAGAACTGGGCCAAATGCATGAGGAAACATCAATGTATACTCATCCCCACCATTTGAAAAACAACTTTTCAGTGTACATCCTACTGATAAGATGTAAAGAAAAACATTCCCATTCATTCAGAAACTCCAAAGCCCCTTGCCTGGGACTGCTGTCTACATTGGCAAAGTGAATTATATATTAGCATTTTAAAAGGCCCACTGTTCTCACCACATCAGCTTAACTGAGATTAGTTATTTAGTAGGATTCTAATTAATTTAATTCTCCACTGGTGGCAATTTCTGATGGGCAATGACTGTGCCTTTTACTTCTTTGCATTCCTTCCCCAGCACTTAGCTCAGTAGGTTGCATATAGCAGAGACCTAATAAATATTTGTTGATTGAACAAATGAAGGAGGCTTACTGCAGATGGAGAAGATGCACGGGTAAACTCAGACATGCCTCACAAAATCAAACTCCCAGTGCTGAGGATGGACAGAAATGCAAGCACCATAGGAAATACTGACAACAGCCTTGCTCAATAGTTAACAAGACCAGTCTGAGTGAGTGTGCTTCCTAACCAGCTTAATTAGCGCTGTTGTCATTGTTTTGATATGGTACCCTCAACCTTTGACATTCTACATGGTGACAAAATTCTCAAATGAGATACGCATAGATCCAGGAAGTCACTATGTAGAGGTTAAGAGTGAAGATTCTGGAGTCATATCATAGTGGCAGTACCAGTTATACAACCTTGGACATGTCACTTAGTCTCTGTAAGCTTCAGTAAAATGGGAATAATCATAGTATCTACCCCACAAGATGGTTACAAAGATGAAATAAGAATGAGCATGGAAAACTCTTATCATTGTGTCCAGAGCATAGTAAATTATCAATACACATTAGCTGATATTATTTCGCTTTAACCTATATTTTTCTCTTTACCCAACTCCAGGCAGTCTGCCAGCTGAGGATGAGAAGGGTTAGGTGTTCAATCAGAGATCACATTTTAGACATGTCCTGGACCCTGATCTCCAGGCAGCAGAAGATGTGGGGTATTTTGCCACCTCTAGTGAGATGCACAAGGCCCTGTGGGAGAGAGCTGTTCTCCAGTGCTGCCCTCCAGTAGGGCAGGGGGTAGAGGGGACCTCCAACCTTAAGGTGCGCCACAGTGATAAAAATGCGCCCTGAGCACTGCATATGCAACCATTTCCAAAATGTGAGCATGTTTAAAACACAATGACAGCTTTAGATTCCAAACAAAAATCACTGCAGCTTTTTATTCTGTGACATAAACATATAAAGAAAATGGGTTTACTAACCAAAAGAAAAGAAAACCTCACCCTTAAGATGGACCACAACCCCACTTGCCCACAGCCATCAAGAATGGATGTCAAGAGATCCAAGATGGTGGAGTAAACACTGTGCCTCAGTCCTTCCGTGAACACATTAAAATTACAACTAAATTATAGAACCATCGAGCTAAAGAACCATCAGAAGTCTAGCCAAACAGTCTAGCCAAATATAAAGAAGAAACCATGTCAAGGCCAGTAGGAGGGGCAAAGATGCAGAATGGGCCCTAAAACTCCCTGTGGTGGTTGAAAATCAGGGGGGATACCTCAGCTGTGGAGGTTCCCCCTGGAGGAGCAAGGGACCCCAGCCCCTAAACACTAGGCTCCCCAGCCCAGAGTACTGGTGACTGGAAGAGAAGCCCCCACAACATCTGGCTGTGAAAAACTGGGGATTTCGACTGTCAGGTGGGACAAATGGCTCTGGGAATCCTAGACATCCTCATAAATAGCCCATGCACAGACTCACTCGCTCACAGGCACTTACCTTGGACTCCAGCAGAGGGATGGTGGCTTGGAGGGCTTTGGAGACATATGGGGGGGGGGGGGGGGCAGACTGAAGAATGTGGCTCCAGAGGGAAGACTGGAAGACAGACAGCATTTGCCCGGCAAGGAGTTTCCTTCCCAAGCAGCCAGCAGGTGGACACCATCTTTCCTATATTGAGCCCGCCCCCTCTGGCTAAGTCTGAATCTGATTGGCCTGGTGAGCTCCTCTGCTCTGCCCTGCTGACTCACTGGGGCCCCACACCATCCAACTCCCCCAATGTCAGAGGCACTTTCTCCCTAAACAGCCAGCCTGCATTGCACTCTTTCTAGGAAAACTACTGTAGTCTATGGGCCCCAGGTGAGCAGTGACTGGCCTCTGTGTGCTCCGAGACTTTCACTGAGTCACTCCAGGCTCAGCACTGACACCAAACCAGAGTCTACATTAACCTGGTGACCACAACTTTTCCCAGTCTAGTGATTTTCTGACACCCTGCCTCACTTAACTGATGCACCACACAAGGCTTTATCAGTAGCTGAACCTTAAGGGAGCCAGCAGGTAGTAGCAGGCTTCCAGGTGTCCTGGTTTTTTGTGGAGATACCCCGGGCCCAGTACTGGTGGCAGCTGTCCGCGGTTCGCAATCTGGCCTCTCCCACACGCCTCCAGGTTTAGCACAGGGAGTGAACAACTGCAGATCATTTTGTAGCTCCTATGAGTTACCTCCTGGCCAGTCACAGGTAGTTGCTGACCTGGGCCTGCACCAGAGCCCCTTCCAAGAGGCCCCAGAACCGATATATTTGGAGGTTAGCTTCACACCACAGCAGAGCACCACCCAATTAGCCCCACAAGTGGCACACACAAAGGGTGATCTCAACAGGCACCAGAGCCCATTGGGGTGAATCCCATTCAGTGGGGTAAGCCTCCCACACAGCAGCCCAAAAGCTGTGGACATAGCCAAACCCCACAGCCAGTCAGGCTGAGGATCAATCCCACCCACTGACATGCCAACAGTAATCAAGGCTCGACTATAACAGGAGGGCACATACAACCCACACTCCAAGAGACACTCCTGGAGCACCCGAAGCAGGTGACCAGGGAGACTGTGCCACTGGGCCCCACAGGACACCTACTACATAAGGCCACCCGGCCAAGACTGGGAGACATAGCAGATCTACCTAATACATGGAAACAAACACAGAGAGGCAGCCAAAATGAGGAAACAAAGAAATGCATCCCAAATGAAAGAACAGGAGAAAACTCCAGAAAAAGAACTAAATGAAATGAAGGCAAGCAACCTATCAGAGACAGAGTTCAAAACAATGGTTATAAGGATGCTCAAGAAACTTAGTGAGAACAGTCAGAAGTGAAGAATACAATAACTGAAATGAAGAATGCACTAGAAGGACTCATCAGCCGACTAGAAGAAGCAGAGGAGCAAATAAGTGATTTGGAAGCTAAGGTGGCAGAAAACACCCAATCAGAACAGCAAAAAGGAAAAAGAATCCAAAAAATGAGGATGCTTTAAGAGACCTCTGGGAAAACATCAAGTGTAACAACATTTGCAGCACAGGGGTACTAGAAGGAGAAGAGAGAAAGCAAGAGATTGACAACCTATTTGAAGAAATAATGACTGAAAACTTTCCTAACCTGGTGAAGGAAATAGACATACAAGCTCAGAAAGTGCAGAGTCCCAAACAAGATGAACCCAAACATGCCTATAACTAGACACATTATAATTAAAACAGCAATGGTTAAAGATGAAGAGAGAATCCTAAAAGCAGCAAGAGAAAGGCAACTAGTACCTTTTAAGGGAGATCCCATAATGCTGTCAGCTGATTTCTCAAGAGAAACGTTGCAGACCAGAAGGGATTGGCACAAAATATTCAATGTGATGAAGAGCAAGACTACTCTACCCAGCAAGGCTATCATTTAAAAATTAAAGAACAGATAAAGAGTTTCCCAGACAAGAAAAAGCTAAAGGAGTTCATCACCACCAAACCAGTATTACAAGGAATCTTAGAGGGACTTCTTTAAGATGAAAAAAAATCAAAATTATGAATAATAAAATGGCAATAGCTACATATCTATCAATAATTACTTTCAATGTAAATGGATTAAATGCTCCAATCAAAAAACATAGGAGAGCTGAATGGATAAGAAAATGAAACCCTTACATATGCGGCATGCCTTCAAGAGACTCATTTCAGATTGAAAGACATGTACAGAATGAAAGTAAGGAGATGGAAAAAGATATTTCATGAAAACAGAAAAAATCTGGAGTAGCAATACTTATACCAGACAAAATAGACTTCAAAACAAAGGCTTAGAAGAGACAATGAAGGACCCAGTAATCCCACTTCAGGGTAGTTACCTGAAGAAACCCAAAATGCTACTTCGAAGGGACATGTGCATCCATATGCTCATTGCAGCATTGCCTACAATGGCCAAGATGTGGAGGCAGCCTGGGTGTCCATCCATGGAAGAATGGATAAAGAGGAGGTGGTACAAAAATAAGTGTACAATGGAATATTGCTTGGCCATGGAAGGGAACGGGTTTTTGCCGTCTGTGGTGGCATGGATGGACCCGGAGGGTATTGTGCTGAGTGGAGTGTCAGACAGATTCAATGTGATTTCATTTATCTGTGGAATCTAAGAACAAAATTAACAAACAAAAGAGAAACAAACTCATAGATACAGAGAACATTTTGGTGGTTGCCAGATGGGAGAGGGGCTGGGAATGTGGGTGAAAGAAGGAGATGGGATTAAGAAGTACAAATTGGTTGTTACAACGTAGTTATGGGGACGTATGGTATAGAATAAGGGATATACTCAATAATATGGTAGTAATTATATATGGTGTCAGATGGGTACTAGCTTTGTTGGGCTGAGAGATGGCAGGGGGTTGGGGGTAGGGTGAAAAGGTGAAGGGATTAAAAAGTACGAATTGGTAGTTACAAAACAGTCATGGGGATGTAAAGTAAAGCATAGGAAATATAGTCAATGAGACGGTAATAACTATGTATAGTACCAGGTGGGTACTAGAGTAGTCAGTGGGTCACTTCTTACATTATATAAATGTCTCACCACTATGCTGTACACCTTAAATTAATATAAAATAATATTGAGTATCAAAAAATAACTGAAGTGCATTTGGCAATTAAAAAAAAAAAAGACTGGATGTCAATACCTCCAATCCTATCTAGAGTCCAGGGCATTCGGATGGCTCATACTCTTTTGAGGAAGCAGGGTGTCTCCTTCCATTTTGGGAGGGAGTAATGCGCCTTGAATGGGGTTAAGTAGAGAGAGAGGGGACACCAAGTAGGTGAGCACGGCAAAGACAGAGCTGGCATTACCACTCGGAGCTGCTGGCTCAGACCCCACCACTATTCACCAGTCTAGACCAAAAGCCCCAGGAGTTCTCGTCCAGCACAGCCTGTCGGAGGGGAAGGAAAATGTACTCTCAAAGAGGCTGAAAAATAAAAAGAACTCCGCAAAGAAGGCAAAGTAGCTACAGGCAAATCCACACAAAAGGGACCACTTTAAAGGAAAAACTCATGTTCCTGAGTTCTGAGCCGTGGGTAAGTTTCTGAAGAGGAGCATTTGCATTTTGGTTTTTCCCCTTTGTGTAGTGAAGTAAGCAACAGGTAAAATCAGGCAGTCTGAAACAGGGGTGTGAGCAACTCAATGCAAATCTTAGAGTTGAAAGGCAGATAATCTCCATATGCCTCTCCGTAGGCTTTCAAGTTATCTGAGAAGAGAGGACAAATCAGCAAGGAGAAAGGAGCAGAAGGGAAGCAAAGGCAGAAGTCGCCTGTTTGTATTGCTGTCTCAGGAAATTCAGGAAACTATCACTAGGGGGAAAAAATCAGGCAAATGACTTCCTCTCAGACCGTCCCCAATAGGAATATTTGATTTGCTGTTGCTCTGTGAGGCTTCCTGCTGTCCTGCTCCTATTTCTGGGGTGACTTTCCTGGTGCAGGGTCTAAATAACTGCTACACACAGCAACTGCAGCTCTATCTGGCCCCGAGACATTCAAAGTCAACCCACGCCATTCAAAAAAGTACATATGAATCAAAGTTTGGCTAACAAGAAAAGAAATGGCAGCAGAAATGCTTATCACAACAGGTCTAATAAGGGTGAGGCCCAATCTGTGTATCTCTAAACAGAGCCAGGAACCGGTGATCAAAATGGAAAATAAGATTTCATCTTGCACATAAAAAGACTGTGCAGCCTGAATAGGATTTTAAGTGGAATAATCCTTACAACCGAGAGTGGTATAGCATTTCAATCAATCCTCCTTTTAGTTCATTGCTATTTCAACACCTTTGAACTCAAAATTAAATATCCCCAGTAACAAGATTCAGGTCATGTGATTGGCTATATGCATTCTCTAACAGGATGTGATGTGACCTCAAAATTCAAATTAAGTGAGTGTTTTTCTTAAATCCTGTCTAGAGACTGGAGTAGACTGCGCGATCTATTTAAGTCATTTGTGACAAATTTGGTTTGATGAGTAGCTCTTTTTTATGCCCTTTTAACTTTAAAAGCTATCTCCCAGCAAGTCTTGGTCCTAAGTTTATTTCTACCATTAGAGGGGTGAATTAAAGGAGGAATCCTTCCAGGTAGTGACCTAAATGTTCTCTGTCATCAGCGTGCTACTTAGAAACCCTTGAAATACTGGCCATGCTTACATGCTCCCCACTAGAACTGGCACCCAAACAAGCTTTTGATTTCATTCTTAAATCCTTCTGTAATGCACGCTTTTCTGCCATTCCTGCTTCTGAATTTAGTAGGTCACAAGGGAGAGATTTGCAGCTTAAATTCCTTTGCACAGGAGCTGGAGGCTTGGGTTCCAGTTCTGGCTCAGCCACTGTGTGGTTTCAAGCTTGGCTCTCACTTTTTAAAAAGCTGTGTGGTCTTAGAGCCTTCACTTAATCTTTGGGCCTCTATTGCCCTGATCTATAAAATGAATGATTGCTGTGTTTCCTTTCAGTTTTAGTCTATTCTTGTCATACCTAATTTCTAGAATCAATAGGAAAATTGATTGTATCATGTCTATAAAACTGCTTCATAAACCTTAAGTATTTCCTGGGAGCATTTTCTTTAAATATAAAGCAAGCTGAAGGGTAATGTGATTTAACAGCAAGGTATCTTAATTTACACTAACATAGGAAGGGGAACAATTCTGTTTCTTGATTTCGCTAGAAGTGAAAAGTTCTTTGGCTTAATGTAACCCTGGCAGAGTGCAAACCAGGGACTGCTGTCTCGATGAGGGAGTCAGAAAAAAGAAATGTGACGTTATTGTTTCCCTGTTGATTAAGAACTCAGACAAGATAGATCCTTGAAGAAGGTGGACTTGCAACACTCGTTGTTTCTGAACTTCAATTGAACTTCATATGGATTTCATAGCCGATACGAGTATGTAAATTCCTGAAATCTGTTCCCTCACACTTATACCCCAAAAGGAGCCACAGCTATGTGACATGTAAGAAGAGACACAACAGCCTACAAAAACGTCACTTCTGACCCTCTCTACCACTACTTTCTGGGGATGCTGATTTGTAAAACAATGATTTGTAAAATCCTTGCTAGAAATAAATATTAACACTGAGAAAATGTATGTTAGCATTAATAATCATCGTCTTCAACATTAACCTATCTAGCCTTCAAAACAAGAAAATCATGTCAACGCACACAAAACTTGAAAGATATCCTCACCACTTGAAAAGCTTGGCTCTAATACAAATGCTCTTGAAAACTCCAAGTGCCCACGAAACATTCTGCCAAGATTTGGGCCACTTAATTAGGCCTTAGTAGAATCCAAATCTTAGGCTCTCCTTGCCTAAGATTTTTCTTTAAATGAACACCAGTTTTTGGTACAATCATTCATTTCTCCAGCATTACCAATATTCAAAAGGCTGGGTGCTAGGTGCTGCAGAACGTATTGAGTCTCTGCCATCATGGACCCAGAAGTCTAACAGACCTTTGTGCTTACAGTGACAATCCAGACAGACCACAAAATTAATGTTCATAGACCAGGCTTGAGAGGGTAAAAGCAGTATCTCATATTTGGTCACCACCCTCTTGAGCACCGGATCGTGTCCTCTGAGCCGTGCTTGGTGCATGCTGGCCAAACAATTAATCTCTTTGCAATCTGAAATTCCACTCTTGGGAGAATGCATGGTGAGAACCCCAACCAGATTTGTCAGTCCCTTCTGCTGCTTCCACCATTCACAGATAACCTTGACCTTGACATACAGAGAGATATGTCTTCCCAGACCATCAATCTTGTGTGGGTTTTCAAAAGTCCTAGCCCCAGTATATCACCATGATTTCATAATGAATTTCATAAATGAATTTTTATTTTCTTTCAACTGAAAATGGTATAGTGGAAGAGTTGTTTTTTGTTTTGTTTTCCATGAGGGATCTTTCTTCTCGAAAAGGGGGAGAAAAATAAAGATATCCTTTACCCACTCCCTCTCTCCTCCCCCATCTCCCCAACCCTTCAAAATCCCACTTCTAGAGATATTTATTTACAAACGGACTCTGAGAAGACATGAGAGGCAAAGTGGAAACACAGACCAGAAACGAAAGTGTAGTGAACACCAAATGCAGTTACCAAGGCTGAAGTTTGTCCAAAAAACCACATTTGTTCTGTTGCAGTCAGGTCTCCCTTTTGAAGTGGCATCACTCTTTCTAGGTATCAGCAAGGAGCTGAGCATGTTCAAAGAGGATGCTGTCACAGAATCCCTAATGGTCTTAGGTTTCAACAACACAGAGGCAGAGCAGGGGCCAGGGAGAGTGTTTCTCCACCACATAACTTGTCTGGAAGCCTCATCTCACCTAGTCACGAGGAAGTCTGAAAAACTCAAGGCCACCTAGTCAAACAGGCTCATTTATTTGTCATGGAAAAGGCACTGGAGAAAGATGGCAAGGAGGGACCCTTGTTCCAAGCTCCTTCCTGCAATACACACAGCTATTGGCAGGAAGAGACAACTCTGAGTGAACTTACAAATGGACATCCTTGATCTATGTGCAAACCATACATGTGTGCTCACGAACACTTATGGCTTGTGTGCGAACACAGGAGAGACATTCCCTTTGATTAGTTACAGAGTTCAGTGGAATTAGCTCTGGACTAGACACCAGAACACCTGGCTTCTCGGCTCTCAAGGACTAGGAGAAGCCCTTAATCTTGGTGAGCCTCATTCTCCTTATCCTAAAATGGAAGTTACGAGATCTGTCCCAATGAGGATCAGATGAAATCATGTACATGAAAGCACTGTATAAAGTATAAGGCAGCATACTACTGGAAGGAATCATTATTTATGATGAATAAGTAGGAAAGAATCCAGATGCCAATTATTTTATCTTCTCACTAGGCTAGGTGATCTGGCCAGTAGGTGAGTGGGTACAATTTTCCCCACTTAAATGTGCACAGCCAACATGTAAATCTGTAATAGACAGGTTTATTATTTATAAACCTATTTCAATATACTATATTGTCTCTAGATCACTTCTGGATCTCCAGGCAATAGAAAACATCAAATTGAAAAAAAAAAAATTATTTGTAAATTAACTGGACCAGAAGGAATTTTTATCACCTGTTTGTAGACCTGCCTTATTTGCGAAACTAATTTCTTAGAAATGGGGCATTACTATGATTACAATAGTGTGTTCTGATGCAAACGTCTTTCCTCCTATAATTTTCCTCCTTATAAAATCTGCTCCAAATTTCCTGATGTAAATAAGAAAGAAGTTTTATGTTTGTTTGTTTGTCTGCATTAAGATATATTTGCCAAAGGTTTGGAAACCTAAAATTAGAATAGTTAATAAGCAACTACTGACATTTATCACCTCCCTTGGAATTTACCACTAACCCTGTGACGGTATCTTTCTTGAGCTAAATTAAAAGACAAATTCAAATCCTGCAGGGTAGCCACCAAAAGCATATATTTGAAAAACAGAATTCAGCGTGCCATATTATGCATTATTTAATGGTATGCAAATTATAAGTCAGACAGTTAGGAAAACCACACTTCAGCATTAATAAACAACAACACTACTACTACATTAATTATGATATTGCTATGATTTATTCTCAAGTTTTGCATTTTGATTCTCCTTGAAAATTTATGCCATCTGATAAGCAGTAACCTATTTCCCCTCCTACACCTACCCATTCCTCAAATCTGTTCCTTGTGCCCACCCAATAGGTGTCTGCAGGAAATGGTACAGAAATACAAAGTCATAAGCAGCTGCATTGTCTTATAAACATTAATAATTAAAGAACAAGCAAACACCACCTAAAGCTCCAACATTTATTGTGTCAATGTTAAGCACACTTTTTAAAAGACAACATAGAATGTATAGAAACAAGGGGTTGGGGACTCATGCTTATTTCCACAATACGGGTAATTAGGTTGGCTGGTTTCAGAAGGGCCAGGACACCACTTGGGACAGCGATGGTCCATTGGCCCTCTCTATGGGACTGATTCACTATTCCAATTCGGGTCTGTTTTTTTGTTTTTACTTTTTATTAAAAAATATAAATAAAATGGCACTGCAGGTCCAGGCAGGAAGGATTCTGCAGGACTCTGTCTGCGCACACGGCTTCTTGGAGGCTACTGTCAGAAAACATCACAAACTAGCAGGATGACAGACCACGCAGATGTCGGCCAGGCGGCACGCGTCCACCCCGCCCCTGGGGACTTCAAATTTTCTCAGAACTTAAGGGCTCTCGAGCTTCCATCCGAAAACTGCCACACATCTTGAGCTCTCTGGGTACTACGCCGAATGGGGGTGTGTGAAGAACCTAAAAAGAGGTTGGAGACAGAGGAGGGGAAAAAAAAAGTACAGGTGTGACTTGGCCCAGAGATTGTCTGTTCTCTAACTAGCTTTTTACAATTATAACTTAAATCAACCACAGGTTGAGCCACTGGCATCTTAAACTGACTTCAAACTCAGTCTTCCCCCCACAACCCCCCACCCAAATCTCTGACCTCTGATTACCTTTCCCATGATCTCCCTCCCTGCCTTCCCCCAAAGGACCCAGACCCCCTATGCAATCATATGATAGTCCTAATAAACTTGGGACACACCTGGAAAGAAACACTTTCCCTTATGACTGAGAAAACTGAGTAGGAAACAGTCCTTTGGTTGAGGAGAACAGGGGAGGGAAGAGGGAAGGGGACATTTCCTTAAAATAATAATAAAATTATAAAGAAACAAAAAATCAAAATTGATGTAAAAGCAGCACAACGAAAACATGAAATGTCATCAAGTTCAACGTCAAAGCAGCCAACGATTTACAAGAGGCGAACAAATCTCTGAAGAGGAAACCAGAACCCAAAATAGTTGCTCCCAAATTGCACCAAAAACTGCCTGTAGTTTCGTTCAAACATGCAGTTTTCCTTTTTTTTTTTTTCTTTTTTGTAAGGGGGAAAGGCAATGGTGAGGGGAAGAAGGGAGTGGTTATTTTCCTCCGGGGTTGCTCCCTTGCTGTGTACATTGACTTGAAGTAGAACTGGGAGTCCGGATGTGCCGAGGAAGAGGGCTACCACTGTGGCATTCCAGGTCTTGTTGTCATGGCAACCTGAAGCAGGGGCCTGGGGCCTCCGCTCCCTTGACTTGGCTCCGGAGGAGGCCCAGGGTCTGGAGCTCAGCTGCTCTCACGAATCCCCCCTGAACAGTAGAGACCTGGGCTGAGGGGCCTGCTGTGTCCAGGTGGGCTCTGGGAATCCGGTTCCCAGTCCAGCCCTACGTCATTGTCGTTGAGGCCCCTTTAGCTGATACCCCCATCAAACTCCTTTGTTAGACCTCCTACCAATACTTAAAGCACTAAGAGACAAAACACAGCATGGGCATGTACCATGTTCACTGCCATCTAAAAGCACAGCCCCCTATGGGTTTGGGGGGTCCTACTTTAGAGGATAGACTTTGGAGAAATCACTTAGATTGCCTTTTCTGCTGTCTCATGAAGACCTGACATATGCTCCCTTTAAGTAGTCTTTGCCACTTTACAGAAAGGAAAAACAGTATTTGGATCAACCATTGAGTTGTGTTCAGCCAAGTTTGAGTACAATGACCCACGTGAACTGTATTGGTCTCCTTTCCCATTTGAAAGGGAGGAATTAATTGCATCCCATGACCATAGATGACACTGGGAAATAGAGAGAGAGAGAGAAATAGGCCCATCCCCCTAAAGGCTGATTTACTGGTCATGTATTTTACTAAATGAAACAGCGGGCTAATGGGATAACAAGACGACAGCAAACGAAAGTGCATACCCAACAACCCATGTCTATAATTTGTAGCTACAGCAGCCCTGGAATAAATGTACACAATCTCAATTCTGCCTATGCGTTCTGATCTCCATTTCTCTAAAAATGGATTCGTTTATTCATAACTGGGAGAGCTGCAGGGCCTTAGGAGACACTTAGGAAACTTTGCTGAGTGGCTCATGCCTTTTAAAAGCTAACGGTCTTTTAAAAAACGTTTTTCCAAGCAGGTTTAACAAACGCTCCCAATCCCATCCTCATACCGGCAAAATTCCCACAAGTTTTCTTTTTTAAGTGGGAAGTTGTCTGAAAAAAAAAAGAGAATGGGATGGGTACATTCTTGAACATACCAGGCCCAGGGACAATGGAGTAACAGAATCATAATGAAGAACACATGATTACAACACAGTCATAAGAAATGATGTTTGTGTGTGTGTATACGGAGCGGGTGGGGGGGTGGGGGAAGAGGTTTCAAAAAAGAAAACACTGTATTTCCTCCCTCATTCTCTGTGAGTAAAGTGTTTGAAGCAGGATAGGATGGGGCCTGAGGCTTCTCAACTCCTTTTCAGGAAGGCCTGAAATATCCCAGTACCTTTTAACAAACTTTGAGTGTCTGTGAATAAACCACCTCATTTCCTCATTTCTCCAAATGAAATGATATCTAACCCTCACCGCCACTTCCTTTCAAATTCTCACTTCACGCATTATGTATACAGTATATATTTATTGCATATACAAAAACAGCATTTAAATAAACAGTTCTGTCACAGAATGCCCTGGGAAAAACTCAGCTACTTCACACTTCCTGCCATTGCTGGTACAAATGACGAACCAAGTGTTCACCTCACTTCTTAGCCACGTTTAAAATGTGTTTGTCAGTCCTTTTGTAGGTCCCCAATAGAGAGGATAGTCAATGAACTCAGGATGGAGGAAGCACTTGTACTGGAAGAATTTCTGGATTAAAGTGTGTGAGAAATCGTATTTGCTGTATTCCTGTTTATTAAGTTGTTCTCAAAATGAAGATAAAAAGGAAGGTTTTTACAAGTAGCAGTTCAGGTGTGTAGAGAACATTGCATCAGCACATCGGGAGCGTCATATAACCTTACTTGAGAATTTTGAAAAATGTTAATGTTCTTAGTATTTCCTCATTTTAAAAAGATATCACAATTCATCCTACTGTTGGAAATGTTTGTTATTTTACATTAAGATTTTTAATTTTAGGGTTCTGGATACAAGATGTCATTTATAAGGTATATTCTTGTTGCGTAGGTTTTCATGTTTCTATTGTTCAATCAGCTTCAGAAATCATATTTTATAAGAGGGCTTCAATAACTCAGGAGACTAAGTACCCTGAAGAACCTGTCTCCCAGTAAATTTATTTAACTTCGGGACCATGTAAATCAAACATAATCTGTGATTTATCACCAGATGTTTGCACCCCTCCTCACTCCCCATTTGATTTAAGAAATTTGAAGACACAAGTATACAGTAACCACCATTAATTCTGTCTGTCAGGATGCAAAACCTAATTACACTAAAAGCATCATATACTGAGAAATTAATATGAATACTGTATATAAGATGTGTACAGCTGCACTCATAGCTCCCAATAAAAGAGTGATAGGGACACACAGCCGTTTATGGACATTTAATAC